>NC_142123.1:12127500-12727500 GCF_056152115.1 Neolamprologus brichardi | reverse complement strand
CTCTGAACCCGCCCTGAACACGCACCTGTGGCTCATTCACACTGATCCTGGCAGACTACTTAAGATGGCAAGAGAGGCTGCTTCCTCGCTGGATCGTCACACTACCTAGCGTCAGTGTAGCCTAGCCCATGAAAGTGTTCCCTTTGATCTCCTAGAGTTTCCTCCTGACATTGTTTTTTCTCTGTGTACAGGCCTTCTAGACTCCCTGCCCGTCTTCCCTGCCGTCTGGATTTCTGTGGATGTGTGTGAGTGAGCGTGAGCTTTTTGGTGTGGACATTTGGAGTGAGTTACGGATCAAGTTGAAGAAGAGCGTGTGTGTACCCCCGTCTTGGACCTTCCCTTCGGACCCCGCCCTACTCCTTGGAGCCCCGTGTTATCTGGTCCACTGTATATATGTATATATTCTCACTTGGTGTCACATTGCAAATAAACCCTCACCTTCTCTCTAAACTTCAGAGTCCTGCGAGTGAGTCCTCTGCCTACTAATCTGTGACACATCCAGCCTTTGTTTACATTTCAAAGGTAATGGCAAATCAAGTAGCACCAAAGACAATAAAATGTCAAAATCACTGCTTTTAGGCTGACTAAAGATGATTGTTCTAAAGAGATAAAGGTAGTATTAAAATGTTATGAAATGTTACTACCTGCTGTGCTACTACATGTGCACTATCCTAATTGCACTTCTAGGCTATCATGTTATTTTGAAGGCTGACAATCTCTGAGGAATGTTTTGGGCATCTTGTTGAATCTGTGCCATGAAGAATGAAGGTACTTCTGCAGGCAAAAGAAGATCCCACCTGGTAGCAAGGTGTATCTAATACAGGGTTTAGTGAGTGTAGATGTAAGACACCGTAAAATAAAAGAAGTGAATGAGGTCTTACAGAAACAGTACAAGAACATTATCTTTTTTTTTGTTTCTGGACTGTTTGTGTAGACCGCTACACATACAAGAAGATTTGATGAAGCTGGGCCAGTGAGACTGTGAATGGTTGTGGAAAAGGTGTCGCCAGCTGTTTAACCTCTACAGAGGCCAACTGCCTCAATTTCTTCACTCAGACACCTGATAAGAACTTTTTGACACTATTATTTAACACTTACACAAACAACAACCTGAACAACTTCAACTCCTTAGTTTAATGAAATGTTCAAGTGGATGAGCTCAACTCTTTCAGCTTTTTTTTTTTTACTTCATTTTTTATCAGTTTAGAGAGCTCAATTTTTATTCTATTAATTTATGATCACAAGCACATATGTTGCTTCCTGTTGTAAGGCCATAAAAAGGGACAGCTGTTCATTCACTGCCAGCTCCTGGTAAGTTATTCCTCTTCATAAACCTAGGCAGATGTTAGTGTCTTTGGGGATGGAAGTGGAGCCATCGTTCTTGTTTCTTTTTTAAATGACATCTTTAGTACATACAAGGTTCAGTCAAATGGTTCCAGAACACTCATGAAAGGACATATTTCATTCAAATTCAAAGTTTGGTGTTCCAGTCCTCCCACCATGTTTGGATTGCTATCTGTAAGTCTGAGTTTTGACCACTTACATGCATGTATGCATAGATAATGCATGATGGCTCGCCTCCAGCGTGTAAAGAGAGTGGCCCTTCACTTTGGTTTAATTTAGTATAAGGTAATTTAAAAAACACAAAACAAGAGACTTGGCAAAAGTGTCTTCATTTGTCAAAACTGTAGACAAGTTGTAATATTTGTTCTGTGTATACCAAGAAATTCTGAACACTGCTGAGGTTTCCACTGATGGCATATGTCCTGAACTTATGTTGTAGGAATTATCTTTATTCTTCTCACATATTCCCGTAGCATTTAAGTTAAAAAACAAAACAAACAAACACTAGAAAACTGCTCACTTCACCCTCACTATCCTGTCTCACCTACATATAATATTTATAATCTGACAAAACCTGTGCTTTTGTCCTCTCATGTTAAACGTTAAGCCTTAGAAAGCTCTGGAAATGTAAATATAAACCATTCAGGGATTTAGCATTCCCTTTGCCTCTGACAAACCTGCCATAATCACTTTTATGCAGTTTATTGTTTACATTCCAAACCCTCCAAGGGTTCTCCAGATGAAGACAAATGATATTTACTGCTGTTAGTTATTTAACTTAAATTCATAAAGAGCACTTTGGAGTGATGAATGCATAATTTAGGGAGAGGCAGTCTCTTTTATAGGGCGTTAAAGAATACTTTCTCTTTAAGTGGATGGTCAAGACTGCAGACTGAACAGAGTCATGAAAACACTGCAGACACCTTGTATTCCTCTTTTTTCACTGAACTGTGAGAAAGCCCCAGGGGTCCTCAAAAGTTAGCTTCTTAAATTCTTTCCAGATTTTTTATGAGGGTTTTTTTTTTTTTTTCATCTTTCTTCACTGAAATGAATATTTTGAACCATAGTTAGCTGAACCCTGCAGTTCTCTCTCTGCTCACATAAAAGTTATTGTTATGGGAATATCAGTCTAATGAATACAAGTCAAGTAGTAGTTATGATTCATTTATACATATTTACATTTTTTAAACTTACAGTTTACCCCTGAATGAGTGGTTGCTGACTAGTCAAGCATTACAAACTCCTGCTGTGCAGCCAAAGTAATTAAACTGTTGGCAGTGTTTCTGAAGATATTTTAAAAAAAAATTCTGCTTAATTTTAGGGGAAATGTATATGAAAGTATGAGACAAGTAAATTAATCGATGAACTGCTGGTGCCATATAAATATGGCATTTTTGTTTGGATACCGTGCTGTTAGCATCATACAGACACTTCATACTTTAATAAAGACCTGGAAGAAACCCATACAGAGTAGAGACTCTCAAGCAGGAAACTGGAAACTGTAGCATAGCACGCTTAATGTCAGGTAGGCAGAAGTAGGACCCAAACACAGGACTTCCTGTGTGAAGACAGGGCGTTTATTAATAGAGAAATGAATACAAAGGTGCAAATAATCCACAGTGGGCAATTTTTTTTTGTCTGTCCAACTACCCAACAAAACATGAGCTCACAGAGTCCAAAACAGTAATTCAGCTGGCCGGCCGCATGTCCTGTGGCGGCGGCATAGCAGTACAGTCAGCCATATGTTTTAGGCAGCTCAGGGTGTGGCTTAGCAGGACATGGACATGCAGGCTGTGTAGGACGTGTAAATGCTAGTATATTGTAAACACTGAACTGCAATATTAGCAGATTTCTGGAGCAGTTTGTTCTGCTGTTGGGATTTGAATTACATCAATTCATCTCTCTAATGTAATTACAGTTAGAGTTTGCTATTTCATAATATCAGATAGATTTGTTAACTCAATACAGCCCATTTACATCTTCAGTTACATATAGCTCAACATCATTTTGACAGGATGCTTATGCATAGACATGCCACCATACTAGCATAGCTGCTTTAAATATGTTTAAAGTTATTATAACCAACGGACAAAGAATATATATTCTAGCTAAAACACCTGTAAATAACTGAGAAAAATATACATTCACTCGGCCACTTTGTTAGTTCCCGCCTGTTCAAGCATTAATTAACACAAATATCTAATTAGCAAATCAGCTAACTGGCAGCAAATTAATGCATTTAGGTATGCAAACACAGTCGAGGCGACCTGCTGTAGTTCAACCTGAGCAAGAAAGAAAGATGACTCAAGTGATTTGAACCTGGCATAGTTGTTGTTGACAGATGGGCTGGTATCAGCGTTTCAGAAACAGCGGCTCTACTGGGATTTTCCCACACAGCTATAGGGTGAGTCTGAATGCACTACCTGTAGACTTTTTAAAACCAACTTCAGTTCCTTTTTAACTCATCTATTTTATTGTTTATTTTAGTGGTGTATTGTGTAAAGATAAGAAATCATTATAAATAACACAATACTTGTAAAATATAAGCCACAAAACCCATCCTGAACTGTCCATCTCTGTATAACACTATCTCAGGCTCACATAGCTGATTACTAAATTCCCCTTCAATCATTAAAAGTAATTATATCCACATTCTCAAGACAAACTCTAATGTTTCCCTTGTATCAGTGAGCCTCTTGTGTTTATCGTAGTGCATCTATTTCACAGCTGTGCAACCACTTTAGCGTAGCATTAGCTGGATGGCATGAGTTTATTAGAATGTTTATCACTCATGAGGAATGACAATAATCAAGGTAAGCGACAGACTGATGGTTTTATTGCTCAGTTATCATCAAACAGGAATAATTGACTTAAGTAGTGATGCAGAGGCGCAGAGATGTTTAAAGCACATCAGTGATAGACTTGCTTTCCTTTTCATCTTGTTTTTCAAGTCAGTCCCCTCCATCTCTGCTTTTTAGCCCATGTTTTGATGACTCCACCATCGGTGTTGCTGGGACAGATGTTATGAAGAGACACAGAGCAGTGAGGGATGCATTTACAGTGCTTAGCAAATTTATTAGGCCACCTGTATGCAAAAAATCAGTCATGGCCCTCATAAACAAGAAGCAATATCTTTGAGTGAGGAAAATATGGCTTTGTATAAACTAAACACATACCACTGAAGTAAGTTCCATTACATTTAAATGTTTATATTGTACTTATGTACCAAAATTACATGAACCAATTGAACATAGTCAAATTACTTAAAGTCAATTGCGTATTTGAGTGTGTCTTGGTTACATTTAAGTATTCTATTGTATTCTATTCTATTCTATTCGATTCGATTCTATTCTATTCTATTCCATCAGGCAATACCAAACTGAATTCAAATTTGAGCCGGCACAATTGACTTCTTAATCAAATATTCAGCCACACACATATATAGGAATGCATATATATTCAGATATGCAATAAAATAACCAATTTGGCATCAACATATTTTCTAATTTTTATCTGCTTTGAAGTAAATTTGAAAATTCATGGATAACAAAATTATATCGTACTGCCAAAAATATGATTTCAGCTAAAGGGCTTGCACATGCTAGTGGATTGACTATTACAAAAACATTAAAAAAAAAAAAAAGATTTTAGTAGTTACCAACAACTTGTTAATTTAGGGCAGCTGTACCATAAGCCATCCATTGTGTGTTGGTGTAATAAATTTGTTAAGCACTGTAGGTGTTTCCACCATAAAGTCAACAAACCCAAACTGTGTCTTTTGTCCTATTGATGGCCCAAAATGGCTAATAAAAGAAAAACCCAGGTCTTAAAAACTTTTTGATTCTTCCCAACACCACTGGATGAAATGGATAAATCATTCAGTGTTGATTTGGTTTAAAAAGAAAGTTAAAAAAAAAAACAAAAAAAAACAACCCACAAACAACAACAACAAAAAACCCAGTAGCTCTTCAAAAGAGTTGCTAGAAGCCTCAGCAGTTCATTACTTATGAACACTGATGTTTGTAATATATTATTTATTCAGCAAACTCATTTCAAGTGCAGTACTGTTTACAGTAGTTCTCTACAAGCTGTTCAAAAGTATAAAGACACGCTTCAGGCTAGAAAAAGCATTTCATCACAGCATGCAAGTTTTCCCTCTACATTAACGAGTCATTCAGAAACAAAGAGCTTTAGTGAGCTGGCGCTGGGCATACCTGGCATCCTGAATTACACTGGATACAAACAGTATATGCTGTGATATTCCTCAGAGGGAAATATTACTTCCATATGGCTTCATTGTTAGTTGAAGTTCTGTATATACATTCCACTATGATCTCTTTATAAAATGTACTGTATATCATTGGCTTATAAGGTCATAATGAAAAAATATAACAATACTGATCCAACTCTAAGCTTCAAAACAGTAGTTCACACACTAATGGTTGTCTTTTATATACAGCTGAATGAATATTACTGTGAAGGAGAAGAGTTCTTCTCTTTGTGGCCAAAAGATACCACAGATTTCTTTTGTTTTATTCCTTTTAACACAGATCTAATATTTTTTATTGTGCCCCATTAGACTTCTTGATCATTTCACTGATCATTACAGGTAGTGCCCATTTCTAGTAGGATTTGTGGTGGTGCAGCAAAAGGCGAACCACCCTTGAACCCTGAAAACCTGTTAACTTGTTAAGCTTCAAATCTTGGCTCGTAGTAGGCCAAAAACTGAAAATATGTTTGCACAAAAATTACAAAGACAAGGCGTTCTTTCCCTTTTCATTAATTTTCAGTCTATTTATTTTTTTGTTTGTTAAGCCACTTAACACTGACCTTTGACCTGTCAAGCAAAAAAGGCCCCTAGCTCAAGGGGTAAACCAGCATTGTGTTCACTCACAACAAACTAAAAGTGCTTTGAATAGTCTTCAAGAAGCCTGAAGAACCATAATAAACAATTAGTTCAAGTGATCATACCAAACATGGATTTTCAAACTTATTTGATTTTTTCAAGATATGCATTTTGCTTAACTTTCCTATTACACAGTGTATTTTTATTTATATTTGGACGTTTCATTAAATTGCAGCAGCTGTTTCCTATTTTGCTAGCAAACGTTGATAAACAAACACTCAGATCAAGTCAAATTTCAGAAGGCATTTTAAACCATTAATGACATTCTTCAATAATGAATCATGCCGCTTAACTGTGCAGCACCTCACATCATGCACATAACACTCCGAACAGACAACGAAGAAGAAAAACACTTAACACAAACCGATGTTAAGTGTGATATGAAAATGTGTTACCAAAACGGTTGTTCAGCTATATCTAAAATGAAAAATGAACAAAAAACGAATGCAACTGAAAACTGTGGTGCATTGTGTTGAAAGGATAAAACATCCAGCCATTTTCTTTCAGTTACCTGAAGTCAGGTCGAGGGGGCAGCAGCGGGGAAGCCCAGTCCTCCCTCTTGCCACCCACCTCCTCCAGCTGATCCAGGGAAACATCGAGCCATTCCCAGGCCAGCCGACAGATATGTTCTCTCCTGTGGGTAGCTGAGATAAATATTGTCTAAAGTGAAGCTTATGTTTTGGTTTTCATATGTACCTGTTTTCAGTGATATCAACTTTAATAGCAGGAAAGCAGCCACATAGTTCTGTTCTTTCTCTTTTTTTGCCATATTTTTAACTAACCTGTATTTGACAACAGCTATGAAACTATGAAAAAATTCTAAGGGAAAGTCCACCTTTCAGAGAAAGCTCATTTCTTGCTTGTATCCGCAGTCTCATTTTTCACCTTTAAAAGAACTAGCAATAATAGTGTTAACAAAAAGGCTGAGAGTAAGAGATTTATGTCTTTTCTCACCATCGACGCTCCATCTAGTGGCACCGGACTTTAATTAAAATGTAAAACAATGAGATTAAAAGACTAGTACGTCTGCTACCTTAAAGATATTTAGTGATATGTTTTTAGAAATTCAACTAATAAAGTGCTTACATTTAAAACAGTTGGTGAATAATATTAATAGCCTTGATCCATAGAGTTCCTTTCCATTTCTGCATTGCTGGACCTGATACAAATATGACAAGTTCATGCTTGGGCATTTTTTAACCGCAGTATAAACCAAATTAAGACAGAAACCATAGCTTTCTTACAAGCAAATCATCTGAATTATTAACTTCAACTGTCTTCCTCGCAATGGCCTCCAATAATAGTGAACAATCATGGAAAGACAACAAAAAAAAGTTCCCTGTCATCACTCAACACTCCCCCAACCAACTCTCCTTCTGTTGCCTTTCTCTCCGGTCTCAATCGCCTGGCGGCAATGTGACTCCCTGTGCTGTACTCAAGTGTCACTGTGATGTGGCTCGTTGTAACCATGAAGAGATACCTGATAAAAGAAAGAGAGAGAGTGGAGGGGAGAGAAAAAAAAGCATCATTGCTTGCCTCTCATGGTACAGCTGCTGGAACAGAGCGAGGCAAAGCTGGCGGTGGATACGGTCGCATTGTAATTACCTCTAATTGCCTCGTCTAAAAACAGACACATATCACACAGCCGCACATGGGCAGATAGATTCATACTCCACAGCATGTAATCATGCTGCAAACATCATAATAGGTTTTTGGTATGAAAATGCCATAATGATAGAGTCCTAACAAATTTTTTTTACATCTCTTCCCCCCATATTCTCTTCCCCTGATGCCCCTCCACCCTGCATTCACCTTCATCACTAAGGTACATTGTAAGACGTGTCTGTACACCGTGATTTCATATTGAGGTGGGTACAATGTGAAATAATTGTGTCGCTCCCGGTGTGTGTTTGCATGAAGGGGTGCGCAAACAAATCGCCTCAGAGGAAGAGTAAGAAAAAAAATAATAGAAATGCACAAGAGACCCTCGTGTGTGTGAGTGTGTGTGTGTGTGTCTGCAATCATCTTTTTGCGCTCCCTCTTTCTCCCTTCTTATTCCTATTCCGATCACTTACACAAACACACTTAGACGAACGCGGCATGAAAGAAAAAATACACTGATGAGAACTCGAGTACACACTTGTAGGATGTAGGAGCGCATGTACACAGTCGAGCACACTCTGCCATTTTCTCTCTAAATCAGCCCGGTTGGACGTGTTAATACTATTCTGCCTTCAGCGCATTAGAACTTCCTCCAGGCTATGGACTGCACTGCTGGCTGTACTGACTTTATTGACCATTAACGCTTCTGTTACTGCATCCACTGGATTTTCCCTGGAGTGAGAAATCCATTATCCTACTAATAATTCGAGAACTTGCTCTGTGTCCATCTGACTGTTTGTTCTTCATCTATCTCTGCAACTGTTTATCCGATTTGTTTCAGACTTACTGGATATGTTGCCCAGGACTGGAAAAAAGGCACTGTGGGTTTTTTGAATGAGTAGTTCTCATGTTTTGACTAAACCAGAGACAATATACAAGATTGAGCTAGCTTCCGAGTCTAAACCAGAATTCTTTTTAACAGGTTACCAGGGAGCAAAACGTGGGGTTTCAAAAAGACTTTGGATGCTTTATGGGGTTGACCTCGGAAACACTTTCTGAATCTGAGGCCATGGTCCTCAGCAAGGAAAGGGTGGAGTGCCCACTCTGGGACCCAGCACAGAATCTTAAATATCTCATAGTCTTGTATATAGTGAAGGAGCGAGAGAATGACAGATGGATTGGGGTCAGCTGCAGTGATGCAGATGTTTCACCAGTGAAGAGAAGTGAATCTGGTGATTTACTGGTCGATCTACGTCCCGACCTCCAACTTTGGTCTCAAGCTTTGGGTAGCCACTGAGAGAATGAGATCGTGGACACAAGTGGCAGGAATGAACTTTCTCCAAAGGCTGGCAGGCCTCTCCCTTAGAAATAAGGTGAAGAGTCCAATCATTAAAGAGGAGCTTTGAGTCTCCTCCACGTTTGAGCGTGTGATAAGGATGCCTACTGGGCACCTCCTAGGTGAGATGTTCTGGGCATGTCCTAGGTGAGATGTTCTGGGCATGTCCTACTGAAGCCCCGGGTTAAACACACTGGAAATAATATCTGTTGGATGGCCTGGGAACTCCTCAGAGTGCACATGGATAAGCTGAAGGAGGTGGCTGGGGAGAGGGAGGTCTGGGCTTCTCTGCTTAGGCTGCTGTCCACATAGCCTAGCTGGTTAGAGGAAGAAACAGCTGGATGAACAGGTGGATTGATGTTTCTGAGAGGACTATTGAGGTTGTGCTTTGTAAGTCTTTAGCCAATGAATGCGCAGTTTCACAGTGAGGTTGTCACATATGATTTCAAAATTATAAAATATTGATAGCAGAAACACTCTTCATATTTTTAGAGTGACTGCTACACATGAGTGTTTGTTTGGCTTTAAGTCTTTCACTGACATTCACTGAACTTAACGCATTCCCAGGCTTCGTGCCCCAGAGTTTAGTCATCATACCCCTAACCCTAACTGCGATTCTGAATGGAACTCAAACCAAGTTGTAACTCTCAAACTGCTGTTTAAAAAGGTGTGTGGAAAGATGAAAGTGAAATTGTTTTAACTAAAATGGTCCTTACAAAGATAACTGGACATGTTTTAATGTATTTATTGTTTGTTTGTTTTGGCTTTCCTGTTGCAAATGATTTTAATCATTCACTGTTTTTTTGAGAAAGCTGCATCAACAACATACATAATCACAAACACATTCAGTGAGCATATCCTCGCTCTTTCTCAGAACACCAACTTAATAACTGTCTGCATGTGGTGCATTTATGGGTAATCTGGAAATTGTTGCCACAAAACAGGGGTTATATATATATAAAATAAAAGAAGCTCATACTGCACATGTTATGCGTAAGTCCTTAAAGACTGAATATAGATGGAATCACATAAACAATCCTGAAGACACACCCAAGCATAGACTGAGACTATAGAAAAGACAAGCGCACACTTTGACACACATGTACCTCGCAAGTGGGATCAAACCAAGGAAATCAGACAAGAGTTTTGAAGTCATTTTAACCTAAGGCTGTTTCCCTGGCAACCTTGTTTGTGCGGTAGAAGATTCCTGCCAAGGATCGAGAAACTGGGCGGAGAATCACTCAGAGCTAAATCAATGGAATGTCTATGGCGGTGCATTAAAACAACAGAATTACGGGAAAACATTTCTGGTGAGTCAGTGTGTAAAATGAGCGCTATGAATCAGGGAACTAATTGGGATCTTGATGGCAGAGTGGAGAATGAATCATTTTCAAAATACCATTTTATTTTATGCTTTACATTGAAACCAAAAGAACATGAGCTTCTCTGCAAGTGGCAGAAGCTGATACACTCAAAACTGAAGTTGCTGTTGGGAATAAACAAGGATGTTTTAATGACTTCCTGATAGGCTGACATTATGAAGATGGGACTTTTTTCCTCAGGAAACAGCATCGCAGTACATTCAAAGTTTCATAAATTTTAATTGATATTTCTTCAGTTTGTCTCGTTTCTGGTGAAAAGTGTGCTCATTACCGAGTTGCTTCTGTGCTGCTTTTCCCAGAGATCATATGTCAGTCAAACAGTGGGTGTAGGACCAAAGCTGGCAGCAGAGTGAAAATTTTAAATGCTAGATGGCAGCTCAGTGAGGCTGTTTTTCTTTTTTTTACACTTTGTGGCGTAATACACTGTTTCAGAATTGTTTAAATACTGATTTGGATAAATGTTTCATTACCAAGAAGGCAGGCAAATATGATTAAAGCTAAAGAAAAACATGATCTTTGGGTTAATTACTCATTAAAGCAAGTAGCAGGAGTCACTTTGTTACTATTTCACAGCAAAAGACTGGAATAAACATAATTATAAAGGCATGTATTCAGGTGCACAGCTGTTCTGTCAGGTCTGCGGCTCAACAAAGAATGCAGGACAAAACAGAGAAAAACGGAATAACTGAAAATGAATGGAAATAAACAACCTAGTTCAATTAATATATGCTGTCTGATAAAACAAAAGCACTACCAGATGCATAATGGATGCTATTCCACAGCTGGCAGGCTTTCTGCTGCAAAATGAATTCTGGCCTGAAATTAACCCTAATCCTATCGACTGGGGTACACACAGACCCCAGAGGTGCATGTTTTGTTGTATCTCACTCGTGACCATGTCAGTGGATTTGTTCCTAATGACCTTGCACCACTGTTTCCTGTTTCTGTTTTAATAAGAGTACATATTGGGGTGCTGGGGGACCCCAGTCAAAAGAATCCAATTTCACCTGTGCTATTTTATTAGATGGAACTGTTTGTTATGGCTCCTGTTTTACAGGATCACACTCTATCAAGGGGGTGGGAACACTCCACCGTTCATTTTGAAGACGACTGACACAAACACACCGAGCTTGGCATTAGCCAAATTGTGTTACCGCCAAAAAGTAGTTTTGTGTAAACAGCACTGAAATTATCTAAACATTGTAATAACATTTCTACATTTTAGTTAGATTTCACAAATGATATATAGTCTTTTTTGGCAAATTAATTAAATTAAGTGCATGCCAATGGCCACACAATATTATTATATAACCATATGACACTGATTTTGTTTTTACTATGACAGCTATTGTCAATACACATTAGGTTGTTTTGGGGGGTCAAAATCCCCTCGGAGGGTTTCAACACATAATAGTCAAAAAATCATTTTCATGTTAAACATTTTGTTGGAATGATTCAACAAAATGTTGACACGGATAAACAGAGTAAACACAAAATGCAGTTTTTAAAGGATGATTTCATTCATTAAGGAAAAATCATGATGTCCAAACCTTCCTTATCCTACATGGAAAAGTCCTGAATTAACTGTGGTTAACTAAATTTCTTTGGAAAGTTGAGTTGAGAAAGTTGAATTTCACTAGTCACACCGACAGGGGAAAAAACCAACCCATACCTACATCTGACGAATAATATGGTTTCCTTTGAGGTTAACTGTACTAAACGGCTGTCCAGTTTTGGCATAAGAATTTTTAGGATTTTATTTATATGGATACACCGTAATAAAATGGGAATGGTTGGCGATATTGAAGTCCTGTTTGTGGCACATTAGTATATGTGAGGGGGCAAACTCCTCAAGATGGGTGGTGACCATGGTGGCCATTTAGAAGTTGGCCATCTTGGATACAACTTTTGTTTTTTCAATAGGAAGAGGGCCATGTGACACATCAAACTTATTGGTAATGTCACAAGAAAAACAATGGTGTGCTTGGTTTTGGTCGGTGTATGCATATAAATGGCCCACCCTGTATTTATATTCATCCAAAAAATCAACATGGTGAAATTTATAAAGCTGAAGATATAAATATGGCTTTTACTTTTACAATATTTGCATGTCATCAGCTTACATTTGCCTCAACGTTTCTATAATATTTAAAAGTCACATGCAATAAATATACAGTTAGGTCCATAAATTTTAATTGTATACATTACCACAATTAATTTTAAATGAAACAACTCAGATGCAGTTGAAGTGCAGACTTTCAGCTTTAATTCAGTGGGTTGAACAAATAGGTTGCATAAAAATGTGAGAAACTAAAACATATTAAACACAGTCCTTTCATTTCAGGTGTTCAAAGGGAATTGGACAATTTAAATAACTGAAAATAAAATGTGTTAGAAGGGAACATTTAGCATATTGACAGCTGAGAAAACTTTTTTCTACAAAAACTAAACTTCAAATCTGAGCAAGTACCGAGCACGCTGCCACAGGAATGAAATTCACAGAGAAACCCCCTCATCCCCCCACTGACATGAGCGCTGTGGCCATGACCGGGCAAACCTCCACCCGCCCCACGCCTGCTAAACAACTGAAAATAGATTTAAGAGTCACAGGACATAGTGCCACTTTATTTTATTTATTTTTTGCTGAGTTATACTTACATCTATTTGAAAGAGTGAGTGTAAATACCAAAAAATTATTTTATTTTACATTCTGGAATATGCAGAAAATAGGTTTAAATGTTAACAAATTTCTTCAAGTCAAAGACTGTGGCATATAATTAAATTGTTGCTTCATGCATAATGTTAAAAGATTAAAACTAATAAAATAATTTTTTAAAAGAGGCTTTTTCATTTGATTCAATTTTATATGATTATGCAGAAAAAATGATTTTGGCTGAAAGGTCGATTGCTTTGTTACGTATTCAGGTTTTCGTATCATGTTTTTAAAAAGTAACCAAGTAATAAAGTAACTAATTACTTTCAAAAATAAGTAATCAGTAGGGCAACAGGATCACTTTCTTGGAGAAGTAATCAGTAATTAGCAACTAATTACTATTTTCAAGTAACTTGACCAACACTGGTTGCCAGTGTCTTGTTGATCATGGTGAAGTACAGTCTACTGAGGTGGACTCACACTGGTGGCCTTAGTTGAATACGGCATCACATCGCCCTGAGAAAGACACACACACACACACACTAACAGAAGACATCTAATACATTTGCCGTCCTGAACCTCTCATACAGCAGAAGTGGGTGTGAGAACCAAATATCCAAATCTTTCAGACCTGTTATTAAAAAGTTTTTGACTTGCCAGCTTTCTCTAACAAGGTCTGCCTGATATCCGATTGCACGCATGCAAGAATAGTGCAGGTAATTGCAAATTCAGAGCAAGCTGGTGGGTTGTGCTGTGCCTCCTGCCTCCTTTATTTCCATGCATCTCCTGCTGTGTGCTAAATGAGAAAGATGACTACTTTAGACAGTTGTCTTTAAATGTCTTTAAAAGACTTCATACAGTATTTTTCATGGTAATCAAGAGTAGTTGGAACAAAAAGGAGTTCACACATGCTAACATTTAGTTTTCCTTAACACTCAGCTCTTTGTATTTCTTATAAATTAATTGTTCTCTAAATCGCTTAATTTACTTTGTTGATGTACATATCAGACTTCTAAATAAAGTGAAAAGGGGAATTTAAAGTTAAGAAAACACACACACACTTTCTGCTATTAAATCATATCCCTCAGATGTAATTCAACTCCTTCCTGTCATCTTTATGTTTTAAAGGGATTTTTTTGTTTGTTTGTTTGGTCTTCTTCTTATTCACTGAAAAAAATAGCTTCTGTGGCCATGCTTCAATTAGACTTTTTTCTGCTAATGCATAAGTTGCATTAGATCGATCTTCAGATGTCATAATTTAGTGAATACTGTTTTATTCTTGTTGCTGTTGTCAGTTTTATCCCATGTTCAATTCAGTTTAAATAGAAGCCAAGTCTGTGGAACCACACGTCACACACACATGGCTACTCAGCTTGCACTTTAAAGCTTCCTGTGTATCTACAGTATTTATGTTTCCTGGAGGCAGTTAATATTTTTTTAAAACTACATATTATCCACATTGTTAGTCTGTTATTACTGTGGTCTGCAAATTGATTTCATGTTTGAATAATGACAAACAGGAGGATCTCTCTGTCTTTTTAATGAACTTTGATCGCATCCGAGCTGACTTCAAGCCAGACCTGGATGCCTGTGGGTTTAAGGGTCGATATTAGGAGTGCATCTAATAACCATGTATTAATGATAACCATGATATTTAAAACTGACATAAAATTTAAACATGAAATTTTGATATTGTTCCAGTAATACACATATGATGATCTTGTAAATGACAAATGAATAACAGAATGCTTTTTGTGCAGCTATCGGCATATACTCCCATTATGCACTACAATCATTGCTAAATTTTTCATCTTTTCCAGTTAAGACCATAAAAGCATGAGAAGCAGGAGCAGCTCTAACTGGAGCACATACATGACATCGCTAGCATGTTAGCTAGTACACAATGTATTTAACCCTAAAATTGCTTCTGAAGTGCATTTGAATTCTTTGAGAGTCAGAAAACCAAAAGACTGAAAAACACAGCATGATAACAGGATGAAGCTAAAGCTGTGTCATCTCGTTAGTCCACAACATGCATGTGTACAACATCACAGCAGCCCCCAATACACCTTTCTTTAAGGCCTAATATTGACTTAATTACAGAGAGCGAAACACAGCAGCCTGCTGGGAGAAAAAAAAGGTTAACAAGAGCAGATTTCAGGACTATAAAACAATAAGATACTTAAATATATAAAAATGCTGAATCCTCCGAGGGGTGAGTCAGTTCAAACCACGCACTGCATGCACTCATTTGATCCACTGTTTATATAAAAATATTGACTAGCTCAGCTTTAAGGCTTAAGATAATTAGGACATTCATCAAAGTAAGCTGCTATTACCTATTAATTCTTATTATCTGATCAGCTCGCTTTCCATCTGTTTCCTTCATCAGTGTTTAGTCACATTGCGATGTTTTTGATGGAGAGTTCAACTGATTAATAACGGCGATGTGAAGGATGACAAAACGGAGAGGAGAAGAGGGTGAGAGAGAAGAAGGAACGCCGTGCTGAGGGAGTTACCCGTCTGTGCCGTGTTCTGATGGATGGCCTTGCCTGCAGCCCTACCACTTTTAAAACTCTGCTTTTTAAACCTGGTGTCTTGAGTGGAAACACACACATGCGCGCGCGCACACACACACACTGAACTGCTTGAACTACTTCTTTTGTATCTTCTGATGTGTTTGTGTCCCCTGAACACACACTTTCAGAAAGCCAACTCAGCTTTACTACACAGAGCGAAGGTGTCCTCTACGTATATTGTACCACCACTACTCTACTTTAACATCAGGACATTTAGAGGTAATATGACAGCCTCACTGATGCCAGTAGAGTGCACGTACTTCAATATTCATCACACAGGGGGCTACGCGCACACACACTGCACTCGTCTCACTGTGAAAGTTTCATTTTTGCATTGCAACTGAAGTTCGGGGTTAATTGTCAACTGTGCTTTAGCAGGACTTTATTCGTCTTTTCATGGCAGTGCTCTAGCTATACTAAAACTGCCATGTGCAGAGTTAGAAATGCATGTACTTCGGGTTTTAGGTGCAGTAGAGCTGCTACCTGAAGAAAAGAAAAGAAAAGAAAAGAAAAAAATAAGGTTCTTTCCCTCTTCTCCTTTCCCTCTTGGGAACTTCTGCTGTACTTCAGCAGGGAAATCCTTAAGTCTACACGACAGATGGCAGCGATTGCCTTTTTGCAGTTCCCACCCAAACCATGAGCTCGCAAATGTTTGTATGTGTGTGGGTCTGTTTACACGTGGGTGAAACATGGGGATGGAGGGCAGGAAAAGGGTGGCATCACATCCCACAAGGGACTGTGACAAGGCATTGTCCCTCCAGTCTGTCCGTCTAGCACCCCACCTGCCTTGTCTAAGCATCCATCTGCCCATCGCACATAAGCCCACTCCATCCATCCAGCACCATGCTTTTAACAATAGATTGCACTGTTTTAGCTCAGTGATTAGCACTTTGGAGCCACTATATTCTATTTTGCAGAGACAGGCAGGACCTGAAGACAATTACGACTGAAAATGAGATTCACCACGAATGGCCGAGCAGCAGGCAGACGCGTTATTGGCTCTCACCTGTCACAAGTTAACCAGCATCAAGAAAATGATGGGTTGATTTCTGGTCACTAAATGCCACACACACACACACACACATATACATCGTATCCATGGTTACCAGGCTTCAATAATATAGATTCTCTAGATATGCTGTTTATGTCAACATTGAGACTGTGAGAGAATATGAGAAAGACAATACCAATAAATAAACATTACCTAGTGGAAATGCACTCACTTTAAGATATAAAAACCTTTCTCGATCTGTGTCTCAGTGTGAGTGATGCAGTTCTATATAAACAATTTTCCTCCAAAAGTAAGTTTCAGGCTTCTCACCCGCTGCAAATGGAAAAAAAAAAACTTAGAAGGAACACAAATAAGGACAAAAACATGCATTTCAAAGCGTTTAGATCTTTTTCCTAATATTTTCCATTTTATTTCACTAGTTATTACAAGTTGTGGTCTTAAATTAAGCTCCATGCAACCGAATTCAAAAATTCTTAGAAGTAAATTGAATCATTTTATGAATTTAAAGAACATAAAATCATTTCTTTTAAAGCTTCTAAGCCAGTTTTACCTAAAAAAGCTTTTTGTAAATCTCAGAAGAAAATGAACTCATGAAGGATGTTAATTTTAATGTTCTTTCTTTTTTTAAATTTTCATTTTGTGGCATTTTTAAGGCAGTGCCAACGACCCAAGACAACACAACAGACAAACAAATTTCGACAGCAATGGTTCAGGTCATACTTTGATTTTTGAGCCTTGGTTTGTTTACATAAATCAATTTTTCTAAAGAGGGAATGAATCACCTTTTAACGCAAGTTTGATCATGTCATCAAGACACATAGCCACACATGCACTGCATTATTCTGATGTACTTCACATTTTACCTGAACACTCTTTAACGTGACAGAAACTTGAGCTAGCATGCTTCAGATATAACAAACATGCATAATAACTCTGCACAAGTGTAAAAGTATGGGAAAAATAAACGTTTTTACATTTTTGAAAATAAAAACTGTAGCCTTAGTGTTAAAGGCAATACTGTGAACATTAGTATTCACTTCGGCTCCATTTTCAGGAACAGTGCTGCCCAGAGTATAGCAAAGTAAATGTGCTAACAAGTCACAAACCACACGTGACCAAGTGGCTCCCAAGCCAGCACAGAGATATAATCTCTCCAACAAAGTCCTGGGTCTGTCTTGAAATGCCCAACACATTTTACAGAGAAGTCATCCAGGAGGCATCCTAGTCAGATGTTTGAACCACCTCAGTTGGTTCCTTCTGATGTGGAGCAGCAGCTCTACTCCTCACCCTAAACACATGAAAGAGTTCATCTTAACCTCCTGAACCAAATAAAAAGCAAAGAATGTTAAATGGCCAAATTCTGTTTTCCAAATATACTTTATTTCCTGCTCTTAGGTAGATTATCTGCCTTGCACCAGATTCACCAACTTAAATTGAGCTTAAACAATTTTGATAACCAAACTTATCACGATAGATCATCTGCAGCTAACTACTGACAGCAACATATCCAAAGTGTGCACTGCACTGCTCTATCAGAGTCACTGAATATCAAAACCAGACTTTTAGGGACTATGGTTGTCAGACTTAAGGAAGAGCTACTTATTTTACACAAAAAAAGTACTCCGTATTGTCACTTTAGGGAGCAATCCCATAGATTTGAAACTTAATCTTTTTTTTAAAAAACCAAGAGGATGGTTGTTAGAAAGAAACAACATAGCATTCAGGATACTAGTCAGATTGTCAATAATGGCACTGAGAGAGCACCTAGCTATATCTGGGGTGACAGACCAACAAAAAATTGTATTTCCTGCTCAAAATCCAAAGTAGGACTGAGCGTGACAGAGCGTGTTTCCAGAAAATGAGGAAAGCTCTGACAAGAAGACACTTAAACACATCTCATCGTATTTAGCAGCTTCAGTGCCGTGTGTTTACCATGCTAATATACAGCGTGGACACACAGAAACTAAGAGATAAGAGGTTTTGTACAATATTAGAAGTTTCTGAAATGTAGACATACAGAACGATAGTAAAGACACCTCTTTCAAGCATTTTACGAACAAAATGACAAATATCACTGCCATCAACAAAAAGGACATATATTACATGATGCAAAACAAAAAGCACCATCTGCTGCAACTAATACAAGGGAAAATTCATGGTCTGGATTGCAGAAGAATTTAACCACATGGGTTGGACTGAACACAGTGCCAAAACAACAGATCATGCAATTTATTACTAATGTTGTCTGACGGCAAGATTCTTGAAGAAGGAACTTCTTAGACAATGATGGAGTATTTGAGGTATTCACATAATATTTTTTTTTATTTTTAACTTAAGGTTATGGTAGAAAATAATGACTTTGTTCAGCAAAATGATCTTGCAACATGTTTTTGATTTTCCTTTTCTATTTTTTTCTGTTATGATTAATTTAGTACTTTTATTTCATGTAACCTGCTTTTTTTGCAAGTTGCATCTTTGTGCAATGGTTTCCTCTGTTTGTCAAATGTGATCTTGTCCTTTTGCACTCTGTAAACTCTGTCTTTAAAGGTAACACAAAAACAAGGTGAAATATTATCATTATAGATTATTCCACCAACCAGACCCTAATATCTTATTTTCTGAAAATCTGCACTGCAAATCTCTCTGAAATACTTTGGTACTTTGATGCGGTGTGATGTGAGGCCTTTACACACTTTGAACGTTCTGCATTAATAATAACAATATCCAGTTCTGATTAGGTCCAGAGAGGTCTGAGAGGTTACACAGACACAACTTCTCTGGGCAATCTGTGTGTACGCTATATCGGTCTGAATTCAGCTGATGATAGTGGTGGGCGGCCGCCTTGGGAGTCTTGTTTGCACCAGATATATGACCTTGTGTTGTCTCCAATCAGATACACTAAGAACACACAAAGTCTCCAGGCGATCGAGGCTGTCACACTTCATAAAAGCGAGATGTTGAGGAAAAAACACAAAGTTTTAAGTCATGAGAAGTAGCCTATGTATTGACTTCCACTGTCTGAATATTGAGCAGACTGTATAAATGTCTCCAAACTTTCTTCACTAATGAAATTCATATATATATATATATACAACAGACAGCGTGTCTTAAGTTTTTATTCCCACTGTGGAAGAAAAAAAAACTTTTATATGTGATAATAATGTGTGGGTGGAAGTGTAATTTGTGCATTTGACCTCTTTTAATATTTCAGCAGAAACTTTTTAAAACTTGAGCCATCAACAATTGTTCTACTGCCAAAGTAATGTAAGTATTGTTACGACATGTAACTGCTCACTACATGAATAAATAACTCTGACTGAGATGTTAGTAGACATAATTAATACAATACACTTACATCATGTCTATTCTCATGGCAGTAACTAAATTTGCTGCTGCAGTATTTTAACTTTACAGTGTTACCTCTACAGTACTGAGATCCACTGTGCACATTGTAATAATAATATACACTGTACTTTGTACGCTGTGCCAACATTTTTACCCCCCAGCCCAGTAATAATTATTTTACTGCATCTGCTGCTTGTCTATGAGTGGCCTGGTCCACAGTATATAACTTAAACATGGGGAAGGGGGAATCACACTAACAAACAGATCTTAGTCTACATCTTAATCGCAAATTCATCACAGATTTTGTAATCTGTTCTAAATGATCTTGACAGGATGCTTTTTAATGTTTGTAATGTTATTACAAGCATGAGAATGGACAATTAGATATTTGCTTTATTCACATGCATGCAACAATCCAAAACAACTACCGTCCAAAATATTCTCCAGAAAAACTTCAAAGGTACATAAACGATGCCAAAAGTACACTTAACCATATACTCCCACGTAATATAACTACCTGCAAGCTGTAGGTATCTTGGCCATTTATCTGTGGCCAAGAAAAGTTTGCTCCTCGTAGAGTTGTCCAGATGTCTCTGTTGAAAACTATCCCGGCATGGACTGCCCTCGTGTGCTTGGCCAGCAAGTGAGACTCGACGTACTACGGTGGTAACCCAGTTAACATCGACAGTAAGCACAAATAACTTTAAGCAGCTGGCAGAGCTTTAAAGCTGAACTTGCCATTCTAAAGACACTTTTCTTCATCCATTTCTGCTTACTATCTACAACATTACTAATGCTTCCAGACACCCCAAACTACAGGGACAAGCCAAAGGTCGAAGACCATGTGTTAATCATGCTTCTAGTGCATTAAAAGGAAATTGCGTTAAAGCGTTATCATCATGTTAACTTTGAGAGGCCTGATGTAGAGTCTGGAACCTTCTCAAATTGTTCAAATCACATTCCTTAATACTGAAAGGTGTTTTTATAATCAAAGAAATACAAATCCTTTTAGTACTTATAACGAGATATAGATAGATATTATTTATAAAATATGAATACTCAGTTTGACAAGTATTAAACTTCTAGCATGCTAATGTAGGGTGAGGATCATTTACTCTTGGAGGAATAAATCCCATCTCCCACTCTCATGGGAGTGGTCCTTCAGACAACACCACTACAAGTGGAACTGCAGAAGCCAGCAAATGTTTGTAGAACCTGACAGAAGGAAAGAAAATATGGAAGTACTGTACTTGCTATTAATGCAAATGGTGCATGGGTGTGTGTAAAATTTCCACTGTTTTTGTGACTGTATCATAGTGTCCAAGAATTCCTTTAGTTTCAGAAGTGCCAGTGACTATTATGAAAGAACAGCACTCAGCTTCTTCAGTTTCTGCATAAAAAACAAGAAAGATTTTCACAGGCTGTGAAACAATTGGAGGCACCTATATTTGTGTCCCTTTTTAGTAACTATTAAAAGTACAACAATTTAGCTATAAGCCAATCTATCGGATGTACAGATTAAGCAAAATTAAATAGTGTGCAATACTGCCATAAAATGTGAAGTCTCTGAGACCATATCCTAAGTGCATCATGGGATCTCTTCGAGTAGCTTGAGTAACATAACAAGGGGATGGTTTGGGGTCACCTGTTCAAGCCCTAAGTGTAACCTTTATCTAAAAGGAACATTTTAAGCCTAATTTTAAAAGTACAAAAGCGTTATTGGGACGACATGTTAATATGGAGTCCTTTAAATATTTATTCAGGACTTTGTGTCATTACTTGAAATGACGACAGGCCAAAATCCAAGTGTTGTTTTTTTGTTTTTTTTGGGGGGTGGGTTGGGGGGAGGGAGTTGTGTTTCTCTCCAAGCAGGTGAGAGAAGAGGCTTCAACACAACACCAAATATTGCTTAGCAGGTAAAAGATGCAGCACAGTGTTGGAAACACTCAGTCTGCTGTTCAACATCCAGCTCCACATCCATCCAATTCAGCAGTACGAATCTCCCAGGTCATGTTTTATTTATAACATTAATAAATTAGGTGAAACTTTTAAGTTATGACTCAGGATCCTCAGTATTTTCAGCAAGCAGCAATTGAGAGGTAGCAGACTGACATTTCAAGACACATTTAATAAACATTTTATATGTTCTGCTGCTATAAATACAGCTTATGTTGCTGTGCATGCTGAGCATGGTTGGCACGCAACGAGTTGGAGATTGCAATTTGGAGTTGATGTATTTTTTTTTGCTGAGATTTAGTGCATCTAATTTTAGAAATAATGATCTCAAACAGCATTCTTTGAATTTTGTTGACAACAATCACGCTGATTTTATCGCACATCCTTTGTTTGTATGTATGTGACTGACCACATCATGCAGCTGTAGTAAATAATGTGTTAATATCACGTGCAACATGTGTTTCATGTCTGCATGTCCCCATGTCCATAAGATGTAATATGCAGATTAGTATCTACCTCAGTGTAGCAGTAAAGAAAGACACGACTTTCTGTATCTCTCTAACTGGTGCATGCCTGCATGCCTGCACACAGCAGCAGCATCATTTGATTCTGTTTTCAGAGAAAGTGTCTTTACCCTTGTTCATAGCTGGTACCTGCTTTTAGTGTCCAAACCAAGTCTCACTGCAGATTTTTTGGGAGAAACACAGAGAGAGAACAGACAGCGTCACTCTTGCATGAACTGGGCCTTCGTTTCTCTTTCTGGGGCAGGGAACACAGCACACAACATTTGGATAATTGTCATATCGAATCTTGTGCCCATCTAGGCACACAGCTGATTTCAGTAACTAAAGCACCCCTGTTGGCAGCCCTGTTTCACTTCACAGTGGCTGCAGCTTCATGCTGGAGTTGTTTCTTCTTGCACACTGCTGGCAGTGAAGGTGTCAGTCACTTGCCACAACAAGGACAACCACTTAAGAAAAGTCCATCCATTAACCCACAGCGCACATACATACAGTCCACATCCTTTCTCATATTGCACACTGCTTTAAAAACTAGTAAGTAAAGAATTATGTTTGAGTTTTTTTACTGTTATGAAGAATTACTTTAAAATATACTAGCAGTGTTGGGAAGGTTACTTTTAAAATGTATTCCATTACAGAATACAGAATACATACCCCAAAATGTATTCTGTAACGTATTCCGTTACGTTACTCAATGAGAGTAACGTATTCTGAATACTTTGGATTACTTAATATATTATCGTGCTGTTTACAACTACATGAATGTACTATTGCTGTGATTTATTACTGTTACTGAAGGTTCGCGGCTCCGAACCGTAGTAAAGGGACCTCTGGCTAATATGGTGGGTTCTGTGTCGGGCTCGTAGCCGAAAACTAGCTTTACTTTGTTGTCTGGGTCAACTTTGCTAGCGAGAGACAGAGAGAGGCGTTGAAAGGCTGCTCCAACAGAACTTACTGTTTTTGGAGGAAAACACGAACACGGTGTACAGTCGAGTCTTAATAGCTTACTTACAGCTGGGCTCGTCAGGCACTCTTCTTGGCTGCAGTGGTTATTATTATATTTACATGCTTCCAGCTCCTGTTTCTGCTCGATGACAGCTCGTACTTTTCCTTTATCTCCCTCCCTCGCTCACAGACACATAACGGGTATGGCAGTCCATTCTCCCTGCAGCACGGACTACACTGCCTATGATGCTACATTCTTTAGAGCTATACCGGTAGCATTCTGCCTATTAGCTTAGCACAACAACAACAAAAAGGCCTCTCTCACCCAGGAAACACGCAGAGAGAGAGCGTCACCCTGTAACCATGGCAACCGCAACGCTGCCGCCTGGAACACCAGAACATAGCTGTCAAACAAAACCCAAACAGGCCTGACCCGCCACAATATGAAACAGGGAAGTACCGCCGTGTAATCCATTTATTTCAACAAAGTAACTGTATTCTAAATACCACCTTTTTAAACGGTAACTGTAACGGAATACAGTTACTCATATTTTGTATTTTAAATACGTAACGGCGGTACATGTATTTCGTTACTTCCCAACACTGTATACTAGATATGACTTTTAGCATTGCTACTCAACCTTGTGTCCACTTGAGGCAATCGTCTTCTTCTTCAGGTTGTTTCAGACTTTGACTTTCAGCTTTGTTTCCTTTCTTTTAAAGAAATCCTATAATGGCCTAAAATCCAGTTTGAAACAGTGAGTTCAATTGCTTAGAAGCACAGTGAGTATTTAGCGCAGTCTCACCAGAGTGTTAGCACACGGGCCTATAGACTGACGATTGCCTGGCAACCACTAGGAAATAATGTGTATTCCCTGACAGGTTGCTGCGTGGTTGCTGGCAGTCACTAGGTGGAACTGGCAACTTGTTTGCAAACACTTGCCAAGGACTTGCTAGAGTGCCTGATGCAAACCAGAAACAGATAACTGTTTCTGGTTTGCATCTTCAAATTAAAGGCTGCACCTTTTAAAAGATGTTGGTTACAGGTTATGGTTATGGTTATGGCCAGTTCATTTTTTTCAGTCTTGATATTGATACCACTGCAATTCTCAAGTTACATGAAGCAAAATATAAAAAAATATATATATGTGGAAAAAATGCTATGCTTTGCTGTCATTCAATTGTTGTCAGCTGTCCAGTGTTTGTGGTAATAAACTATTGAAAACATATGAAGAAAAACAGAGAAAAGTTGAACTACCTCCAAACTACTGACTATTTGCTGTAAGCCCCCTACTTCCCACTAAACACTGAAGCACTTCTGCTGAATGCAGAAAAAATGCAGCGCTACAAAGACTTGCATCTCTAGTTTGAGAGGAGTTTGCATTGTGCAGCCATAAAACAAGCTGCCAACTGTAATACATTAGTTTCAAAGCTGTGCTGACTGTCACCAAATACAACTCATGCTCATAAACATGTATGAATAAAGTGCTTTTTTCATGGCTAGTGAACGTTTTGCTGTGAGACCAGGCTATACTATTTCCTGCTAAACACAGACTTGTAATCATAATCTGTATTATAATCTCTTCTTATAGCCGGCGTTAGAAATTACATTAATTTTTTACAAATTAATGACAAATGCAACATTTTTCTAAACATCATTGAGTTACTTTCAAGTTTGTCATTACTGATACAACTGTAACCTTCAGTGATGCTTTCCCTCAGAGCAAATCAGATGGGGAGAGAGACGTGTCAGACCACCGTAATCTTTCTATATTCACATCCTCAGCTCCAGTCTCTCTCACTGGGTGTTTACCTTGGCAGAGGCTGTTCTCGGATCAGCTCGGTGTTTCCTTGGCCTCTGCCCCCTCTCTCTACTCTGCCCACTCAGGCTGCACTTCTGCCAACCAAACAGGCCTATACCAGTGGCACAGAGAGAGAGGGGGAGCGAGAGAGAGCCAGGATAGATGGAGGATGGAGGGCAAAAACAGCAGAAAGCAAACAACATCCGGTAGGAAAAAAGTTTTTGATTCAGTGGGAGGAAAACTCTGAAACTTGGGAAGATACTGGCCACAGGAAAAGTAGTTTACCCAACTAGCTCCCGTCACGCCAAGTTTGGACCAACTTTTGAAGAGTCACAAAAAATAAAATAACTGTTCTTCCCCATCTGGACAAAGCCAGTACATATTGTAGGCTTTCTGAAAAAAGAGTAAATAACAAAAAATTCTTTCCAACAAACATATGAGTGAGAAAAGCATCTTTCAGAGGCTGATTATTATTGGCTAAGGTGCTATTTTTCAGGCTGCAGCTGCTGTTGGTTCACATTTCATGCTGCCCGAACATAAAAGAAACCCACTGGGTGACATTTTACTGTACCAACTAATGACCTTATAATAACAAATGACATCCAACTAAGGTTTCAGAAAGCAAAGACTTTGCAGCTATGAGAGAAAAACGTACATAATACACCTCCAGGAGGACACAGCTATTACTGGCAAGAATGTAAATACATTCAAATAATAATAGCTCAGTTCGAGGGAGTCGGCTTTTGTTACTGAATTTTCACACTATGTGACTTCTTTTTTCTTTTTTTTAATTATAAATGTCTCATGCTGAGCTACATATTCATCCATTTATGGTATGTGCTGCTTTTCAAATGAGATCCATTTGGCTGGTGCTTACATTACACGTTTAAAGAGAAGAAATCAGAGTAATTGGTTGGTGTTGTTAAAATCATCACAAGCTTGCAGCTGGAACAGTAGTTTAAAGCCACTGACTTTCCACAGTTTGAATGATGATATGTTGGATATTAACTTTTTATGACAAACAACCAGGCTTGTAAAACAGACACTGGGGCCATGCAACAACCACCTGTAAAAAAACAAAATCAGTTTTTATGCTGTTTAGTAGTGGTGCAACGGATCACGGTTGATCCGAAATCCGAACCGATCCCACTCCACGGTTCGGTACACACGTGATCCGAAGATTTGAAAAAGAAAAAAAAAGTATGTATATGGTGCGCGTGGTGGGTCTGTCAAGCGATAGTTATGACCAGCGCTAGCGGTCCAAGTGGAGGAGCAGAGGAGTTTGCGGCATTTAAGCAGCCCTTTGCTGCCCAGTCCGACCGGGCTAAAGCTATTACAAAAGCTAATGGGGTGTTTAGGTGCAGACGGGAGGCTGTATTCCGTTTAGGGCTGGGTATCGTCACTGATTTCTAGAATCGATTTGATTCCGATTCACAAGGTTCTGAATCGATTCGATCCACGATTCAATTCGATTCAATTTGTTTTGAATCAAGGAAATTTTGCCTCAGTCAGAAATATTATAATTCAGATCAGTACATTTACATATTTTTATATCTATAAAAAGAAAGCTGACACTTTCGAGACTTTATCAAAGGTGTAAGCATCACAGCAGATGCCTTTGTGTAGCTGAAGTAGCTGAAGATAAAACACAGAAAAACATGAAGGTGATTTTCCTGACCTGGGATTTTATAAAAAATATTCCACAGTACATCAAAAACGAAAGAAAACCATTAATCAACATATGAACATTACCTCTGAAGTTACAGCGGTTTTATTAGAGACACAGCTAAGCGTTTTGCATTTTGCATATTTTTATTAAGTTTAAATTTGTTCAGAAGCCTATTGAACGGCAGAAATTAGGTTTTCTTTTTGGAAGTAAGTAAAAGGAAAAAAAAAACATCGGCCGACAGCGGTGTAAATAACGGTAGACTTGTGCGTAACAAGCAAGCGAATAATGCAGAAAACAGATTTCGGGGATAGACGGGAAACTCTTCTTGAAGTATACAGAGAAAGAGAGAGAGAGAGCTGTGCATGAAGTGTGATTTTATTGGGGTGGAAGCAAAACAGCAAAAGTCAGAGTGAATTCATGACAATGTTTATGTGAAGCATAGTTTGGATCTTCTTTTGCTGCTGGTTCGGTCAATATTGTTTGGAGAGAGATAAAACTAACAGCTTTAGAATCAGTAGTGATGTGTCGTTCGCGAACGAAATGGCTCTTAGAGCCGACTCTTTGAAGTGAATGACGTGAGGGTTTTTTTTCTTTCTTTCTCTCACCCTCTTTCTCGCCCTTTTTTCCGCTAAACTCCGCACGCGCGGCCTGTACTTTGCGCTGGGAAGAGGGGGGAGGGGCGTTAGTTACACTCAGTAGCACAGGAACAGCCAGAGAGAAAGAGAGCGAGGGACAACAACGTCACATTAGAAAGGTATAGTAATCATCCACTATTTTCAGTTGCAGATGATAAAGGATTCAGAAATCATGCAGGCCCATATGACAGAGAATGTGCATCTTCTTTTTGTTTTAATATTTTAATTTATATTTAATTGTGTTGTGGTTTGCAGTGTTTTGTGTTGTTTCACATTAAATTTGTTTAAAAGGAAAAAGCTGAAAATTTAAATAGTTAAAAGTTTAAAATGTAAATAGTTGTTTTTTGTATTATATGATTTATTTATTACATTTTATGTGGAGTGAATAAATAAAGTATATTTATGGTGGCCCCTAGAGACAAAGCACGTACGAACTCCAAAACACATACAAACTCCTAAGCATGTACAAATCCTGAAGCACGTAAAAACTCCAAAACGCGTAAAAACTCCAAAACGCGTAAAAACTCCAAAATGCGTAAAAACTCCAAAACACGTAAAAACTCAGAAGCACGTACAAACTCAGAATCACGTACAAAACACAACAGAAGTGTTCCAGAATGCTAGGCGCAGTGTTGAGCTTTTGTTACCTAGTGGCTACACAAGCCAGGAAGTATCAACAACCGGATTTGGTGTGTGGTAGTAACAGGTAAATGAACTTTTTTTTTTAATTATTTGAATAAATATGAGTGCTTGTCTATAAATACACAAACAATACACATATGCTTTCAATTGTGTAATTTAAGTGATCTGGGTAGCTCTGTTTTGTTAACGCTAGAAATGTGTTTTGGAGTTTGTACGTGCTTTTTGGAGTTTGTATATGCTTTAGAGTTTGTACGTGCTTTGTCTCTAGGGGCCATATATAAACATATATAAATAAAACCACTTTTTTTTCATTTTTTCATTTTCTGCTTAATTTTATATTATTGTTAATGATAAATTAATTAAAGCAATAAAACAACCTGAAGAGCCAGTTCGGAGTCGAAAGAGCCGGCTCTTTTTAGTGATCCGAGCCGAAAGAGCCGGATCTCTAAAAAGAGCCGGAAATCCCATCACTAAGAATCAGCGCAAAAAGGGCATAAACACAAAGTGCAGACCCGTCAAAACATCAGAATCAGCGAGCTGTCGGCTTTCAGCTTCGACTGTGTCCGTGCCGTCGAGTGAGAAAGGCGACATCTCACTATTCTAATCCGTCGGTGGGTCCGCGCTTTGTGTTTACGTCTTTGTGCAGAAGCCGTGTACCTGCTCTCATTTACTGTTTTAGCTGTTTGGTGGTTGTCAAAATTTTGTGATGTTTCACCTGAGATTCTGGATTTTCGGGCAAAATACATTTATATTAAAAAATCGATTCAGGATTTTAATGAATCAATATCACGTTATCCAAGCCAGAATCGATTTTAATCGATGAATCGATTATTAAAACCCACCCCTAATTCCGTTGTGCAAAACAAGGGGTTTAAACTATGATGAATGTGTTTGAGCCACGCTATGATATCTCGTTGCGCGTCCACTTCAGTGTGACAAGATCGTTCCAAGCATGTATGAGCAGGAAAAGTTTAAAGTTATGGCTGAACTGTCCCAGGCATCTTCTGTTGCCCTAACTACAAATGGGTGGACCTCCAGGGCAAAGGAAAGCCACGTGACCGTGACCGCTCATTATATCACAGTGGAGTGGTAGATACAAATCTATAGGGCAGTACAAAGCCCTGTACTGCCCTATAGATTACATTAGATTAGATGAAACTTTATTTATCCCTCGGGAAATTCAGTTTCAGTTACCATATATACACATATATAAATACAGAGTATACTCACTCTATTGCACAGTGAAAAGGCACTACAGCTTACTTGTTTCCCCCTCCTTTGTCCCAGTTTCCCCTCCCTCTCCCCTCTAGCCAGGAGTTAAACAGTTTGATGGCGTGTGGGACAAAGGACTTTTTAAGTCTGCTGGTCCTTGACTTTGGGAGAAGCAACCTGTCACTGAACAGACTCCTCTGGTTGTTTATGGCCGTGTGCAGAGGATGCAGAGGATGATGTCCATGATGTCCATATTGCACCTTAATTTGTTTTTATATAAGTGTGTGGAATGAGTCTTCAGTTGAATGTTTTTTAATAGGCAAAAAATACTTAGATAAGTAAATGGCGAGTCGAATTTTTGTCTTTTTTTTCCTATTTTTGCTGATCCGAAAATTGATCCGATCCGAAGAGATTTTTGATCCGTTGCACCACTACTGTTTAGCATAACAAACATTTGATATCAAGTCAGTTGAATTGTATTTGAGTTTAAATGTATTTGAGTCTGAAATATTAAATCATAATCTGGACTAGCTCCTCCTAGCATAGTTTTAGCTGTGACATGTAGCAATAGAGCAGCACGTGCGAAAAGAAATTCAATGACAATCAGTTAAGCTTGTTTCAAATGTAGGCATGTAGAGATGGAGGAGAAGAAAGGTGATTTAGTACTGCAGAAAATGTCACAGGCCTCCAGTCTCCTGTGACAATGTAACAATGACAGAAAATTGGACAGAGAAGCTCCAACAAAAAGAAAATGTCCAGTGAGCAGCATTTAAATGCTTTTTAAAGGGAAAATGCTTCATTGACGCCGGAGATTAGAGAACAGCCAGACTGCTTTGAGCTGATAGCAAGACACCAGGAACTCAAAAAACACGTATTACAGCCAAGGTATGCAGAAAATGAAATTTGAACACATAACATTTTGAACCTGAAGCAGATGTGATACAGCTGCAGAAGACCACACGGAGTGAAACTGAGGCTATAGTGGCCTGGTCTAATGAGTCTGAATTTCTGCTGCAATGGTTGGATACTATTTGATGTAAAAACAAAAACAAAAACATGAAAGCCTAAATTCATTCTGCCTTGTATCTTCACTTCAGGCTGGATGCTATAGCCTAATGCTGAGAGGGGTGTTTTCTTAGCACACTTTGGGCACTGTTAGCATTAGCTGAACATCACTTACACACCACAGCCCGTCTCTTTATAGCCACAGTGTACCCATCTTCTGATGCTTCTACCAGGATAATGAACGATGTCATGCTCAAATCATCTCAAAAAGGTTTGTTGATGATCAAAATGCATTCGCTGCATGCAAATGGCCTCCACAGCCACCTTTGGGATGTCGTCATTGAGAGTTTGACATCATGGATGTGCAGCTGAAATCCATGAATCCAAATATTTTAGGAATGTTTCTAGCATCTCTTGAGAAGAAGTGGCCCTACTTTGTGCTCCTGTGTACATTAAGCCATTTTATTGCATTTTATTCCACCCACTATACCAGAGGTCAGAGGAGAAAAGTGCCTACAACAATTTACATCACTTTAAAGCCATCTGATATCTGCTCTGTTGTTTTTACTACAGTTCAGGAAGACATCATTTCAAATTCTGTCTTACTTTGATTGTTGAGTTTCAGACATTTTACATAGTATAATTATATAATATTAGTACTCAGTATTTTAATAGCCAAATATTTTTTTTTCAGTTACTCTCAGTTGTTACTGGAATTAAAACTTCCTGCTGTCCTTTTTTTTTTTTTTCGGGAAGGTTTTTTTTTCGGGAAGTGACGGGTAAGGTAAGCGACCCATGTTGTAGGTGACGTCAGACGCCGGAGATTTGGCGGAAAAAAAAAAAAAGCGAATGGTAGCGTAGAGTTTAACAAAGTTTCCTTAAGCTTCAGTACTGCCAAATAAACTAACCAACTGTCATATAACTAACAACATCTGTCTTATCATCTCTAACACCCTGGAGGACAACGGGGAGAGTTTAGACGCTCTCCAAGAATACATCGACCGCTGCTTCCAGGATTTAGTAATGAAGAAGGCCCAGAGTGCATCTTCCCCGGCCAAAACCGAGACGCCGTCATCGAAGAGATGTCGCCCGGCAGACTCCCCCGGCACAACATCGCCTGCCGGCAAAGACATTGCAGATATCCTGGAGTCAATCGACAAGCGATTGTCCAGTTTCGATGCGAGGCTGTCCCTGGTGGAGATTTTACACCGGGAATTTAAATCTCTGAGAGAATCCCTGGAATTCAGCCAGCAGCAGGTGGAAACGCTTGCCGCTGAAAATGCCACGCTACGGGAGTCGGTCAAATCTCTCGCTGATAACGTGACCCAGCTAAACACTGAAAATAAAAAAATAAAAGAGTCCGTTATCGATCTACAAGCCCGTAGCATGAGAGATAATCTTGTTTTTTCTGGTATTCCAGAATCTACCGGAGAGGACGCGGAGGCAACGGTGAAAAGCTTCATTAAAATCCACCTGAAGCTGCCGGAGGACACCGTAAAGAACATCGCTTTCGATAGAGTGCATCGCTTGGGGGGCGTGAGGTCGCGGACCGGGAGACCACGTCCTATTGTGGCCAAATTCGGTCATTTCAAACAGAAGGAACAGGTGAAGAGTCGCGGCAGGGAACTGAAAGGAACGGACTTCAGCGTGAACGACCAGTTCCCCAAAGAGATCCTGGAACGACGCAAGGTCCTGTTCCCAGTCCGACGTAGCTTCATCCTGAAAGGCTCCCGTGCTGTCATCGCCGTGGACCGGCTCTACGTGGACGGACAGCTCTACCGCGACCCCGGCACCACACCGTGGTTATATTGACTGCACTCCAGATAAGAACCCGCTACATTTTTTTCTTATTCATTCACACTTTCTCCTTTAACATGGGTTTAACCTAGTAATATCAGTATGATGTCATAGCAGATATAACACCGTCACCCTCCGTCTTTACTTTAATTGGAATGTTTCCGTTTCTTTTCTTTTTTTTGTTGTCGCTTACAGTTTATGTGGTTTCTTTCTTTCTCTTGTCTTTCACTGCTGTGATCACCTACTTCCCCACTCACCTACAAACAACACCCTCTATTTCTCCATATTTTCACACCACGATCACGCAAACACATGCGCTCAACGGCAGCACATTTACAACAGCCTCACAGCAAGCACAGACTTACAGGACACATACACAAGCCACGCTTGTTCATATTAGTGAATAGTCACACACATAGTCAGACTTATGGAGCCTATCACCACACTTTTTTCTCTTTCTATTTACAAACAAGTGATGTTTCCACATTCTCTCCACCGGTCTAAACGAAACACCCAGCTTACATCATTAGACATACACACACAATTATGGGCATGCTGAGGTTTGTCACATGGAATGTAAATGGGGCTGGCACCAGAGGAAAGAGGTTAAAGATATTTAACCAGCTTAAAAAACTACAGGCAGATGTTGTTTTATTACAAGAAACTCACAGACCTGTTACAGGTTTAAACGAACTTAAAACACCTGAGTTTCCTAATGTGTTTGCAGCTTGTTATAATTCTAGACAAAGAGGAGTAGCAATTTTAATACATAAAAATGTTAATTTTACAGTACTCGATACAGTTATAGATCCAGAGGGTAGATTTCTAATTATTAAACTATCAATATTGAACAAAAAACTATGTATTGTAAGTATATATGGTCCAAATGTTGATGAACCCTCATTCTTCCACGGATTTTTTAGTGCACTCTCTGAACACCTTGATTGCACACTCATTCTTGGAGGCGACCTCAACCTTGGACTAAATGAAGAAATGGATAGGCTCAACACAACAGGAACTCAGCGCAATTGGCAATCCACAAATATAATCAAACAGTATATGAGCGACTATGGCCTTTGCGATGCATGGCGCTCCCTTCACCCCAACAGTAAGGAATATACTTTCTTCTCACATGTTCATCACTCCTACTCTCGTCTGGATTCTTTTTTGGTCAGCAGCTCACTGCTGAGTGACATTTCAGACACTGAGATTCACCCAATAGCTGTCAGCGATCATGCTCCGGTATCTTTAACACTAATGCACAAGAATAATACTACGCCAAGTAAAAACTGGAGATTTAACACATCACTACTTAAAGATGAAGACTTTATTAAAAAGGAATGGATTTCATATTTAGAATTTAATGACACTCCCGGAACATCTGCTTCTGTTCTATGGGAAGCAGGAAAAGCTGTGATGAGAGGTAAAATAATTTCTTTCTCATCACACAAAAAGAAAGAAGAAAACAAAAATATTCAGGAATTAGAAAAAACCATCAAATCCTTAGAAGAAGCCTACGCGTTCCACCAAGATCAAGAAATAATGAACAAAATATGCAAAACAAAACTAGAATTAAATGAAATTATTAATAGAAAAACACAATTCCTTGTACAAAGACTTCGCTTGCAGAATTTTGAACACAGTAACAAATCAGGTCGATTTCTAGCAAACCAGTTAAAAATAAATAAAGAAAAAACAACTATATGTGCTACTAAAGATTTATCGGGGAAAACAATATATGACCCTGTAAGAATAAACAACATTTTTAGGGATTTCTATGAAACTTTATATTCACCACAAATAAACCCGTCTAAAAATGAAATTGATTTGTTTCTTGACAACGTAACTCTTCCAAAATTACTAGACAGTCAAGCAATGGCACTGGATTCGCCACTGACGCCAGGTGAACTCCAGGAAGCCCTGATAAGTATGCCCAATAACAAGGCTCCAGGTCCAGACGGCTTTCCTGCAGAATTCTACAAAGAATTCTGGACAATTTTGGCACCAGTATTCCATAGATTGTTGCAGGAAATCAAGAAAAATGGCAGACTACCACCAAATATGAATTCTGCCAACATTAATCTCCTGCTAAAACCAGGAAAAGACCCTTTATTTCCCTCAAGTTATCGTCCAATATCCCTTATAAATGTAGACCTTAAAATAATCTGCAAAGCTCTCTCAAAGAGATTAGAGAAAATAACCCCCCTCTTAATTCATCCTGACCAAACTGGTTTCATAAAAGGTCGGCACTCCTCAACAAACACTCGTAGATTACTTAATTTAATAGACTACTCATACAATAAAAACATTGAACCCATAATATTATCTCTAGATGCAGAAAAAGCATTTGACAGAGTTAACTGGAAATTTTTATTTGCAACTTTACACAAATTTGGTTTTGGAAACTCTTTCATAAATTGGATAAGAATATTATACAATTCCCCAACTGCTCGTATCAGAACAAATGACCAGACATCCTCCAGCTTTTGTCTCATGAGGGGCACCAGACAGGGATGCCCACTCTCCCCTTCACTTTTTGCAATTTTTATCGAACCTCTAGCAGCAGCATTTAGACAGGCTACAACAATTAAGGGCATAAAATGTAAGAACGTAGAACATAAAATCAGTCTCTATGCGGATGATGTGTTGCTTTTTCTGCAAAACTCACAAATCAACCTCTCTGAGGTAATTACTCTAATAAACTGGTTTTCAAGAGTTTCAGATTATTCAATTAATTGGCCAAAATCTACAGTTCTTCCCATTAACTGCTCCTTCCATAATTCATCTTCTGCCCCACTACAATCTGGAAATATTAAATATTTAGGTATTAATGTTTCTCCTAAGCTTTCAGACTTAATTAAATTAAACCACATCCCACTTCTAAAGAAAGTAGAAGGCGATCTGACTAGATGGAAATCTCTACCCATATCACTCATGGGAAGGGTCGCCACTATAAAAATGATGATCTTGCCAAAAATAAATTACTTATTTTTAATGATCCCCAACAAACCATCACAAGATTGGTTCAGATCTCTGGATTCACATATTTCTAAATTCCTTTGGAAAGATAAACCCCCGCGTATCAGCTTAAAAACACTACAAAGAACCAAGGATAGAGGAGGATTAGATCTGCCTAATTTTCACCAATACTTCTTAGCCAACAGGCTTCAGTTCATCTCAGAATGGTTAAAATGTACCCTCTTAGATGAGCCCTGGCTAGATGTTGAACAGGCACTATGCAATGATCTAGAGATTTCAGACCTACCATTTATTAGCTCAAACATCAAAAGACATGAATGCTTTAAAAGCATCAACATCAGCTTTTCTCTGACAGCATGGTGGGAGTTTCTAAAAATAACGGAGTCTTCATTAATCCCATGCAAACGTACACCTATCTGGAATAACCCTGACATATTACAAAACAATAATAAGATTAATTTCCCAGAATGGAGTTGTAAAGGAATTAAATACTTAGAACATATATTAGAGGGAACAGAATTTATTCCATTTGACAGACTAGTTACACAATATGGGATCAACAAGAAAAGATTTTTAGAATATCAACAAATTAAATCCATAGTAAAAAATAAATTTAACCTCAGTCAAATTGAATTACAAACACCACCAAGTGTGGTTCAATTTCTTACTCTTAAATCCCCCAAACTATTATCTAAAATATACAGAACACTTTCTAAAATAGATGAATCAATATCCCTTCCTATTGCAAAGTGGGAAGCAGATTTATCAGTCAGCTTAGACCAAAACGTCTGGTCTCAGATGTGCTTAAAAACCTTTAAATTGATTAAAAATCCCAATCTGCAATTAATACAATACAAAATACTGCATAGAGTGCACTATACAGGTCATCGAATGTTCAAGATGGGCTTTACATCCGCCAACAACTGCTCACACTGTCAAGGCAATACACCAGACAATTACATCCACGCTCTTTGGTTCTGTCCACCAGTGCAGAAGTTTTGGCACGAGATATGTGAAGACTTATCAAAGTGTCTGAAATGTAAAATTCCAACCTCCCCTTTAGTATGCTTGTTGGGAAATTTGGATGATGTCACTACAGAAACTAATACAGTCCACATGGTTTTTACTGCTCTATGCATCGCCAAGAAAACGGTCCTCATGAACTGGAAAAATAAAAATAATCTTAATTCTAGCCAATATAGAAACTATCTAATAGATCACATTAGTCTCGATATAGCCTCTGCCACCACATTAGATCAATCCCTCTGGGCTCCTTTGATCGGCTCCATCACCTAGCGGGGTTGGGGGGTCGTGGTTTGGTCCCGCCTTGGCTATTGTGGTTGATGTGGAGGTTGGGATGGGCTTAGGGCACCTGGAGGACCCCTAGAGACGTTATCCCTGGAGGGCTTAACCCGGGGGTTGTGTTCATAACCTGGTTAGTGGCTCTGGTCGCTCTCAGAGGTTGTTCTCCTCGTGGCCGCGTGCAGCGGGGCTAGAGGGGGGTCTGTGCTGGCGGACGGAGGTTACTGGCCTGGTGGCCTGGCTGCCCCTGAGTGGATCCGGGGCGGGCGTGGGGGTTTGGGGTTCGGGGGTGCTTCGCCTCCGTGCTGGGGCTCTGGCTGGGCCTTGGGGGCTTCGGTCCTCGTCGGTGTGTCGCCGAGGTTGTGGGCGGGTGGGTGCACGGGGGCTCAGCCCTGGCGCAGGGGGCCTCTTGTGCATCGGCCTAACCGGGGGGCTCTTCAACTGGCAGGGAGGTTGTTCCATCTTTGCAGGAGTCCACTCTGCAGGTGGGGGAGAGACATAGGAGAGGTGGAGAATAAACTTAACCTGGGTGTCTGTGTCTTGTGTAGTCTGGGAGATGATTAAATGTTGGGGTGGGTACAGTTTCCTCTGCGGTGGGGTAGGGTGGGCTGCCCCGGGTCCTGTGGGGCTTGGCGGTGCTGCTGCCGTAGGCCCCGGTCTGGATGGGCCTGGGCTCCCTTGCCTTGGTGGATACCAGAGGACGGGGGTGCCTATTGGGGTCAGCGGGGGAGCTGGCCCTAGGGAGGGACACCCTCCCCTCCCTTCTTTTCCTCCCCATCCCCGGCTGCCTCCCTCTTCCCGCTCCACCACACCCACCCACACAGGTAGGGCTTTGGGGTGCGGGTGTGTCACCAGGGTGCAGGGGAGACATTCCCCCCCCCCTCTGTCCTCTTCTGGCCACCTGTGCCTCAATTTTATCTCACAACTTAGACATCCACATTACTTACACTCTCATAACACACACACACACACACACACACACACACACACACACACATATATATATATATATATATATATATATATATATATATATATATATATATATATATATATATATATATATAGGGCCTTGAGGGTGGGCACGTTAACGGCGTCCAGTAGACGGTCTGTGTATTCAAACCTACCTCTGGCGCCGGTGCCCACCTCTCAATTTTAAATCCATGTAGACATTGAGGGTTCTCGGGAGGGGCCGTGCTAACACCTGCTGCTCTCTGGCAGCAGCACCATGCTCTCCCTTGTTTTAAACACACTTTAGAGCAACACGCAGCAACACTACACTTGAGCGGGAGGAGGAGGGTATGGGGTCTTAACACACCCCCGTTCTCTGCTAGCCATCGGGGCGGGGGGGCTGGGAAGAGATGCTGGCTGTCCGATTGGCCTCCCTGCTGCTGCGGAGCCTGGGGCGGTCTGCTGGCCTCCACCCCGGAGGGAAGGGTAACATCTCTTGGGTCTGGGTGCCGTTTCCCCCTCTGGGGGCGAGGATACCTGGACCCGGGGTATAGAGTATGTTTGGGGAGTGTGACTGTGTGTACATGTCCATTTACGTTTATTCCTACGTTGGGTGAGTGCTGAGTGTTTGTATATGTGTGCATGAGGGTGGGAATGCATGTCTGTGTCTGTGTGTGCCTGTTTGTCTGTGTCTATATGTCAGGTCGGGTCTTAGACTCCACCTCTCTGGGAACTCCCAGGCCCTCCAAGTGTGGAGGCCTATCTCCCCTCACCAAACTCCCTGCCGGTGACTGATGCCCTCAGGGGTCGGTGCATTGTTGGTTCTCGGTGTCCGGGGCTGGGCGCTCAGGTCATGTGCCAGCTCACTCCTGGTGGCTACTTGGCGGGGCCTGGCGCCTGCTGCTCAGTCGGGCCTCTTCCGGGGCGCGGAGGGCCCTCGGGCCTCCGGCCTCTGTGCCTGCGGCTCGGTTCACTCTGGCACAGCTGGCTGCCGGCGGAGCCGACGAGCACGCCGGTGCAGCCCCCTCTGGTTTCTGCCCGGTGGCTACTGGGTGACCCCTCGCCTGGGTATCCTCAGCCCTTCCCATGAAGGTGGCACGGATGTCCCTCCGGTGGTCCTCCTTGGGCTCTTGCACTCTGGGACCTCTGGATGTCTGGGGCCTGGATCTCCTCCATGCCTGCTTCATGCCCTGAGGGACAGGGCTATGGCTCTCTACATCCTCTTGCAGACCATTACATGGGGAAACCATTTGAATACAAGCGCGCCGATCCACACAGGTGTGCACACAGGTGTTCACTGTTTGTAGACTTAAATCACACCTTTCTTGGCTGCTACTTCAAAGCACATTGTGCGCTGTCTGTCCTGCGTGCTGCACAACAACATTCAATATTTAGTATTTACTGCTGTTTACACTTAGGTAGATTAATGCGATGGTGTTGTGTATAGTATGTTGCTTTGTTTTGTTTTGGTTTTTTTGCTTGTTTTCTATTCTTTTTCTCTCAACAGGTGATCCCGGAGATATTTTTTTTTTCCCCCCTTTCTCACTGTCCCTCTCCCCTTCTGTTTTTCTTTTCCTTCCTCTTTCTTTCTCCCTTTCCTATCCCTCACTCATGTCTGTCCCGTCTGTAACAACTGAAAATAAAATAAAATAAATAATAAAAACAAAGGTCGATCAAATGGACCAATACGGCAATGCCATGATGATCCATTTGGCAAAATAAATCCATTGGGTATCCTTGTTGGTCTTCAGACAACAATTCTGACGGCTAAAGAACCAAATGGGACAGGCAAAAAAAAAAAAAAAAAAAAACTTCCTGCTGTCCTAACTAGCAGAGTAGCATATACACAGTATACAGAAGGCTGGATTTTTAGTGTATGTAATTATAGAGTGAAACAGACACACTGGTGCCAATTAGGCCTATTATTTTGTGACAGCAGCTTTGCTGTGTGATTGGCTTTATTCACATTAAAAACTGACACTCTATCCATAGTCTAACAGGCAATCTTTGAACGCTGGTGAAGACTATATAAAAACACAGACAGCAGCACATCCTGTCCTCCTGGAGTGGATCCTACATCCAATATCAGCATTTATAAATGAGGAAATACGCTAAACACCAAACATGAACGAAACACAGATGCAAAGTGCCTTAAACAACATGCATGTTAAGTGTTCATAACAGATTATCAACAACTATTGCCACAAAATAAAAAGACCCATCCAAAATTCATCTCGTTAAACATGCTAGTCATAAATCTACAATTCACCATTACATTTTGTGTTCTGCATAACTGGTTTCTCATTTTTTAAAAATATTTTATATCAAATTAAATGATAAATATGTTATGAAAAAATAGCCGTTAATATCTCTTTCAGAATCCTTCAATGATCTTGTGGGATGATAAGTGCAGACACCAATGGATAGAGACTTTTCTGGCTTAGTTGTTGCTGGCTGAGAGGTCAGTTCATTATTCAGAACAATGTGTTCACTTTTCTGTTTGTTATCTTGCCACAGTTTTAACAAAGCAACTGACAGTAATAAAAAATGGCCAACTGTCGCAGTCACAAGTTGTTTCATGTTTGATTGCTTGCCAGCTTGCTAGGGAAGAGAGTGAAAGGAGACAGCGTGAAACATTTTGGTTTGGTTTCTAACTGTCTGTTTGCTAACTTGCACGGATTGGATCCAGTGACAAGGTGACACAAGAAGATAGACCGTATATCTCTGACTCATACTTATACTAGTAGAGGATAGCTGAATTAATGAAGGTATCTGTCCACACTGCTCAAATATCAAAATAACAGCAGCTTTATCGTTGCCTGTGATGACCAGAAAACTGAGTTACACTTTAAACGCTCACACACACACCCACACATATGCACAGACACAAAGGACATCACTAGGGATGGCACAAAACTTGACATCAGAGGCTACAGAGCATTTTCATATTCATAAGAGTGAAATATAAATGAGCTCTGCACGCATGAATACTATGGCACAGTTACAGATTCAAATAAATTAAACATTAATATTTACATTTGCAACAAAGTGGATATTGCGCTTCCACTAACATTAAATATTGTATAAAGGGCATTTGTGCTCATGCACACATTGATTTGGTTTGAAAATGAAGGGTGTTGTTTTCAAAGGCTTTGAAATGCTGTAAAAATCTTATACTGTGAGAATAGCTGCAAGGTTTCTACTCTGATGTAGCGCAAAATGACATTCAACTGTGTACAAATGCAAATCCTCTGTTTTCTTGCTAACTGTCCATATTGCTAGTATAGTTGATGATGCTGGCAAACAGTTTATATTGAACGTGTTTATAGTCCCGAAAATTATACATGCAAATCTTTGAACTCCTGTTAAGAAAGATCTGTCACTTGTTACACAAGATATTGTGATCACACACTGACCTTTTACTGGCACGTTTTATGACAACCAAAAGAAGTGGCCCTACATCATTTTCACAACTGATTTCATTAGTACTTATAATAAAAATGATAATGATGCTTGAGGTTCACATAACTTGATAATCACAAAATCCAAATGTCTTTACTTTTTGCACAGTGTGTTGCACTATGAATGTAAAGTCAAATGAAGAGAATTGGCATTTTGTTCATCAATCATGTTCCATCAATCCTTGTTTTAGATATATTAATTTTGCTGTGGTCCTTTGCATTTGAGGTCAGATGCAGCTTCTTTCCTTTGATAATTACAGAGATTGTCTAAACCAGAGTAGCCTAAAAAGTAAACCAGAACCACCAGGACATGAGTTAGTAAAAGAATAAAAGAATCAGCCAAGAAACTAGTGTCATGGTTGGCTGTGTGACAGGCAGGCAGGAGTGGTGGACCCAAAATGCAGGACTCTTTGGAGACGAGATTTAAACTGAAAACGCAGCTTTATTGCTGGACAAACTTCTACAGAAAATAAGACTCACAAAAGCAAAACAAAACTCTAAACTGAGGTGCTGGAGGACTGGAAATCATGAACACAGCAAGTTGTAGGTACGACGCAACAGGGAGCACAGGAAAACACAGGGCTTATATACACAGGGAGTAATCAGGGAATGGGCAACAGGAGGGAGACACAGCTGGGAGAAATCAGGCAAACAAGACAGGGGAGAGGTAAAACTGAACGCACTGACATGAGACATGAACTTTCAAAGTAAAACAGGAAACCAGAAACCATCACACACAGACTCAACACTGAGAGGCAGACAGAAAATAATGCATGGAACCCAAACTATACATGAGGCAACAAATCCTTAAACATGAATAAACAGAAACCTAGAATTCCATTAACAATCAAAGCACAAGAGTATCAAAGGGCAGCCCAAAAATAAACCAAAACATCAGAAACTCAAAATGCTGGGTCGAACCGACCCAGAACCGTGACAACTAGGACTATGTTCAGGGACGTGAATAAGAATCCAGACTCAAATGTTCAGAAGGTTTAACTTGGAAACTTTAATAAATGCTAGTAGAGCCTTACAATATCATCACATCACTAATTTGAGCCTAAGCTAACTTACTTTGTTACTGCTACCAAGTTTAGCCTCCTTTAGTAGACAGAGGTGTGTTAACACTATCCCTCAATACTGTATAGAAAATGCCAACTTGTCTTCTTGTCTTGGGTTAAAACTTAATAAACTATAAAAACTCTGAAAAACTCTGATTTATTACCGTTTCCCACATCTTTGACATCTTTGATAACTTTTTTTTCTTTCCCCTGTTTGTTATTTTGTCCTTATTTTACACTTTTTCTAAAAAACTTTTTCTTCTACTTTCTTTTTGTATCAAAACAGTTGTGATTTTTATTTATTTATTTTTGTATTTTAAAAAAAAGATGCATGGCATAGAAAGCGTATCTTTGTAAAAGGGTTCTTTGATCAGGATGTTGAACGTTGTGAAAAATAGCCCGAGAGAGTCCAGACGCAGAATCAGGATCGGCATAGAGTCGAGCTCATGGGTAGATTTCAAAAGAAATTTATGATTCTTAGAATTTCCACTGAAGATTTTTGAGAAAATGTGCTTTTCGTGAGTTGATATAAAATGTAAAAAAGTCATTTTTAGATGATAACTTCATAATATGGGATGCTTACCTGAGGCATTTACAGGATTTTCTTCAGTGATATGGCAAGAAAAGAATATTTGATCACAAAAATGAATCCTCAACTACCTGATACCTAAAAAGTTGCAAAACAATTATATGCTCTGTGTGTGTGTGTGTGTGTGTGTGTGTTTTCCACTAATTTTTCTAATTATACATTAGATTTTTTTTTCAAGTATTTAAGATTAAGTTTAGATTTTATTTTTTTTATGATGGTAAAATTGATTTTAGAACCTATTAATTAACAAACTGGAAAATTAACAACACAATACCTCCACAGTTGCTTGCAGCCTCTCTTACTCACTGTTCGCACTGCTCTGCCTCAGTCTGCTGCTCTGCTCCAGATTTTATTCTTTATTTGCTCAGATTACATCTCCACACTCTTGACTCTCTGCTCAGTTCAGCTGTGGTACCCCTGCTGCTCTGCACAGCCAGCAACTCTCCCAGCTCTCCATGTGTCCGTAATCCGCTCTCTCAAGGCGCAATATTCCATTCATGACCTATTTAACCAGCAACATTTTCTTCCTTTTATCAAACTAGAGTCCTTTAGCTCATTCATTAATAACAACAGATGGCAAATGTGGCCATTGGGTAACTCTAATCATTAAAGGCTAATGTTAACACATGCTTTGTCCAGGTAACTACTGTTAGTGAGGGCAGGAGCTGTTAGTGCGACATGAAATTGTGTGTCAACTGGAGAAGGCAAAGACAGCACTGTTTATATCAATAGATATACATGAAGGTTACATGAAGTATAAGGATGTTAAAACTGTACTTTAGTAAAGTACTTGAGTTTTTTCCAGTACGTACTTGGTTTCACTTGACTCGACTTGGTTTTGGTCATTTTCCATTACAATTGAGCAACACCTAATCTGAATGGGGTTGTTTTAGCAACACAAACACAACACAACAATGGAAGACGTTGAGGTGATGATATATCTTCTGCTCAGTCTACGGCTTTTTGTCAGACTTCGGGGACACCAGTGTTTTGTGTAGTCATCATTTAAAATAATGGCAGTTTTGATTTTTGTGAAGCAATCTCACAACTCATCGAGTGATGCCACTGACTGCTCAATCAGTGGCATGGAGTCCGCTGACCACATATTTTCTGAACAACTCAGCTGGCTTGGAACCTCTGCTAAGCAGATACTAAAAAAGTACCAACTACCAGGTTCTACCACCTAATGGAAAACCCTAAAAACCGAGTCAAGTAGGCTCTAGTGGGCAATACAGTAAGTTATCTTCCACCAATGGTCACATTGCTGGTATGATTAGCAGTACTGTAGTTTAGTGGCAGTGGGGCAGGACAACAGGGGCACCAATCATATTTCATGTAGGGGTCATGCTCCCCGGCCTCTGTACATGCCTCTATTATTTAAATTTTTGCTAATTATATGACATGTAATTAATTACTTTGGAATAAAGCAGAGACACAGTACCGAATAGTAAGTTCTCCATGTGGAAACTTTTGCTGCAAAAGCCCTACTTTGAAATGTCGCCCCAGTGGTTCCTCCCATCATGAACAAGCTGCTTGACTGTGCAGACAGATGGATGCAGTCAAAGGGGGCCTGTGAAATAAAGAAAAAAACATCGCAAGTCATATTATTCATTGCTAGAGTGGTGCCATCACTTGCTCATTCTCAGTCTGTGAAGATGTGTGCTGGACGTCTTCTTGAGGTCATTCTGTTTGAGACAGCTCTGAAAAACGACTCTCTGCAAGGATATTGTGAAACAGCTAAAACAGCATATGATATCATTCTATTAGTCATCTTCTCCAAAAAGGCTTCCCCATTTTTTTCGCCTTCTCTGGATGCTACTTCTGGCTTCTAACATCATCCTCTGAAGATAAAGCCTGACTTCAGTAATTACAGTGATATTTTACTGCAGTTCAACTTCTTCCTTTGAAGTGCACTTATCTAGCACAACTTCATTTTCTATGAAACGACAGAATTGTCTTCATTTTGTATTTAGCAGTGGCATGCAGGCCTTCCCCTCCACGGCTCACTTCATTAATAATTAAATGAGGAAACACACTATGTGAAAAGTGATCTACAGACCAAGGGGAAACAGGCAACCTGATTCACTGGCTAAAGAGCTTCTTTTGGATGTATGTGGAGAGGCTCACATGATATTAAAGGTTGTATTAGAATAAAATACTTTGTCCAAAGCAGGGGCAATTCTAGGATCAGAGCTTTGGGGGTGCTGAGCACCCAGAGAGATGCCCAGCCAGGCAAGATAAACTTTACATGTCACGATGAGACGTCTTCCCTGTCTCTGTTAGTCCCTGCATCCTTAAATGTCTCCAGTTGTCCCGAGTTATCTCTGAATGTCTCCTTGGTGCTTTTAAACCCTTGTTTCTCCCTGTCCTCATCGTCTGTTATCTTTGTCTCCGCTATCAGTCATCATAATTTTACCATCTCTGTGCAAGTCTGCAAATTTCTTTATTAAATCATAAGATTCTTAAATTCATCACGTCTCTCTGTGCCTGGGTCCTTGTCACAAAACACGACATCACTGTTTTGCACATTTAAACACAATTTAACCCCCACATTTGTGAAAGAAATGCAAAACACTTTTTTGAAAAGGCTGTAACAAAACCATCAAATCTGATCAAGGTTATTTAAATGCTGCAAAAGAAGAATGGATTGAAATAAAAAGAATACATATCCTAACCTTAATTACTGGGGGAGAATAATGAATGATGCTCATAGTGAGTAAAAAGTAAACTGAGTGCATTTTTTGGATACAAACAAAAACACTCCCAAAACAGCATAAATTATTACAAATAAATTATTACAAAAATATTAATTAAAAAAAAACTCTAAAAATGGAGGCAACTTTGCCTGTGGTAGAATGTATAAAATGTATGAAAAAATCTTTACTGCAGATGCTAATTTTACTAATTTAATAATATTAATTTTGTGTTATGACTTTCATGCTTTCATAGTGGTACTTAGGAGAGCTTGACATTATCAGGTGGTACACACTGTAAAAAGTGTGAGAAAACCACATAAGTGTATGTGTGCTTTTGGAAAACATTTAAATCTGCTGTACAGAATCTTTGAAATAAGCTTAAAACATTTTTAGAATATAAACAGCACTCTGCTTCTCTTTACAGCTCCTCACTCCACCAGGGCTGTTTGGCAGTTTCTGATAGTGTGCAAATGTGATGTATGTACTGCGGCAGTCATGCAGACAACTGGACGGTCCAAAAGTTGGCGTACCTATTACTGGCTGAGGTTTTAGTAGAGTTGTGGCTGAACCACATAATAATATATCATTAATTATAATCTCCCCAATCAATTATAATGTTATGTTGGAATGTTGTTAAAGAGGGTCAAAAATGTTTCAACCCAGTTTGTTTTGCAGATTCTGTATAGCAGCTTCAATATAGGGAGAATGCAACTTCCAGGTTGTGTGAGTAAAATCATTTTTTTTCCTCTTTGTCAGTTTAACAGTTTCTGTTGTGCCTGTCACTGTTCCCTGTCTGTTTTCTTACCTGGTTCTTCCTGACCTTGTACTTTCTCCTCACATTACCCTCTTTCCTCTCTCACTCTTTGGACTGACAATCTTACACAAATAGATTTTATTCAATTAGATGAAAAATTAAATTAATATGAAAAAATACGATTAAGATCACTAACAAAAAGTCCTCTCTCAGTGTACTTTCAACCAAAAGGCAAATAACCAAACCACATGTACATCTAATAAAATATATAAATATTGAAACACTGATCCAATATTATCTGTGGGGGTGCTTTGATTCAAAAATGGGCGAAAATCGCCCCTGGTCCAAAGAAATGAAACACTTTTAAGGTTAAAAACATACTCGTTAGAAAAATAGACAATTAATCAGCAACAGAGTTTATGTGATTATTTGGTGTTAATTTGTATTCCGCGATCTCTATAAAAGGTGACTGGACTTCATCTGAAAATCTCAGTCACAGAGTAAAAACAGCTAATGGTGGGGAAAATGGTGGTTGTATCAGGGCAACTCATTTGATTACACAGGTCACCAGGTTTAAGGCAACCTGTCTCCAAAGAACCACAGTCTGACTTGGACTGGCTACAATCACTCTTAGACAAATTGGCAAGTAACTGCTATCTAATGTATAAACAGTGACAGACTGCCAACACACTGTAATCAACCTGAGTCTGTTCAAAATGGGATTCAACTCAACAGGTCGCCAATTACTTCTCCTATATAAAAGCAATGCTGCAAATCACTTACGTCACTCTGTTGAAGTTGAATCACTGTTCTGCTGCTGCAACTACGTCAGTATTTGTGGAGGAATTTCTGATTTTCAGCTTCAGGTCTTTGAGGTTCTGGCTGGATTCTGAATGTAATTACTTCATTTGAATTTCAGTTTAATGGAACCTTCAGATTTGCAACAGATGTCAGCAGATTTTATAGCAGTTAATTGCTACAATATCACAGTTTTCATTTTATTAGCCAACTAGGCCCGATCTAAACGTGAAGTGATTTGACAGACAGGAAACTGGCTTGGTACACCAAAGTCCCTTTGACGATAACAGTGGACTGACTGATCGCAAGTTGATTGTGCATAAAATCACAATCATTTTTGGCCATACTTTCTGGTTTCCCTGGTGTAACTGTAGCAATAAACAATGCACAATAACTTTTGTACACTAACTAAAATCACTGGACACTGTTGCCAATATCTTCCACAAAACTGCTTGCTGAAAAGTTCAAACTCTGAGTGTGAGTATGCAGACAGAAAATGATTTCTGATGTAAATATTTGATCAAAGTTTGTATCAAAGAAAATTCTTAAACACTCCACACTCTTAGTAATACATGCTTATGCGGTTTAACCCAGACTGTTTGTATTTCACAGCCAAGGCTATAAAGTGAAATCTAATAAAATCATGCAGTTTAACCACTTAATGCTAAGCACTCATTGTTGTGTGAATCCTCACGTTGATTGTAAATGTTAAGGGCGAGTTCTATTCTCTAATGATAATGAAGCTGCAGCAATTAGTTGATTATAGTTGACTCACAAAAATGTCATCGCCTTTTTCACACAGTAATTTTGATCATGTTTAAAGGGGTAACATGTTTCCTCATCATCACGCAAACGTTGGACTGCACAGTGTAGTGGCTGGAGAGTAATGACATCATCAGCCAACAAAGGAGGATAACACTTTTGCTTGTCCTGGTGTGTGTCAGTAATTTCCCCAGGCAGGCAAAGAAATTATGGTAATTGTGTTATAAGAACAAAAGTAACAGCATAAACTTTACTTGGCAGTGGAAAGAGAGCCATGTTGCTAGTGATGGCCCTTAGGCCACTTGCTGGTTTTTCTTTTTTTGTTTATTTGTTTGGGGGGTTGCAGTTGCATGGATGTGGTTTACTCTGAATAATGGCCAAGACAGACTGAGCAGCATGGGACTGTAAGACACCCTCTCTCCTTCAGTTTAACTGCTTTAGTGAACCTTGAAAGAGGGAGAGTGACTAAAACAGGACTGACTATCTGATGGGTGTTTATCTGGACCCAAACCTAAGACCTGAACGAGTTTAAAGCAACACTGAGTTGACAGTACTTCTGCTACATCAGTAAGTAATGGAATTTCACCTAATTATTAACCTAATACAGCCTAATAATGCAAGGTTATTAACCTGTATTAGGTTAGAAGGATTGTATTCTATTGCCACCAAAAGCATAAATGCCAAAGTTTGTGTGGGTCTAGCTTCTAGCATTAGGGAGCTTTTCCATGGGTTAAATAAGTTTTAAAAAGCATAAGTTGAATTGTGTTCATCAAAAACACTCAAAATAACCAATTAACCCCTGGTGGACTAGAGCTGCTTCTAGATCTACTGCTGTCAGCACACACTGCACAAGCACAAATCCTGCAGTCACCAACAAAGGCTGAAGACACGAACAGGAGCTGTCAGAGTCCAAGTTTCACAGTTAGTCCTATGATTAACACCTGTCTTTGAGACTGAGGCAGTTAATATCAGCCGGAGCCACAGACTGACAGTGATTGAATCAAAATCACACATCCATTGTAGATTGGCAGTGCATTAGCTTGCAAATGAGGCTTTCACAATTTCTTTTCCGACACGGAAAAGTTGCAGTGAGTGGCAGCAATTCTGCCTCGACATCATCTCAATATTTTCCCTCCACTAGTGGTTTTCAAATGGTCCTGCTTAAATAAGACCTTGTGCTGCTTTATCATACTAAGTGTTGCAGTGGTGTCTGACAAGAAAGGGCATTTTCTGTTGAAGTCGCTGAGTGCTTGCCGCCAGACAAGTCCAGTATATGCGCACAAAGCACATAAACCACGTTTGACTTTTTTTCCCGCCACAGCTGGGTTTTTTGATTTAGCGCCCAAGTGTCATCAACATGTGGCAGCTATTGTTATTCTTAAATCTCGCTTGAGCGTTCCATTAAAAATACAGGGCTGGAGCTGTCTGCTCTGTTAGGCGTCTGAATCACTAACAGGATGTCATCACTTTGTTTGGAGGAAAGAAAATTCTGACACCTTCAGAGAAGAGTGGCTGCGTGCTGTCGATCTCCGGAGAGACGTTTTTCTGGAAAAAGGAAGATACTGTCAAAATGCATGCACGCGCACGCACAGATAAACAAGATGGCTGACAATTTGGGCACACAGACAGGCTCAGAGAAACAACACATCCACACACCCACGTGGAGACACAAAAGATTTTAACAGTAGGTAAGATTCAGGCGGTGCTTTCACACCTCTCTGTCTTCTTCATGTCTCACGTCCCTCTTTTACAATGACAGCATCCACTGGGAGAATTGTGTAAAGGACATGATGGAGGGAAGCTGTTAACATGTGTGTGTGTGTGTGTGTGTAAGTGTGGGAAGCGCTCAGAATGTGTGTAAACCAGCACTTACTGAAAGACAATTTTTTAAAAAGACGCAGCATTTTATTTTAGAATGGGCTCATTATGCCCGTCGTTCTTACCCATGGGAACAGCACCACACATCAAGAGTGATGTCACATCCACTGGCACAAGCCCTGCTTTGGTTTCGTTTCAGCCGATCATGCATCTCTCAGTTTTCGTAACCTCACGCTGGTGCCAGGGCTAACACTACCCGGTTAAAGGCACGAGTGTATGATCATGTTGATTTTTACCACCAGTTTAATAATACATCAGTGCAGAGACTCAGTTTTGACTTCTTCGTCTCCTCCTATACCAGCACTGATGTGGAGATTTTGTCTAAATGGTGACACCTATCATTCATCACTGGTAATTGGTAAATTGACTGGTTCTTATACAGTGCTTCTCTACTCTGAGCACACAAAACACTTTACACAACTTGCCTCATTCACCCATTCACACTCATCCACGCAAGCACATTTTTCTATGCATGTGCTTTCCATCTAACATTCACACGCATTCATACTCCAGTGGATTGAATGTCATAACAAAAGCCATAACCACTCTGAACTCACACATGCATTGGTAAACACAGTTCCACACCCCCCGTTACAAGGATTTCCCTCTATAAACCACCACTGTGCAATACTTAATTCCACATGTAATAACCCAAACTGTATATACATAACTTTATTTACATATTTATTTCCTTTTGTAATTGTTATATTTGTACATTTTATATGTTTTTTCTCTAAATACTGTTCATACGTATATGGTGCTGCAGAAACTGCATTACCTAATGCACCTAATGCAGCAAGTAGCCCAGCACAGCTAACAGCCTATCTTCCCCGTATGGAACGCTGTCCACTCCATCAGTACAGTTTGAATTCATTGATCAGTGACATCCATCTCAAAACATCAACAAACAGAGTTCAATTTGAAGAGCTCACATGTTGCACTGCCTCAGGTTACAGTTCAGAAGTTTGCTTTAATAAATATTCTGGCGGGAACTACACATAACACACAATAATAAACTACTATATTTAACTACTCTTTAGAACATTGCAACAAATCTGAATTATTCTTCATTATTTGTATTTATCAGTTATGACACATAGCTCATTGTTACAGCACTATGTCCTTGAACACTTACTGTTGGTCCACCTAGTATAACAGCAAAGCGTGTAATATACATGCTGGTCCACTGTGTGTATGTCACGCTTTGTCTCTCCAAAGAGTGATATGGACATGTATATGTATGCAGTAGTGATGGGTCGTTCGCGAACAAAATGGCTCTTAGAGCCGACTCTTTGACGTGAACGATGCGAGCCGGCTCCTTATTGCGAGCCGTCACGTGGGGTTTTTTTTCTTTCTCTCAGCCTCTCTCGCACTTTTTTTCTGCTTCACTCAGCACGCGAGCCTTGTGCTTTACGCTGGGCAGAGGGGGGAGGGGCGGTAGTTACACTCAGTAGCACAGGAACAGAGCCAGAGGGAGAGAAAGAGAGCCAGGGACAGCAACGTCACATTAGAAAGGTATAGTAATCATCCACAACTATTTTCAGTTGCAGATGATAAAGGATTCAGAAAGTTTATTCATGCAGGTCCATATGACAGAGACTATGCATGTTCTTTTTATTTTCATATTTTAATTTATATTTAATTGTGTTGTGGTTTGCAGTGTTTTGTGTTGTTTCACGTTAAATTTGTAAAAGGAAAAAGCTGAAAATTTAAATAGTTAAAAGTTGAAATGTGAATAGTTGATTTTTGTATTATATGATTTATTTATTACATTTTATGTGGAGTGAATAAATAAAAGTATATTTACGGTGGCCCCTAGAGACAAAGCACATACAAACTTCAAATCACGTACAAACCCTGAAGCATGTACAAACTCCAAAACACGTAAAAACACGTACAAACTCCGAAGCACGTAAAAACTCAGAAGCACATAAAAACTCAAAACACGTACAAAAGACAACAGAAGTGCTCAAGGATGCTGGGCGCAGTGTTGCGCTTTTGTTACCTAGTGGCTACGCAAGCCAGCAAATACCAACGACCAGATTTGGTGTGTGGTAGTAACAGGTAAATGAACATTTTTTTTAATTATTTGAATATATATGAGTGCTTGTGTATAAATACACAAACAATACACACATGCTTTCAATTGTGTAATTTAAGTGATCTAGTAGCTCTGCTTTGGAAGTTCAGTAAACGCTAGAAATGTGTTTTGGAGTTTGTATGTGATTTGTCTCTAGGGGCCACTGCATATATTTATATATAAACATATATAAATAAAACCACTTTTTTTACGTTAGTAATTCCTTTTGTGCATAATTTTATATTATTGTTAATAATAAATTAATTAAAGCAACAAAACAACCTGAAGAGCCGGTTCGGAGCCGAAAGAGCCGGCTCTTTTTAGTGAGCCGAACCGAAAGAGCCGGATCTCTAAAAAGAGCCGGAAATCCCATCACTAGTATGCAGAAGCTTCAGTTTATGTCCATTTTGGTCACATATGTCCAAATGATATTTTTCTGTAAGCCTTGTGGGGTTTTTTTTCAGATGCAGTTTTGCAAACCTAAGTTGTGCTGCTTACACTTCCAAACAAGCCATACTTGTTCAGCCTTTTTCTAATTGTACTTTCCAGAACTTTTTGCCCTCAGCCATATAAGCAGACCTCTGACTGGCTGAACCAGCAACTTATTTGAGTTTGAAAGAAAGACACTATTTCTATTTGTAATATAAAATCTAAAGGTTTCTTTCTTGATAAAGCGTAAAGTTATGGTTGGGTCAGGTGACCCTGAACCATCCCTTAGTTATGCTGTTATAAGCTCAGGCTGATGGAGAATTACTGTCACTTCTGCTTGTCATGAAATTTTGTCTTCTGTCTTTGTGTTTTGCCTCGTTTGTTGTTTATGCTCGCTCCGTGCTTTCCTTTTGTCTTATTTCTTTCCCATCACACCTCGCCAGCTTGCAGATGGCCCTGAGTGGTGTTCTGTGGCAGGTTTCTTCCTGTAAAGGAGTTTTTCCTCCCCACCATCACTAAGTGCTTGCTTACCGAAAATAATCTCAGCATTGTGCTTCTCTCTCTGATATTGTGGAGTCTTTACAATAAAACATTAAGAAGCTTGTGTTCACTGATTTTGTGAACTTGTTACACATTTTATTTGAAACGTTTTGTGATTTTTCAGTTTGTCTTATATTTGTTAGAATCTAAAGTCAGAAAATCGAAATTTGGATTTTGACCAGATCCTCTGTGGTGTCCCTGCAACTGACATCCTGCTGGCTCCATCTGCTTGTGCAGCTTGATGAGGCTCCCATGAAAACTGACTAGGAGTATATTTTTAGTGGAGCAGAGTGAAGAGCAGCTTCTGCAATCCATCCCGTTGTGTCTCAGTGTTGACAGTCTTATCAATAGAGACACAGGCCTCTAATACCTGCCCACATTAGAGCTGTACGCTTATAATTAAACTGAAGAATTCAAATCCTTAAGTAAAAAAATTCTTAACTAAAACTAAAAAGAGGAAAAACAGGAAAAAAGCCAGAGGTGATATACGTTGTTTTTTAAAAATTCTCTTTTAACAGATTTTTTTTTTAAACTAAATTACATTTTTTGAAAAACAAATCTATATATGTGTGTTTGTCTTTTTAATAGATTTTTCAAGTATCTTTATGCTGAATTTCTCAATTTTGTTGCATATTTATATTTTGCTACAAAAAAAAGGAAATAGGTGCAGATTCATCTTAAAGCGTTAATGGAAACACAGTGTATAAGGCAAAAAGTCACCCCAATCGGTCGCAGCAGATGACCGCCCCTCCCTGAGCCTGGTTCTGCTGGAGGTCTCCAGTTAAAAGGGAGTTTTTCCTTCCCACTGTTGCCAAGTGCTTGCTCATAGGGGGTCATGTGATTGTTGGGGTTTTCTCAGTATGTATTATTGCAGGGTCTGCTTTACAATATAAAGCACCTTGAGGCGACTGTTGTTGTGATTTGGTGTGGATAAATACAATTTAATGTAATTTAATTGAAAGGGAGTTTTTACAATTCCAACAAGCCTGAAAGTCAAAATTTATACAATTGCCTTTATTATTATTTTTTAGCACACCCTGAACTCTTCAGGAATAGTTCACTAAGCTTCCTGAAGGATGTTTAACAGCTCCTCTTTAGATGTTGATTTTTTTTTTTTTTTTTGATTGCTGTCAAAATAATCCCACACTGCTTCAAAATGTTCAGGTCAGGGCTCTATGGAGGCCAATCCATGACTGATTATTTTTTTAGTGTGTGTTTTTTCTATCCAGTTATGGTTTTATGGCACTGGCAGTCTGTTTGGGTTGATTATCATGCTAAAAAAATGAAGCTGTTGCCAACGAGACACTTTCCAGATGGTCCTGGAAGGTGGATAAAATCTCTGGTGATATTTTTGTTAACAAATCCATTAGCTATGACAAGATCCCCAACAGCACTGGATGAAATGTAGCCACAAACCATGACAGAGACTCCACCGTGTTTTGCAGATGGCAACAGACACTCATTCATGTACCTCTCTCCTCCATACATATTGTCAATAATTTGAACCAAAAAGAGACTCCACCATGTTGTACCTCTGCACACAGCTGATTTGAACAAAATCCAATTTCAACAAGTTCCAATTTGGAGTCATCACTTCATGAGACCTGTTGCCACTCATTTTTAGTGAGTCCTTGACTAACCTCAGCCTTTTCTGCGTTCCACAACCACACCGAGACCATTTCTAATTAGGTTTCAGTGAACAATAGATGGATTAACTGAAGGTCCTCTCTCAGGTCCTTTGTCAAGTCTGCGTGAGTGTTTGCTATTTCTCAAGGACATGACTTTCAGATATTGTTCATCGTCATAGATTTTCAGCTGTGCTATTTCTTCTTTTGTCCTCAACTTCCCACTTTCATCACATTTTGTAATGACACACTGCACATCACACATCAGGTTTTTGGCTAACAGCTCTTTGGGAATCACCTGATGTGTGCAAAAATACAATTTATGTCTGACTCTCAAACTATCTTGTCTTTGGCATTTTTCTAGCGTCAATAAAAAAAGGGAGCAAATTAAGTAATAAAATAAGTTGTTTCTTTGCTAAGTTGTCTCTTACATGTCAACACAACATCCGGTCATCTCCTGAGATAGATGCCGTTGTTGTGCTTGAATGATTCACAGGTCAGTGTTAAGTGGCTTTACAAATAAAACAACATTCCTCTGAAAATGGTTGAGTACAAGGACTCAATAGAAAAGGAATGAAAAAACAGCCAAGGCCCAAAGAATAACTTTGAAAGATCTTCAAAAAACCCTGGAAAACATTTGTCAATACAATTTTTTATCAAAAAAGAAGGGAAAAAATTAAGGGTAGGGTTAGCAGTATAGTATAACATATTATTGTATTTCAATACATACATGCAGTTAAACAGGGTGGAGTCTAGCTTGCTGTAGTCTTAGATCTGTATTATCTGAGTGACAACAGATATTCCTCACATGACCATGGCCCTGAAGGGCAGGCGATCAAAATAAACTTGACTTAAAGAAAGAGTGGCCTTAAAGATGTCAGACACTGGATTAAATGAACTCTGCAGCAAGGCCCAGGCATAGATTAGGATTATTTTAAACCGTGACTCATGCAAAGCTGCTCTAGTAGAGTACAAAAACCAAAACTCTGAATCTGGAAATGAGCATAACAGATCCCCTTTTGGCAATTAGGTCTTGTTTCCTGCTCTGAATGAGTAAGTGTTTGTGTCTGTGAGGCCGAGTTCACATATTCAAGTGCACTTTCATGTTTGCACAGTGTATTTGCATCTGTATACGTGACAGGTGTCGACAGTTTAGCATTTAACACCTGTATGCCAGCGTCACCTCAGAGCCTCTCAGCCACTCACTACCTCTGCAAGACGCCACTTTCTTCAACAGGCTGAAAATAGAGTTGACTCCAGCTGAGTCCCCATGAGAGTACACACCATGGGTCTGCAGGGAGTGTATTTCAACACTCCACATGAATAATAGCAGCACTTTGTATTGAGGGAAATGTTTTTCTACCCTCCGTCTCTCACCTCTCTCTGGCTCCCCAGAGACCTTGGCAGCTTTCCGCACAGGGACATTTCTTTAAAGTAAAGATGTTGACCTTTACAAATAGAGGTGGACCACAGCCAAGACTGCTGCTCACTATCTGTGTATCACCATATGGGAAAGATGCATTTGTGCCGCAAATAGCACAGAAGGCAGGCTAAATGGGTTCACATGTTGTTGTTTTTTTGGTTTAAATTTTCATCATCCTGTATTTTCCAGCAGTCTTCCTGAAAGTGGTGGAAATTGGCAAAGAGAGTTTGATGATGCACGCTCAAACTTTTCATAACGTAAACAGCAGATGATGAAAAACACTTGAGTCGTGCTTGAAATTTATAAAAAGGGCCTTTCTATGGAGTGTGAAACTGAATAGCATTGGTAAATGTCTGCCTGATAGCGAAACCGCTGCAGAACAGCAGAGAAGCACTGCCAAGCTCCCCAAAGTGGAACATTACATAAACATTTCACAAATACGCATGGAGTTAGGCTGCATATTAATATTTAAAAATTAACCTTTGATTTAATGAAAAAGAATTAAAACTCATCTGACATCTGCCTGTAATGAACCTTCTCAAAACCTACAGGCAATAACTTTAAGTTCATGTGAGAAACATCAATGACAGGAAATAGGAGAAGACAGACAAAACTCTATGTTTACTGTAGAGATCCACAACTAGAATTAACGTTTCATTTCTATGTGGGCTATGAAATATTCTCTTAGCTCTTGCGTGATATAAGTCATCTTTTCATAAGAGATTTCCACAATCAGGAGATTTAGTGTAACAGGCAGGACATGAGGTTCAGGAGAACAGAGTAAAAGAAGAAAGTGAATGGCTTCCCCCTTGGGAAATTAAACAGGCCCATTAGGTTAATTTAAGTCAAAAATCATAACTCTTATCATAAGCCAGCATAATTTTGAAATAAATACACAAACTATCAAGGTGTGACTGAGCTTGAAAAATGTGTGCTGGTATGGATTGTTTCATCATCGCCATTGGTACAAGGGAAAACAAAAAGAAAAACAGAAAACAAAACACATTTTTTTCATTTACATAAAATAATGTTTAAATAATAAGTTTAAACAATAAGCAGGAGGGTAATTTTCAGTGTAAAAGTTGCAGCAAAAAAATGCCTTTTTAATTTATTGTAGCCATCTTTGATCTGTGTGAGCCCAACATGGTAATGCTCAACTGACCAATATGTCAATAGAACAATAGTTTTGGTTGCAGGGGTGTATCTAGAAGGGGAGTATGGGGTGTCACCAGCCCCGTCCAGCCATGGGACTAGAGGATTGTTAATCTTACAGTCCCAGATACCGCTCGATGAGAGCACGGATAAGACCAGTAGGAATCTGAGTACATTCACTCAAGTATTTCACTCAGATTGAATGTACTTTATTTCTGTACTTTCATGCACACTCTGTTTTTAATGCAATTATTGCACTTCATAAATCATACTATTTATTTTAAGGCTTTAGTTACATTTTATTTTGCCAGTTAATTGCATTATTATAGGTTAAGCAATATATAAGTAATTAACATTAATAACAGTTGCAACATAAATCTGCAGCAGGCTGCAGGACTGCATATGAGCTAAAAAAAAAAAAAATGGTTTGTACACAAGCTTTGACCCCTTATGAATGAAAAATTCTAATTTCCTGTACCCCAGCCTGCTGCATGGTCCTCCATGTGCCACCCCCATTTTTAAAATTCTGGAAACACCCATGGTGGGTTGTTCTATACCTTAAAGTGTACTAATATAATTTTTAAAGTTTTTAAAAAATAAATGAATAAAAGTAATCTGTTCTTAATGAATAGAACAAATATTGCCCTAGACACCTAAAATTGGTCTAATGATCTAGTGCTGGATCCTAAATACACCGTATTAATTCTCAATTGTATCACATGATGTTGGACTTTACATTTATAATGGTGAGATGAAACACTAAGAAAGGTACAGCTTGTTATGTCTTATTAGTGTACCATAGCATAAAGTTTGGCCTCCATGGACACTGTAAGTTAAGATATCACAACATGTAGACAATGTTAAATACTGGCACATTTTGCTTCCACCTTTCAAGGCTGAGCCGACAATCATGCTCCAGCTGATGGAAAACAACTGGTGCTGTGCTCAAATGTTCCAGGAAAGCTTACAGAATTTCTGGCAGCAATTGTTTTTCTCGAGGGTGTACCGAACCAAGGAAGGACATGAAGCACATTCATCTGACTCAGTGTGAGTTACACTTGCTGATGATATCATTACCATTTTTTATTGTCAAAAAATGGAACATCTTGATGCATTCTCAATCATCCAGGAAAATAAATCTCCAAAAGTTGATTCTGTTCATCTGGACATAGCATTTTCTGGGAGAAACGTTTCGTCACTCATCCAAGTGACTTCTTCAGTCTCAGCTGACTGCAGGTTTCCCCAATCTTATAAACAGTACATTTGCATAATGACTGAAACCAGCCCACTGAAGGAACAATGGGCTGTGAGGTCAGTTCCTTAATTATAATTATGCAAATTCTCATGACCATTGATCACCAACCACTGACCAAAACCCACTGATCAAAGACCACTGATCAATGGCCATGAGTACCATTCACAGAGAGTTGGGGGATGGCTGCAATCACAGCATTGTATGATGGCGAAAGATGGACCCTTAGGCCCCCTCCTCGATTCAGAGATGGTCTTTCCCTTTTCACGTAAATGGCCTCCTTGACTCCACGCTCAAACCAGCGTTCTTCCCTGTCCACAGTGTTGGGAAGGTTACTTTTAAAATGTATTCCATTACAGAATACAGGATACATGCCCTAAAATGTATTCTGTAACGTATTCCGTTACGTTACTCAATGAGAGTAACGTATTCTGAATACTTTGGATTACTTAACATATTATCATGCATTTTACAACTACGTGAATGTACTATTGCTGTGTGATTTATTACTATTACTGAAGGTCTGGTAGCTGAAAAATAGCTTTACTTTGTTGTCTGGGTCAACTCTGCTTGCCAGAGACAGAGAGAGGCGTTGAAAGGCTGCTCCAACGGAACTTATTGTTTCGGAGGAAAACACGAACAAAGCGTACAGTCGAGTTTTAATAGCTTACTTACAACTGGGCTCGTCAGGCACTCTTCTTGGCTGCAGTGGTTATTATTATATTTACATGCTTCCAGCTCCCGTTTTTGCTCGATGAGAACTCATACTTTTCGACTCTCCTTTTTCTCCCACCTCGCGCTCACAGACACATAACGGGTATGGCAGTCCATTCTCCCTGCAGCACGGACTACACTGCCTATGATGCTACATTCTTTAGAGCTATACCGGTAGCATTCTGCCTATTAGCTTAGCACAACAACAAAAAGGCCTCTCTCACCCAGGAAACACGCAGAGAGAGAGAGCGTCACCCTGTAACCATGGCAACCGCAACGCTGCCGCCTGGAACTACAGAACGTAGCTGTCAAACAAAACCCAAACAGTCCTGACCCGCCACAATATGAAACAGGGAATCCATTTATTTCAACAAAGTAACTGTATTCTAAATACCACCTTTTTAAACGGTAACTGTAACGGAATACAGTTACTCATATTTTGTATTTTAAATACGTAACGGCGGTACATGTATTCCGTTACTCCCCAACACTGCCTGTCCAGGATGTGTACATCCAGAATCACCTTTTAATTTCTTAAATATGTATTTATTCTTAAATATGTATTTATTCATTCATTTATTGATTTTAGTTTGCTTAGTCAGTATCAAAGTAGCCCAGTGTTAGCTGTATATCTGTGGGTGCATCACAAATGAATAGTGCTGTTAGCTATTAAGGTAACTACAAAGTTGTGAAATGTAAACAAATATGGAGTGCATGCTAAATAAATTAGCAGGAGGACCAGTGAGTTACTGGAGAAATTGAAGATAATTAAATTATTTTTATTTTTATTTTTTTTTTGAGTGACATCATGATTTCCTGTGACCCTGACGAGGATAAGCACAAGAAATTGGATGGATGGACAACATGATTTGCCTTGAGTCTTCTTTAAGAAACCCAAATCTACTCGTGAAATTTAGGGCCCATTAGGTTTTGAAATTTTTAAACTCAGGTGATCAGCAACAAAGCATGTAATTTCAGGGCTTGCAAAATTTCAAAATCCCTGGTAGCCCTTTGGGCAGGGACTCTTCAGTTTTTGGTAGCCCAAAATAAATTTACGTAGCCTGAATAAAAAAGAGAGCAGTTTTTTGATTGATGTTTTGTTTCCTGTTTTGTTTCCTTTACAATATTATACATTAAAGTATAATATTGTAATGGAAACAAAACATTAATCAAAAAATTGTTGAAACACAAATTACAACATTGTATAAAAATTACAATCATCAACTCAAATACTTGGTTCTAATTGAACAGAAATTTCTATGAACTTGTAAGAACTGTGTAGAACATGAATCAGTCTGTGTCAGATCCTGAATTTGAAATTTCCACTGAAGTCACAGGTAAGAGGCAAGTGGAACCAAGATCGAGGCCATTTCCTTTTTGAAGTTTGCAAAGACTGCTAAATTGTGCCAGTGGTAGTTCACTCTTTGCAACATAGTACGCTGTTCTAAACAGATTTTTCAGGTTTATTTTTAGTATGTTATTTGCAATTGGTGTTTGTTCCGGGAAAGATATTGCAGACTGAGCAATAATGCATTTCTTGCATTTCTCATGGGTTCTAATGGGGGCTTTTCTTAAAATTACTGGTCCCAGTAACAAAGGCGCTTGTCGACTCAGAAATCGAGGGAAAACCAACAACACACCTGGCAGAACATTGTGTTATTTACACGGGTGCACATAAGTGGTCCGCATGTGCGCATTCGCTGTCAAAATAAAAGACGTGCACCAGATAAGAAGTTGCAACGCGCACACCAAAGTAATTGCTTAAAGGAGCTTCTTCGACATCTTTAAGAGTTGTAAACAAATGTCTGTCCTCCTCCTGAAAATCTTATGTACGCAAACACGCGTTGCAACTTCTTATCTTGTGCGTGCTTTTTATTTTGACAGCGAATGCGCACCTGCGGACCAATTATGTGCACCCCTGGTTATTTAGCTCGTCATATTGCAGCCATAGAAATTCCTTTGTCCATGAAACCATAAAGCTGCACTTTATTTTTGCCTTATAGTCTGATTTCTCATAACTTTTCCGTTTTGTGGTAAGCTTTTCTTTGGCTGTCACTTCTTCACCCTGACCTGTCTTATTTGGCTCAGCAGAACTAAAATATATATCCTGCTGCTTTTACACACGCACTCACATAACGCTCAGCGATTCTCTGCGCGATCAACTTCTCACATGTTTAAGCTTGCTGCGGGAGATTTCACTTGTCATGTTTGCATAGTAAGCTAACGATTGATAAGACGATGCCAGAGGAATTGGTGTGCAAATTATCGTCACTCACCAATCAGTGCTGTCGCTCTCTATACACAGTTCATGCGATTGCAAAATGAAAGCAAAAAACAAGCGCAAATTCTGGCTCACCGATGCCAATGACATAATTACCCAGCTACATTTCCAAAAGAATGCAAAAGCATTGACATATATTTTTCCTTTCTATGATAGCCCGACGGGCAGGGCAGAGATAGATTTTGGTAGCCCGACTGGGAAAAGCGCTAGCCCCGGGACGTCGGGCTAGCGATTTTGCGAGCCCTGAATTTCATAGTATTCCTGTGTACTAGCTCTCCAGACTTTATGTTTTTCTTTGGATATTGGCTGTTTTTTTTCACTCATTAGCCATTAGCTATTTGGAAAAAGAGCCATTTACCCAGGTTTTGGCAATGGCTCTTGGGCGTGGTATCTTGGCATGACTTGCAGTGTGTGGACAAGTAAAGGACAAAAGAAGAAGCAGCAGGCCTAAGAAACTATCTACAGCCGATGAACTGTATGTGACACTCATATCCTTAAGAACTATGAAAAAAAAATAGCAAAGACCTGACACAGGACCCAAGAGATACAGCTGGCTCTTCTATTGTTCACCAATTCCTCATCAGAAGTGGTCTCATTTGAAGGGTGGCTGTCAAGAAGCCATTGTTAAGAAAGACAAACGCTGAGGCATGCCACATGGCACAAAAACTGGACTGAAGATCAGTGTTATGGAGTGATGAATCCAAATTCAGGAGAGACGTACAACAGTGAACCGGTTCAGTTGTCTCGAAGCTCTGTCACAATTTAGGGCTGCATTTGAACCAGTGGTGCTGGGGTGTCATAACTCACAGACTCAAAAAAGTACCATCAGATTTTGATGCACTGTGTAATACCATCTGGGAGGCATCTTGTTGGCAACATTTTAATTATTTAGCATGACAATGATCCCAAACACACTGCCAACACATAAAAAAGTCACGGATCGGTCTGGACCTCCACATTAATGAATGAAGCAGTGTGGCATCATCTTCAATGAGAATGGAACAAAAGGCAGCCAACGTCAAAGCAAGCAGGGCTTTGAATGTCCTTCAAGAAGCCTGGAGAATTATTCCTGAGAAATCTTATAGGAGGATTCAAACTGTATTAAAGACAAAAGTGTTCAAGGACCAAATATTGACTTTTAAGCTTTTTGAATTGTAGAAATTCAGTTGTTTTTTTGTTTTTTGCCTTATACACTGCAAATAAGGGGTGGCTCGAGACTTTTTCACAATGCTATACTTTTAGAAGCACTGAAAAAAAAGAAATTAACTGCCTCCAATAAAATCAGCAATATTCTCCTCTCTAACCTGAACTAATCTCAGGTAAATTGGAGAGAAATTGATGTTACACTAAATAACTTTTTTAGTATAGCAGTACATAAAAGTATTGAACTCTCCCTCAAGGGGGTTCTGCTTTTTGGCCAAAAAGAGGTCACTAGCTGTTGCTTGAGATACAAACCAGTCGATGTTAATATGGCGATATACGGAGAAGAGGAGAAACGAGACCACATCAAAGAGAAGGCCACTTCTCTTTCCTCGACCTCTCTTTTATCTGTGTCACTCTGAAATGTTTTCTCTTTCCAGCCTGTCTCTTCTTTTGCATTCAAGATGTAGAGCACACACATTTTCACATTTCTCTTTTTATGCTTATTCTGAACACTTTTTAAAGCCCAATAGATGATCCCCCCTTTCCATTCTCTGTCCCCTTCTTTTCTTTCCATTCTTTTCTGCATTCAGCAGCGATCCCATCTTTCTCTCAGGGGAAATGGGGATAGAAGACAGTGGGCGCCTCTCCAGGGTGTCCTTTGGATTCGGGTGAACCACCTGGGCTCCCAGCACTTCACAGTAGAAAGACGAGACACACTCACACAGACATACTAAAAGTGAGAGGAATAGGCCAGCTGGTTAGAGTGTGCGTGCGTGCGTGTGTGTGTGTGATGAGATATGCAAAGCTCCTCACGCTGTTCCCAGTGGGTTTCCTATCACAACACATTACACATTTCTACCTCTCACCTCATCTAAATCCATCTTTCTCATTTAAACACACATTTTTTTAATGTGTGCACACTCATCTGCAAAATCAGACCACACGCACACACACACACTCTCACGCACATACACACACTGGCCTGTGTGCTGCTGTGGCTGAGTAACTGTCATCGACAAAGTGCAGTGGGAGGTTTGGAAGCTGTCCCAGTGTTTATTGGGGAAGAGGAGCAATGCAGAGAACCCACTCTTCATCCCACATGACAACCTCTGCTCTACACACTTAAAAGGAAAGCTTTGAAGTTATGGTGTTGCGCAAAAATCTTGAGTCACCATTTATTTCTTTATATTTCGCTTCTAAGGATTCCAACTTTTTTTGGAATTTTTTTTAAGTGGTCTTAAGCTATAGTTTGCAGGTGTTCAAAGTTTTTCTTTGGACATTAGCTACTTCACTCAGTCTCAGTCCAGTCCTTGTACCTGATCATTTTCAGAGCAATGTTGTTTGTTTCTTAAGCAACTTAAAACTGATCCAGAATTCATTCAAGCATGAAAAAACACACCTGGATGAACTTAGCAAATTGTGCATTCAGGTACTAGCAGACAGTTGCAAAAACATCATTTGTTCCAATTTCTGTAGGTGAAGCTACAAAAAATGCCAAAGATAACACAGTTTGACAGACACAGTAATAGTATTTCTTGCACAAGCAAGCTGCTTTCCAAAGCACTATTAGCCAAAACCCTGACATACAAAGAAAAAAATGAAGACACTGGATGACAGAAGGACAAATAAAGTGGCAGGCCTAAAAAGCCATCTACAGCAGATCAACAGTATCAGACTGAAAATCATCTCCTTAAGAAATAAGGAAAATATCCAGTATAAACATTACACAGGATCTGAGAAATACACCTGCAACTTCCTCTCTTCACCAGTTCATCATCAGCAATGGTCTCAATGGAAGGCTGCCTGTCAAGAAGCCATTCTTAAGGGGGAGAAACAAGGAGAAAAGGCTGAGGTAAGCCACATTACACAAGAAGTGGACTGAACATTAGTGCCAACAGGTCTTATGGAGTGATAAATCCAAATCTAAACTTTCTGGTTCAAATTGTCACCAGTTTATATATATAGAGGAACTCAGGAGAGCTACAACAGTGACTGTCCTACAACCTGATGGACAACATGTAAAGAAGAGCTTTGAATTCCAGAAGACTGGAGAACTAGTCGTAAAGACTACTTAAAGAAATGACCAGAAAAATTTCCCACAGTTCAGACTGTGTTGAAGTATAAAGGTCATAAACAATACTGACTTTCAGGCTTTTTAGAATTGTACACATTATGTTTTGCTGAAACAAAACATGTTAAACTGTATATATACTGTAAGGCAAATTTATGTTTGGACATGTTTCAATAAATTACTTCACCTATTTCCCAATTTCCAACCAAAATATAAGGAAATGAGGAGGGGCTCGAGACTGTTGCACAGCGCTGTACACCTTAATGAAAGTTAAACAGAATTTCAACAAGGCTACTTAGGAGATTTTTTTTTCTCGCTACTTATTAATTTCAGAAAACAGAAACTCTGACCTGCAGTTCATTATTTAAGGGCAGCAGAATAATTTCACATCATCTTCTGTTGATATTGAGGGAAATTCTATCATGATAATGTGATGAGTTTTGATTTAGTCTCCCATCTTTCTCTTTGGCAAGTTAATTAGAATTAGAAGCAATTCAAATTCAAATTTAGTGACTAATATGGGTTAGACATGCAAAAACTGTTTGGTGCAATGTGACTTTGTGCCCCTGATACACTACTCAATAATATTACAGTAACACTTTGAAAACACATCAGATCTCAAACGTGTTAGATATCTATATTGATATGGAGTGGGTCATGTGTTAGAAACAAATGCCACATTGTTTTAAATCTAAGACACCTCAAAAATCAAAGTGAAAAAAAGGATGTGGCGGCCTAGTACTTTTTAACCAAAATTTCATTATAGCAACTCAAAATGGTACTCAGTAGTTCGTATGACCCACAGATGCTCATACGTATCACTGATCCACCACCAAACCAATCATGCTTAATGATGTTACAGGCAGGATTATGCTCTACACAGCTTCTCCAGACTGTCACATGTGCTCAGGATGAACCTGCTCTCACCTGTGAAAAGCACAGGGTGCCAGTGGTGGACTTGCCAACTCTGATATTCTATGGAAAATGCTAACTAAGCAGCGATGCCAGGCAGTGAGCACAGGGCCTACTAGAAGACGCTGGGTGTTGAATCCGCTATTGTAACAGTGTAAATATCTAAAAGAATATAAGGAAAGGCACGGTTGGTCCATTTCAAATAAAAATGTGCTTGAGTTCAATGTATTTTTGAATTTGTCCTAATACAATACAAAGTAAATGTATAGCGACAGCACAAAAATAAAGCACAATATTAAAACACTACAATATTATTGAATAGAGTTTAAATAGAAATGAACCAATGACCTTCTATGAGCAAGCACTTGAGCACAGAGGGGAGCAAAAAAAAAAAAAAAACCTCAGGCAGAACCAGACTCCAGGAGAGCAGCCATCTGCTGGGACCAGTTAGGGTGCTGGGAAGGGAGAAGATGAAAAAAGAGCATAAACAGACAACAAACAATATGACACTAAACACTTGGCAGGTAGTGAGGGCCAGTAACTGCAGATCAGAAACACACAGCACAGCTCTGCACCACAGATACCTGCAGGAAGGTAAAGGGAGCAAAGACAGAGAGGACAAAGCACAAACTATGGGAACGCGAAAACATAAATGCATGAGGAGTGAAAGAGAGGAGAGAAGAGGAGAGAGGTGCTTAATGCATTATGGGAGGTCCCTCAGCAGGCTGAAGCAGAATATCTACAGGATGGATCAGAACTACATATGCTAGGTAGAGTAAAAAAAAAACCCCGACATTCCACGTTCCGAATGCGGCAGACCCCCTATGCTGACACCGCATTGGTCACATGACACCCAGACACTGACGTCTGTAGTAGACAGATTACAGGACGCTGAATTCAGCAAATGCAGATCCTTTGTGGTAGTTATAGTTTCTCAAGTTTGCGGTTTGAGTTTTTTCTTTTTTTTTTGTTTAGGACCTTGTGGGCTGGATTGAGACAGTTCACTTCTTTTCCAGTCTGATGTCTTATGCCACATGTGCCACATTAAATATAGAAGTTATCAATCAGTTTCAGGATATATCAATTCTAATCAATTCCATTTTATTTATACAGCGCCAAATCACAACAACAGTCGCCTCAAGGCGCCTTATATTGTAAGGTAGATCCTACACTAATACATATAGACAAAAACCCAACAATCACATGACCCCCTATGAGCAATCACTTTGGCGACAGTGGGAAGGAAAAACTCCCTTTTAACAGGAAGAAACCTCTGGCAGTGCCAGGCTCAGGGAGGGGCGGGGCCATCTGCTGTGACCGGTTGGGGCGAGAGAAGGAAGACAGAATAAAAGGCATGAATTCTGCCATCGTCACAGCTAGCTATCATACTTATTTATTATTATAATATATACAAGATATTATTATTATGTATATATACAAGATATGGGTGGGAGCCTTTATAAGTCTTCTAGGGACAGATTTACTAACCAGGGCAAAACAGCATGTTAGTGAAGTCCCCCTGTAGGAGTGGTTAGTTTCACAGATAAATTGCAAAAGTTGTGCTGTTTTCTTAAACCCAGGTGCAGTCAGTTCATTTCAGTATGAAATGCAAAAAAATAAGATGTGATTAAGTAAACACCATCATTGAAACTGCCCAAATACTTGAAAGGTCTGGAATAGTTTTAGAAACAATTGGCAGAAAAATATTCATGGTATTAGATATACAAGCATCTAAATATGTGAGATCCATCAAAGATGACACAAACTTCCAAAAGGAACCAGAAACATCTCCTTTCCATTACTACTTGAGTGTTTCACAATCACATCCGTCAAAGGGTTGGTGGTTTTCAAGCGCTCTGCTAGCAACTACAGCTGTCATCCTAATGTGATTGATTTTTATGAAATGCCTCCTGCAAGATTAAGAAGAGGTACTGGAGCAGTCAAGGGCCATACACCATGGACGTCCATCTAAATTCTCCTCTGCTTTCACTCCACTTCATTTCAAACTCTTTTCAAAATTCTAATTTATGTTGATGACGTTTGCAGACACCCAGTGAAGTAGCCAAACACTGACCCACTGGTTGACCCTGATGCTTTTAATATTTCTGTAATTAATTCCAGGCATGCCCTCAGAAAGAGGAGGGCAGTGGGGGGTTTGGCTGGCTCATGTTGGGAAGAGTCATCTCACCTTAGGGCAGATCTTGGGGTTAACGTGAGGATCCCGAGTCTGACAGGGTGTCAATACAAAGCAATTTACGGGACCCCATGAAGAATCGACCCCCTAGATAACAGGCAATTTCTCTGCTCTGCTGGTCACCACGGCCTGCAGAAGACCAAATCAGAGCAGAGAGGGGTAAGCAGAGACCAAGAGAGAAAGAGAGAGGTTGGGAGAAACAAGCGAGGAGCTGTGATTAGGAGCATATACCACACAGTATCAATGCATGCCTACAGTGATGCCCCGAGTACTTCTGCTCTTATACACAACCTTTACCTAGACTTCAGCACACTCTCAGAGTGCTGCATATGCAGCGAGCGAGCAGCTGTACACAGATTAACATTTCTGCACTGACACACAAAAACTGTGGCTTGCACGCCCACACGGAGCGCAACCACCAACATCGCTGAAATGGAAACGGCTCAGAAGAGAGGGCATGGGCAAGCAGCATTATGCTATGGAGACAGAGGCGAGAACATTAAAAGAGGAGAGGCTTGTACTGATCTCTTTTTAAACTAGAAGAGAGACCAAATCATTCCAAATACATGTAACTTGCGAGGAAAAATTAACCACCTGAGTTCTTTAGTTGAGGATTTAAATGATTTATTTCGAGTGTATATACTCTGACAATAACAAAATATTATTATGGCTATCTTCTCCCAGCACCCATCCTGATGGCTCGCTTCGAATCCACTCCGTTCGGTCCGGCCTCACCTCGTATCTGCTCCTCAGTTGATTCTAAGGCCCACTTCAGGACATCTGGTTCTGACCTAGATACTTATTCTAACCATTATCAGTGTATGTGTAAGCATGCAGCAAGTCCGCTCTTTAATATTTCAATATTTCAGCCCAGTCATAGCGCCAGGTGAAGCTCATGACCCTCAAAACATGGAGCGCCAACTTGGTTATGAGCACATTTGCATTGTGTATAAATAAAATAATAAAACAGCTTTATTTAATAATTTAAATCAAAAAAATTTCAACCCTAACAACAGCACTGTGAGTCCCCACTTTTTTTTCTTTTTTTCTTCTTTTTTTTTCATATTTTGCTTCCAAGGCCAGGCTCTCGATTCACAGTTCTCCTGTGTTTTCCAAGTCTTTCAAAGTTTTCTTTGGACATTTGTTACCTTTTCATTCATTTTCAGACCAGTCGTTGTACCTGACCGTTTTCAGAGGGATGTTTGCTTCTTTGAAATAGGAAAGAATCTAGCAAAGACCTAACAGAGGACCTAAACGATATTTGGATCTTCATTTGATCCATCAACCCTTTTGTCAGAAATCTTCATCAGTATGTATAGAGGAGGTCAGAGAGTTACGACAGTTTCTACAACCTTTAGTAAAGCATGGTGGAGGTACTGTCATGGTTTAGGGCTGCATTTCATCAAGTAATGTTTGGGATCTTGCCAATTCCGAATGTCCATACACATCATTCGATTTTCATCCACCGCCGAATATTATATGGAAAGCGTCTGACTGGAAGCTGTTTCATTTTTCAGCATTGCAATGATCCCAAATGTCCTGCCAGTGCAGTAAAAACACACCTGTATAGAAAAACTCCCAGTGGAACACTAAGTCCCCCAGGTGAGTAAACATAAGTCATAGATTAGTCTTTCCAGAATCAAGACTTAAACATTATTGAACCAGTGTGGCAAGTATTTCGACAAAGACCAGAACAAAAGGCAGCCAACTTCCAATGAAGAGCTTTGAAGAAGCCTGAAGAACTATTACTTCAAGAAATTAGAGGAAAGCTTGCCTAAGAGAGTTCCGGCTCTAAAGTGTGGACTGTACTTCCATGTATGTTGCTGCATGTTTAAAATAACTGCGACACCTATTTCCTATTTTTCTAGCAAATTATAAAGAAATGAGGAAAGGCTCGGGACCGTTCATTGTTCCCATTGTTGCTGAATGTCATTGAATTTCAATGGTCTCTTGTTGCCATATTGCTGCTTTCAGCATGTAGGCCCCTTAATAGCCTCCATCTCATTAGCTGCAATTTATTTTTTTCCTTTTTTTTTTTTTTGCAGTAGCTGCAGCAGAAAAAGGACCACAGTGGCCTTTGAGACAGCTCAATGACACATATGATGGCACAATACTGAACTGGCCAGCCTACAGGTACGGAGGGCATGAGATAGGGAGGGACAGCTAGCTGGGTACCAGTGACGTCACTTTCAAAATTAAACGCATAAAGCACCCTTTAAATAGAAAAAACACATTTTGGAATAGCAAGTGTTAGCCTTAGCTGCTAATACTTATGCTGATGAATACTGTTTTCAGTCTGCACACATAGTGTCTCTGTTTCTATGGTATCACAGTATATTTTGTTGAAACATGCTGCTCTGATTAATGTGAAATGTATCATCATGTTCCCTAAAGCATATCAGGTCTTATGATTTATTATATAAAATCACTCATTTCCTCTGATGCTGCTTTGCTTAAATCAAGGTGAGGTACCTAAACTGTATCACTCACTGTCCCCTGTGCTCAAAGCACATCCTGTAAAGAATTATTCTTGTCTAGCTTGACACCTGATCTCAACCCCCATCCAGCAGCTTTAGGATGAATTCAAATGAGCCTGGCCTTATCCTCCAACACCAGCGTTGGATCTCGCTAATGCTCTTGTGGCTGAATAGGAGCAAATCACTGCAGCCAGGTTCCAAAATCTGATACAGAGCCTTCACAGAAGAGTGGAGGCTTTGTAGCAGCATGTTTATGTCCATGGAATGATGTTCAGCAATGATATATGGGTGTAATGTTCAGGTGCTCACACACCTTTGGCTATATATTACGTATAATCTGATTTACAGAGCTGCAGTGAAGAAATGATCCTCCTTCTGAGGACTACAAAGCATGAAAGTCAAGTTAAGAGTGTCCAGGATGACACAGTGAGGGTGTGTGTGTAGGAGAGAGCAAAAAAGTCTTATACACAGAAAATTACGGACAAAGCGGTGAGGGAGAGGGAGGGAAAGAAAACATACAGCATGTATATGGGCTCAAATTGTGGTCATAAATATTTTGTACTTGTAAATCAGGATTTGTATGTGTAAAAAGAATTTGTGTGTGCGTAAAAAAGATTTGTGTGTGGAGTTAGCCAAAAAATACGTGTGAAACTCTGCACTCAAGTTTTAAGTTACAAGTACAAATTTTGACCCTGTTTTTCTTCCTTTCATCTGATTGGCCAATGTCATGTCAACCACAAATTTAACTATCCAATCAGAGAACAGATGGGTGTGGCTGTCGGAGGGGCGCTTTATGGCGCTTTATATTGGGCAAACACTAGGAATAAAGAATTCTGGGTTTTCAGATTAACATCTGAACTCTGTTAGAAAGAGGATAGTAAAGCAGCTAGTCTTCCCAAAATAAATAAAAACTGTCATTTTAGCAGTTTTTCATTTTTGTTGTGCCTTTTTAAGGTGGTGGGGAGGAAATCTCCCTTTTACAAAGTTTGAAATGGCCATGAAATATCTGAGTGGGCTGACAGGATTTGTGGATCCAATACCAATGACTCGAGTCAAAAAGAAATGTGGACACTTTCTGCATTTGAAATTCCACATCCAAATTCTGTTCTGGGTAATAATAAAAAAAGGGGGGGGGGGGGTTAAATTCAACATACTAGCTGCTCTGTTATGGGTGTACTTCAGTAAGCATTTGAAGAAATTGAAATTCTGAAATTCTGACTGTGCCTGAGCCAGATTTCATGGTAATAAATCCAACAGTTCATAAAATTTCATTCAAAACATCAAATATGCCACGGTGGATAAATAGGAACTCGCATCAGATCACCAAAATTACCAAGTTGTGTTCAGGGAGGGAAATAACTTTTTTTTAAATGGAATCATCTACCAGCCAATACCATTAATGTTCAAATGTTCAAATTTAACAACCACTCTACCAGCTCCTTATTACAAGAATTTGGCTAGTGGCCGGTGAGCATTTTTCCAATCTGGATACATCTTCAGTGACCAAAGCAGGTGTGTACGCAAACATTTGAGATCACATTTGATAAGGGGATTTTTTTATGACATGTTAGTCTGGATCAAGTTGGTAGAATGACACCCTGATATCAACGTGCACACCATTCTTAAAATTCAGAGTGCCAAATACTCACATTTTGTCTAAGTTGCTGATGTGTATCATAGACTGGATTTATGACACCTCACCTCCAGCTCATCTAATAAAGTCACTTTTCTGAAGCCCCAGTTGTCATTTTTAAACCAAATATCATGATGACATGCCATGAATAATTTTCAGTGTAAATGCTTGTATTTCAACTTAAACCATAAACTTTTTCTATACCTAACCAAGTTGGTTTGATACCCAAACTGTTTATGTTTTGGTCGCTAAACCAAAGAGGGAGTTCAAACACAAGTAAAAGGAAAGGGGAAAGTAACCACAGCCTTTGGTTACACACCAATCAGTGAAAACGTTATGAGCACTAATACTGTCTGCCTTGTGTTGTCAAAACAGCCCTAACCCATTGAGGCCTCACTAGACCCCTGAAGGTGTGCTGTGGTATCTGACACCAGGATGTTAGCAACAGATTCTTTAAGTCATGTAGGACCCCATGGGTGCTCCTCAATCCATTCCTGAACCATTTTTTGCTTTGTGGCATGACGTTTCCATGAAAGGGTGTATATCAGGAGTGGGGGAAGGCCAGGCCTGAAGGGCCAGTGTCCTGCAGGTTATAGATGTGCCCTTGATCCAACACAGCTGATTCAAATTACCTCCTCAGCATGTCTTGAAGTTCTCCACGGGCCTGCTCTCCACAGGCCTGGGTCAGCACTTGATTCAGGTGCTGACCCAGAGTGATATCTAAAACATGCAGGTCACCAGGCCTTGAGACTTGGAGTTCCCCACCTGGAGTGCCAGGGAAGTGATGCACGCACACCCGGCCATTAACGTGATGTAAAAAAAAAAAAGAAGAAAAAAGAGATTCATCAGACCACCTTCTTCCATTATTCTGTGGTCCAGGTCAGATGGCCATGTGCCCACCCCCAACAAGATGTGGTGCACTGTGTATTCTGACCAGTGTTGGGACTAACGCGTTATTAACTAACACGTTACAGTAACTACGTTATTTTGTGGTAACGAGCACGGTAACTAGTTATTATGCCAAAATCAGGAACGCGTTAATCGTTACTGGGATTTAGATAGGGTTGTTACTCGTTACTTCGTGTGGTGGCTATCGCGGAGCTTCCACAGATTCACTAACATTAGCAACTGGTGGAGGCAGCAGGTGGAGGAGGGAAAGTGGACGCAGAAGGAAAAGAGACCCGAGGCGGCCGCCGGTCCAAGTGTGAACTGAACTTCAGGTAAGAAGTTATGACCTGCTGTCTATCTGGGTCAGATATAAACCAAGTTTAGGTGGAGTTTATTTTCGTTATGCTGACTTTTTCCGTACTGCGTACTAGCTAGCATGACGGAGTTTCTATACAGCTGGGTGGGTGCTATGATGTTAACGATGTTAAACTTTATTTTGTTCATAAGTTATTAGAGTTGCCAACCGTCCCGTCTGGTATTCAGAGAAAATATTACGCGTTTGTTATTGAGGTGAAAAGGAACAGTTTGTCCCGTAATTCAGCTACAATGAAAAAGACACAAAGCTGGAGTTATTCTGTGTTTGCTGCACATCTGCCTCTTCTTCTTTCATTCTCCCCCCTCCCTCTCCTGTTCCTACTTCAATCATGAAAACTGATCAATGATCAGCTGATCGGCTTTTCTCTCTTGTTTGTTCATCGCCAACTTTGCGCCAGAAAGAGGAAACCAGCCGATGTCGCGTTAAACATCAGCAGCATGTTTAAGCTTGATCAACTGTTGTTAGAATTTATTTAATATTAATTTCTAGTACAGCTGATGTTTGCTGGAGCCACAGCTGTAAAGCTGCTGGTCATGATATCGGTTTGGATATGTGGTGAGAGGGAAACATGAAGATGAAACCAGGAAATGTCCTTACTGAATCATCAGAGCTGAACAGGTGATGGAGAAACAGGTTTACCTTTTAGGTGACATGAATGAGTTGAAGTTATGAACTGTTTCTGAGAGACAAATAACACCAGGATCTTTTTTTTACATAGCTGACAGCTGGTAACTGTGCAGGGGCAGATCTAGCAAAGTTTTGCCAGGGGGACCAGGTAGGGCATTAACAGGGAGAGGGGGGCACAAGGAAATACTTTTCTTTCTTATTCTCATTTAAAATGACTAGCTTTTAAAAAGTAATTATCTGAATCTTACAACAAACGATTGATAGATTGATGCGTATATACCATCAAGACAGTGAACATCACTGTCACAACAGCGTTTGCTTTCATTCAAAGGCTTTATGAGTTTTCCTATAATGGCGGACCGGTCTCTAGTCAAACTCCCCGGGCCAATTTTTTGTCCCAGTCCAGCCCTGTATGCAGCTCATCTGCAGTCTGGTGTTACCTACATCTTCCTATTCGGAAGGCAGAATTTCAGAGTTCTGAGTACAATCGAAAGCACCACGACTGCAGTTTTTGTGTTGGATGTAAAAGGCGCACGTGACGCTGTGACGTAGGCTAGAATCATGGCAGCAGTCAATGACGGTCCAGGCGTGGGATTTCTCTTGTGGAAATGTGCACATTATCTTTTCCTTTCTATTGGTAGGTGGCACAGTGCACTTGTGGCAAGTGAGCAAGCTAGAAGACTGGCAAAGTTAGGGAAGCAACACATTAACAAGAGAATTCTGAGTAAAATCAAAGTTACTTTCCCTAGTAACTAGTTACTTTGAAAGTAACGAGTAACTTGAAGTAACTGAGTTACTTTTCATAGAAGTAACTAGTAATGTAACTAAGTTACTAATTTAAAGTAACTTACCCAACACTGATTCTGACACCTGTCTATCAGGACCAGCATCAACTCTTTTGACAATCTAAACTACAGCAGCTCATCTATTGGGTCAGACCACACAGGCCAGCCGTTGCTCCATGCCCATTACCCTGTTGCTGGTTCACAACTGTTCCTCCCTTCGACCCCTTTTGATTGATAGTATACTGATATTGTCAAAGTCTATTTTTGCTTTGAGGACAAAACATTCACCAGCACCCTGAAATATCCCACCCACAAACAGGTGCTATGATGAACAAACAGTCAGTATTACTCACCTATAAGTGGCCATAATGTTACACGTGATTGGTATGCACCTTTTAGCCCCTGCCTAACTTCACTCATTTCTTCTGCCTAAAATGACTGTGTAAATCAGGGGTCTCCAACTCCAGGCCTCGAGGGCCGGTGTCCTGCAGGTTTTAGATGTGTCCTTGATCCAACACAGCTGATTTAAATGGCTAAATTACCTCCTCAACATGTCTTGAAGTTCTCCAGAGGCCTGGTAATGAACTAATCATTTGATTCAGGTGTGTTGACCCAGGGTGAGATCTAAAACCTGCAGGACACCGGCCCTCGAGGCCTGGAGTTGGAGACCCCTGGTGTAAATAAATGTATGTCTCCCATAAAATAAGTTTACGGAAACTGAAGGAGCATATAACCTCAGTATTGGCCTCCCTACACTAGCTTCCTGTTACTTACAGGATCCAATTTAAAATGTTACTTTTGTTTTTAAATAACTAAATGGCTGAGCCCCCACTTGCCTATCTGAGCTCCTATTTATTTATGCTCCAGAAAGAACCACGAGGTGCAGTTCAAAACTAATCTTGTGGCGACAGAGCCTTGTCTGTGGCAGGTCCAAGACTCTGGAGTAGTCAGCGTCTAAATATTACATCTGCACAGACACGGGAACATTTTAAATCTTTACTGAAGACACCTTTTTATTGACTGGCTTTTAGTACGTGTTGACCCAGACATTTTTTGATTTAACAGCCTTAGTCCTTGTTGTTGTGGGGGTTTATTTAAATTTTCTTATTGTATTACTCTTTCTCTATTATATTTTTATTGCATCACTGTTGTGCACTGTTACTTATTTTGGTTGTATTTTAGTTTGTAAAGCCCTTTGTGCAGCATGAGCTGTTGGAAATGTGCTATATAAATAAACTTGACCTTGACTTTAGAAGTGACACCAATTAAAAAAAGAACATCAGTGGCCCATGACTTCTGAAAGGTATTCAATGCATTGAGGCTAAAAGAATACATTTTACTATACGAGTGCTAAACTTTTATCATTGAACTGTTAATTATCTTTATTGAGATCCAAAGTACTCAGTGTGGGGATGTTTCTTGAGCAGACTAACCAGTAAATTCTTCATTTTCCTGAAGTAGTTCTATTTTTCTTTTCTGTTTACACAAGATTCAAATTCTTCCTATAAATCAACACCTTTAAACAGCAAGGCATCATTTTTTTCATGTTTTCAAAGAAGGCTTATTAGTAAGCAAGAGTGCAAGCAGACTAGCAGGAATAGGCAGAGTACAGCTGTCAGAATGACTGAGCTGTTGCTTTATCTTCCTCTACTTTGATCCTACTCTTACCTTTTTCATTTCTGTTATCTGTTTCTGCCCTGAACTATAAGAGTATGAAACAAAGCAGGAGCAACCAGGTGAATGTGCTGTCACTCTGTTACTATGGAGACACAGGTAGCAACTCCCAAGGTGAGGCTGTATTTAGAGACCTGCCATGGAAACACACAAGATGTGCTTTTGATGTTACTTCACAATCACATTGGGGCAATACTTTGATTCATAGGTGACGTGTGTGAGATAGTCCAGAAAGATTGGAGTCCAATGAAATTGTAGTCCAAAATGTAAATTTTTGGGGTTGAGATTTTACTTGTGGAAATTTTATGTTTTTAGTGGAATTAGTTGGGACAACATAAAGTTGGCATAGCGTTCTCGGTGTTTGCTCCCATCCTGCCTCTTTGCTGAACATGACGTTCCTCCACATCTTCAGTGTGTTGTCAACATGAGACCAGAGATTGGCTGTGTCCAGTCTGTTCCACATTGTCTGGGTAGAGTAGGACTGACTCCAGATAATGTTGCAGCTTGATGATGCAGAAAACCAATTTGAAGTCATCCTATGGACATCATAGTCCATAGAGTGACTGGTACCCAAGGTGCTGTGCTAAAGTAAACATAAAACAATATATATACACATGAGAGCAATTAGAAGAAGCGCATACAGGAGTCTAACAAAATGCAGTTGATAATAATTAAGCACAAGAGAAAGAAGGGGAAGCAAAAACACCAAACGCAAGTGACCACCAAAATAAAACAGGAAATGAGATCCATAACTAAATGGAGAAATAGAGCACATGAAAGAACTTAACATAGGAGAAGTGACACAGGAGGATAGGACATTTTCTTGGCACTTGTTGGACCCCTTAGTATCAAAGGACCATCTGTTGTTGCCAACTAGCATTGTTTTAATTCAGCTTTAGACATATAATCAAGTGTATTAACTATGGCAAATGATTGTGAAAAGTTTAAAATATTTTAGATTCTTTCAGTTCTATCATCTATTCGATTTGAGTTTGCTTGTTCAAGCTTTTATCTTCTTTCAGAAAGAGGAGCATGTTGAACTGCAACCACCATTCACTAACTGCTTTGAGAAGTTTTTGCTTTTGTGCTTCATCCCTGTTTTTTCTGAACTCATTTGGCTTTGGAGCATATCAAACTACATTAACAACAAAAAACAATCTTGTTCCTCCTCTGCATAATTGCTTGATGATGTGCTGACCTGTTATGCAGACTGAGACGAGTATTACAGCAGGCTGTTATCTCTCAACTAATTTAGCGAGATTACATGGCTATAAAAAAGATAAGGCTAAAAACAGATGATAATTTTATTTAGTCTGTGATTTTCATCCCTTTTTGGACACAACAAACAAAAACTATGAGGAACATGTCAAAGACTTATGACTATACTCTTTTATATGAATGTAATTACTAGGGGTGCAACGATACACAAAATTCACGGTTCGGTTCGATACTTTGGTGTCACGGTTCGATATTTTTTCGATACAAAAAAATGTTCATGCTTTTTTAATTTGTCATTTATTAAAATTCTAAATATATATTTTAACTCAAAAGTACAGTTTTTTAATTTAATGTTGCTGAAACAACAAAGTAATAAAAAATAAATCTATCTGATCGAGAAATCACTCATCTTTGGAAAAGAGAGTTTATTACAGAGAAATGGCTCTTTCCAAAATAAAAGCTATACTATACTCTTCTTCTGGGGTATACTCTCAGCAGCATATTAAACATATCAGGTCCCCATGAGGAGAATCATGTGCTAACGGCTGTCTAAATGACTCGGGTAAAGTTTGTAGCATGCGTGCTTGTTGTTTTTGTCTGCTTCCACTTGTCTTTGCACTAGGATGATGTCGGCGTCAATGTGCAGTCATATTCATTTTGCTCCCACTAGTGCTGTCAGCATTAATCTGATATGATGTTAACGCCACAACACGGCAAATCTCCGTTAACGAGCTACCGCAGATCGCCCCGTGCGTGGGGCTAGACGGCGTCAACACGTTAATGAGCAAACTGCGCTAACACACTAGTTCCCACCCATGTAATTGAGCATTGCGTGGCACATCCGTCATACTGTTTTACTTTTGTCCATGACGCGCTTACCTTCAGGGTCATACTTCACATGAAGACCAAAATAGTTCCAAAGGCCAGATCTGAATTAGGGTGGGGGAGGTTCAATTTGCCATGTTGCAACAAGCTTAGCTTCTGTCTTGCTAGCTTGCGCTGTGCTCAGTGGATCTGCGCTCGACAGTGCAGCCTAGGCGGAGTAGTCGAACGCAGATCCACTGAGCTCTCAACACAGACAGCATCGTCAGAAGAAAAGTTGATAAAATAAACTAAAAATTTTGTATTGTTCGAAACATATGCGTACCGAACCGAAAGCGCTGTATCGAACGGTTCAATATTGATACGAGAATCGTTGCACCCCTAGTAATTACCTACATTACTAGACATATTACAAAAAATAAACTTGTATTTGCCTGTATGCAGCAACTGCTATAACTGAGATTTTCTGGCCTCAAAGTGGAACTATTATATTTGCTCTGAAGTTATCACATTAACTTTTTATGAGAAAACTTTACCTCTGACTTTGAATAGAGGTATTACAATGAGCTATTCCTTTAGTAATAGCTAGTTGTAATAGTTGTGATTTAAAGAATTTAAAAGAGTAATCATAACAGGTGAGCATTGATCTTCAGATGAATGGTTTTACTGAAGCGCTTGGGTCTGGAGTGCATCGTAGCTAGTGAAGGTTATGAGTGATCTTTTGATGATTTCTGACAGCAGACTCACCTTTGTGCTTGTTCTACTAGAACTCATTACAGCATTCGTGAACAGCCACTGATCACTATTTTTTTCTGCAGAGATTAGAACATGCCATTGGTACAAAAGGAATTGCCCTTTGATGATTTAAAACATATCTGACAGATTCCAGTTTGGGCATGTAAATGGGAAGTATTGTTCAAAAAAAAACGTTAGGCATGGAGTTCCACAGGGTTCTGTGCTGGGACCAGTACTCTTGTCATGATCTCACATCTGAGGAGGCAGAGAAATCATTTCAGAGAGAGAAATAAGAAATATCTTACTTAAAATAAAAAAAAAAAAAAGTAACGTCCCCTACACAATATACTTATTACTGACTAGTTACTAGAAGAATGCATACTGGACTGGAAAATAAATGCATTAAACTGGAAAGTGAGCCCCTACCCATGACTGGACCGACTGTGATATGGAATATCCATTTTTGTATTTTAAACTTACAACTCTTTAACATTTTATAGTGCAACGGATCATCAGTGGAAGCAAAACCAAAACCTGGCATTTTGCTTTTCCTGTGTTATTTTGATATTCACTGAGGAGTGGCGATGAAGAGGTGGGAAGAGAGAGGAAAACAGGTGAGACCACAAACTCCGAAATCCTTTTATAACCACTTGGATAACAATAATTTCCTCCTAACACGTTTTCACACTGCGTTGCTGTACCTACGTGAACCACAAGTACACCTGGAGCCAAGGTCTTCCTGAAACTTACTGCTTTGTGCTTAGCTGTTGCACTAAGCACAATTAAAACAGAGCCTGAGAGTTTTAAGTTCCCAGGAAGGGATAATCCATTTACCAAACACAGTGAAGCTCAGACAGCCGGCTATGGCAGAGTCACTCTGCCAGTCAAGACGGTCAGCAGACAATGACTAGAGCTGTATGCTACTCTGTTAGATTTGTCTCCTACATTGTCCTTCTTGCTGCCCCTATTCTTCTTTTCTTGCTCCTAAAATCTCTTGAAATCTGCAGTCTAATCAGGTCTTGACGTATGGCTCATTAATACAGTAAGGTAAAGATATTGGATTAAGAGCAGATTAAAGATGATTAGTGCTGCATAATGAGGACTAATCTGGAGCTCCTCTGTTCCACTCTGTGTTTTAATATGTGTTTTTCTCTGCCCCTCCTCGCTGGTTGAGTCATCTGCCTCTAGATACAGCTGCTGAAATATATATGAGATGTTGGTTTACCAAAATAAACAAGATCTGTTCAAAAACACAGGGGATGTTCAAAAAGTAAGAGTTTCTTGTCTCTTAAATACAGCTGAAGTAAATTGTCTGACAATTCATTAGAGCCAAAAACCACACTACAGACTCAGATTCTTGAGTTCAAGTGACAAATAGGCGCATGCTGTTAAAATGTAATGCTTAAGTGCTTAAAGGCACACAGACACTCAGTCTATGCCCTTGAACAGTGCAAGGAGAGCGAGAAGGTCACAGACAATCATTCCAGGGTCCTCTGAGGCCTCTCAGCATCCGGGACGCCACCTTTGGGAGTCCCACTCCTTCCTCGCCCCCTCTTTTCTCTCTTTCCCCCTGCTTTTCACTTTCTTTATTCTCATCGTTTCTTCTCCTCTTTGCTCTATACTTCCTTGTACATATGATCAGTTTCAGGCAAATAAATAAAAGAATTAATTACCTTACACATCCTATAGAATTCTGAAATTTTAAAGTGCTACAATGATAAAAATCTTAATGCATTTAACTACATTTTCAATAACTCTATAAAAGCACAGGTCATTTGTTCAGGTGCCTTTAAAGTTTATAGTGAAGAAACTGTTTCTCGGTTCATCCGACTGTCAAGAGAAGGCAGCAGCAAGCAGAATTTCACGGTTTGATCCAGCATTTGAAGCTGTATCATGGCCACTTTTGTACATATTTCAGTGGGGCAGTTTGAGCTCGTGTTAGCAGAGTTTGAGCCACTTCTGAGGAGGCAGAGAAATCATTTCACAGAGAGAAATGTGTAATACCTTACTTTTTTAGCAACGTCCCCTACACTATATACTATAATACATATAATGCATACCGGACTGGAAAATATGTGCATTAAACTTAAGAGTGAGCCCCTAACCGTGACTGGACAGATTGTGATATGGGATATCCTGTTTGTATTTTTATATATTATTATTATATATTACTATTATTAAAATTACAGTCAAGACATTGGTCTTGACTGTAATTTTTTAAAGGAACATTATGGGACAAAAACTACCGAAACAACGTGAAAGTGATCGTACATCAGCGGTCGTGTTTTCATAAACTTTACAATCTCACTGCAAAAGTCGCCCCCTGCTGGCTATTACAAAGAATGCAGGTGACTCTGGTTAGACCAGGAAGCTTCTACTCCGTCAATCTTTTATGTATAGTAATAGTTATATAAAGTCTGTAAGTATAAACTCTCATTTCTCTGGTTTATGTTTTGGGTTATTTTCTATTACTGCATTCAGTATTACTTAAATCTCTCGAGTGTCAGTGATGTTTCAGTTTCCTGCTCAGACAGCAACAAGCAGCCTGGAAACACAAAAATCAATCAGATAAACAACAGAAGTACTGAGCGCTGCCTGACAACTAAGGATTTTTAACCTGGCAGGTCAAGGGTCAGACAAGCCATTCAAAGGTCTACATTATTTTATATCATTATATAGTCTGGACGTTGACAGCAATTAAGATATTTCTGAGGACAAATATGTTTGAAAAACTTTTTAAAAAATTCTTCTGACTGATGAAACCTGTGTTGTGTCGAAGGCTGTTATTAGAAGAAATATGTTGTGGCCGAATTCTTATCTTTTTAAAAGAAAGTGAAAGGATGGGTTTATCGTGATGATTTCAAATGATGGTTTTGATTAATTAGTCACTTTTTGCTTCTTTCAAGGACTGCCCTGTTACTTGCTGGAAACAGAACTTCCTAACAAAAACTCTGAAAAATCTTGATTTCATAATTGCAAGTTTTTGAATTAAATTGCCCTTTTCATTCTTCCCCCCTCCACCTTCTCTGCCCTTCCATCTCCCACTCTGCTTTATTCTCCCAAAGTCCCAATTCCACAATTCCTTCCCAATCACAGACTCTCTGAGGATTTGAGGCCCTCTCTAGTCACCGACGCCCCCACCTCCCTGCCCCCGTGAGACAAACACACACAAAAATGGCACATCCCAATTCATACTACACACTCACACTCACATAAACACCAATCTCTCTGGCTCATCCCTTTATCCTCCATCACCATCCCTATCCCAGATGTGACCCTTCCCAGGAGAGAATCCCCCATCAGCCCAAAATAATAAAATAAAATCCCATCGCCTCACCCCCCAGAACCCTCCAGCACCTTCCTGAAGGAGGGGAAGACGTGCTGATGAATGTGATGGGATAGATGTGGATGAGAGGAGAGCAATTAAAATCTTCTATGCTCTCCTTTTCTTGCCAGATCCAGAGGGAAAACTGGGAGACAGAGATTGTGTCTGGCATGAAAAAGAAATCTATCTCATCTCAATCAAAGAAACCTATTTTGAAGCCTGAATAAAGACAAAGAACCAGTTGCTGGGACCCCTCACATGATGGATGGAGGACAGAATGGCATAGACTCTAAATCAAAAACAAACATTTTATGGACAACTTTAGTGTACTCTTTATATACTCTTTATTTCGTGTACAATTATACACATCTGAATATTGTTACTTTTACTCTTAAACATGTGTCAGGAATCAAGCACATGCTAGAACATGCTATGAATTTTGAATGGAAGTCCATGCAGAGAGCGCACACATTTAGTGTAAATTCATGCATATTGATATGATTCTGAGGGTGGGCTGATGTAGGGTTTTTCACACAATACTAATCTTTTCATCCATGCTGAGTGGTATAAGTATGACTGCTATGGATGGCAAGGCTTCAATAACGGGTAGACATCCAACTGCTTTACAAAAATAGAACCAAAATTGTGGGACGCTGTGTAAAATGTAAATAAAAACACAACACAACAATTGTCATATTTTATTCACAATAAAACAGAAAATCTTTCAAATATGTAACCTAAGACATTTTACAAAAAAATATTGTCTCATTTTGAATTTCATGGTACTTATCTGTCTCAGAAAAGTTGGGATGGGGGCAACAAAGGCTGGAAAAGTAAGTGGTAGTAAAAAGGAACAACTGGAGGAGCATTTTGCAGCTAATTAGGTTAATGCAGTGATATTTGCAAACCATTGTGTCGGTCTTAATTACATTTGACACGGCATCACAATTCTTTTTGGAGCTGGGGTTGTAAAAGGTCACAGAACAAGCAATGGATCATACAATATACTGTGCAGTCATGAAGCTAATGACATTCTCGTCAGCACTGAAATGTCACATCCTGTGCCTTTTATGTGCATGCGTGTGTAAATGAGTGGTTGTTCCAAGCATCTCAGAAAACTTATGAAAATTCTTCTGTGGGTGTAGAGCGTTTCATCGTCTTTTGTGCCGTCCTGTAATCTCAGACTGGACCCCATGATATTAAAATCTGAGGGCTCCGAGGGGAACCTACAATCTGTTACAGGACTGCTTAGTATTCCAACTCAATTTGCAGAAACACACCCCTAACCTTGCAAAGAACATCATCTTCCCTCCACTCCTGTCTCCAGACACTCATCCTTGTAGTACTCTCCTGTCCTTTGGCAATCATGCAGCCAAATATTTCATTATTCCCATATTTCATATTGAGACTCAATCTCACTGAATATCTCTGAAAGTAATGGTTTTCTAGCAAAATGCATTACTGGGCCCAACAAGTGTCTTTAATGCATTTCCATGTTCACACTTTGTAAACACAATATATATTAAATGTGTTTGGCCCATAGCACCACTTGTGATCAGATTAATTAATTCATTTTAAAAAAATTTAATCCACAGCAAAGCTTTAGGTTTAGCATCTACAGGGTGGGCCATTTATATGGATACACCGTAATAACATGGGAATGGTTGGTGATATTAAAGTCCTGTTTGTGGCACATTAGTATATGTGAGGGGCAAACTCCTCAAGATGGGTGGTGACCATGGTGGCCATTTAGAAGTCGGCCATCTTGGATACAACTTTTGTTTTTTCAATAGGAAGAGGGCCATGTGACACATCAAACTTATTGGTAATGTCACAAGTTTCTCTTTGTTCACAGCTATTGACATGTCGAAGAGGTTAACACGTGAGGAGCGGATCGAAATTGTGTTGATATCTGGTGAACGCAGTAACCGGGTCATTGCAGCAGATTTCAATGCAAGACACCCTACGAGACCACCCATCTCCCATGCTACAGTTAGCAAACTGCTTGCAAGACCAAATAACTGCACTGAGTTGAGTTGGGATTTTAATTTAAACATTAACCAAATCATTTCATAAATCTTTCTTTTTATGTTCACCTTTACTCATGAGTGAATTCTTTAATGCATTTATGTATACCGCTTATATTCAATTCAGTTTTATTTATATAGCACCATATTACAGTAACAGTCACCTCAAGGTAATTTATATTGTTAGGTAAAGACCCTACAATAATACAGAAAAAACTTCCAACTTCCCCCAGTGAGCAAGCAGTGGCAACAGTGGGAAGGAAAAACTCTTTTAACAGGAAGATGCCTGTTAAAGAAACCATGCTCAGGGAGGGGCAACCATCTGCTGTGACCAGCTGGGGTGTTATTAGTAAAGCATTATTATGACGCACTGACTATCCTATATTTCCACTGCCCCCCATTTGGGTTGTAGAGCGAGACGTCAGCCAAAAGCAGTTGAGAGTCAAGAACCTCCCCCAATAATTTAAAAGGAGTTCATACGTTTAAAAAAGCCTAAAACTATAAGCTCAAACAGCTTGTGAAAACAAGTCAAGATGAAATTGCATATATGCAACTATGAAGCGAAGGGGAAAAAAATACTGAAATAGAATTGAGAGTCTACACTTTTTATTTGTTGAGGTGCACAGGCCATGATGAGACCCACTGAAGAGACACATCCAAATTATAAAATGCACGACAAAGAAAATTACCAACAATTTCAAAGGGCTTTTATTTTTCACAAGGTATCTCTACAACACAACTCAAGCTTCTCTGAAGATCAGAAGCAAACTCATCGCTATCTCTCCCATCTGAAAAACCCAATGATATTTGCTTTTTACAATCACTTGGTGTATCATTTTTAAGTGAAGTAGCTACCACCCTCCCACATGATAAACAAACTACTCAGGCTGGGTTTTAGACAGAAACTTTATTTATGTATTTTTTTTTTAATGGAAGAACTCAGCCCAGTTCCTGGTAAATATTTGTCCGACCACATTCCATCATCTTCAAACACTCCAATCAGCACAATCAGTCAAGACCAGTGCAATCACCATGCCCCACAAACACAGCTAAAATGATTGGTTCAGACTGTCAGCGTCCTGCAGAATTGCTTTATCTCAAAAGAAACTATAAAAAACAACTTCTTCTCAGGACTACTTGATTTTTATTTCACTGGCAATAGCTGGTTGCTCTAGGGTTGTAATGATACGTCTAAGATGCTGAGATGCACATTGCTTTTAAAGTTTCTAAGTTTGGATTTTCTTCAGCAGTGCTTTTGGGATGTTTGTACTTTTCAGCTTCCTTAAAAATACTCCAGTCATGTCATGCAGTTTTACGAAGGTGGAAACACTTTTTTGCAGGGGATAAATCGACAGATTATTTCCACTATCGGACCAATTAGTCTCATGTTATATAAGTACATACATATGTCAGGAGAAAACCATAAATGAAATGGTAATAAATTCAAATAAAATGCAAGTTTCTGGATTCTAACTAAACCCAGTTGCTCTGTCTGGTAAACGTTGGGTGATTTCATCTGTAAAGTACTTCCACATGAAGAACTTTAAGCAGAAATGAATAAACCATGTAAGGAACCCAAAGTACTATACTGTCTCTATAGGATGAGCACATACTGTATGTGTAAAACCTTTATTTAAAGCAATTACAATTTTGATTAATGATGGCAGGTAAAAATGTGCAGCAAATTTGAGAGCAATTCATTAAGTAGTTGTGAAACGTCTTGCTTAGAAAATAGATGTGAACCCCACGGTGGCACTAGGAAAAACGCCATTGGGTATCCCTGCTTCTGTCCATTACCAGCTTTTTCATTTTGCACAAATCTGACCAACTCTTCCAAGTTTGTTTGTTTTTGCCCTCTCACCATCTCTTTAATATCCTTATACTTATCATAACACTGTGTTTATGTGCTTAAAGAGAAATCATTTCCTCCTAAAATCGATTCTAATGTACGATTTCACTAACTCATCTATATAGCAGGCGTGGCAGTTGTTTGACTTGAAACAACTTTAATCGCCACATTTTGACTTTATTCTCAAAATGAGCAATAATATCTAAATTTTTCTGCATGACTAATCGTGATGTTCTTGAAGTGCTTTAGTAAAACTCAGAGGATCACCAAAGTTTGTACAATTCATCCTTTTAAAACAAATAGAAATGAGATGTTAATAGATCCAATGATGTTAATGGATGTTAATAGATTCATTCAGATGTTAATAGATTCATTATTAGCTTTATAATTAGTTAAATATCTCCACACATATCTACCCTGTGCTGATGTTTGAGAAAAAGTTAGAAGATAACTAAAGAGTGTAAAACATTTCCTTCAGGACCTGGAACATCAGTTCCAAAATCCAAGGCGAGAAGGCAAAGCGGTGGACCAACATGCAGACCGACCTCTTGTGATGTTTATAGTATGGTGAATGGTGAATGATCAAAGATGGGGCAGTGGCTCCTAGAAGGTGACTTACTAGGTTACCAGGTTACCAGGGCGTGGCTGTCTGATTCATGACACAATCATGATTTTATACCTGCAGGGAAAAAAGTAGGTTTGGTGTGGGGTTAGAAATGTCTCTCCTTTAGTACTTTAGCTTGCTATACTATCTCTTCACTTAGTGTCTTCTTCTTTGTTGTCTATGTGCATACTTTTTCAGCTTGCCCCTCTTCCAGTTTTCTTAACAGCACTAATGGTGAAAGTCTCATTGTTCTGGAGGTATAAAGGACACTCTGCCCTACACTTTGCTGCATGCCGTGCTCTTTCTCCCTTCCTGCACCTCGTTCTCCCCCACAAAACAACCCTACCTCCCTCCCAGTAGGGGACTAGTGCCATGTGGTGATGAATAGTCAGATGTGAGGCAGGAGGACGCACAATGTAGGTCGAGCTCCAGGGGTTGTCGTCTACTGGTGCGTGCATGTGTATTTATATATATATATATATATATGTGTGCGTGTGCGTGTCTCTGTTTTAAAGCACTTGGTGAGGCACCTGGGTGCACGCTGCTCTCCAGTGTAAGGTGGTGCTGGGTGTGGATTGGGGGGGATGAGGCGGGGGTGATGAGGCGGGGGTGATGAAGAGTGCACATACCTGCTACAGAATGATATATGGGGTGTCCGTACCCCCTTATATACCTGTTCCCGTTGCCTATTCTGTCTCTGCCTGGCACACAATGATGCACACACACTTACAAACACACACCACCCCCGCACTCCCACCCCGAGACATGGTGTGGATAATCAGCTAATTTGCTATGGTGCGGTTAGATTAGTGTATGAACATATGCACGATGATGAACTGCACTGCACCAGAGCGTCAACCTTGTTCGGTGAGACCGCAAAGTCGCGCACACAGAGAAGAATGGCCTAACAAATGACAGTGAACTGAAGTTCAATGACTTTGGGGTCAGAGGAAGCTGGGATGCAGTGCGGATGTGAAGTTGGGATGTGGAAGAGGTCGCAAATTAAATGGGCTATAAGCCTGCTTGATGTCACAATTCACATCTGGTATCTGTGGTGAGCATTTTCCACCTTTTCGGGGTTTTTTTGTTTATTTGTGTTTCTTTTATCTTGGCAGTGAGACCCTAATACTGTAGGGTCTTTACCTTACAATATAAAAGATACTGAGGGAACTCTTTTTTTTGAACGGCACCTATAAAAATAAAATAAAATTGAATTGAACTGGCAATAGATGCTTGATAAAGGAACATATCGGGCACTAAGGCTTTAAACAGCATAAAACACAAACCTGGTGGACTTCGCTTAGCTTATTAGTGGTGGATAATGTAACGCTAACACTGCCTCTTACTTACACATACTGTATACACACATTTTTGGAGAAACTGAGATGAGGACAGATGGAGGACAGTGAGTAAATCAGGAAGTGCAGAGGATTAGTTAGGAGGAAGAGAGGGCAGCTATGAAGAGGATAATGTGTGGAAAGGCAGTTGGTCCAGATGACATGCCTGTGGAGGTATGGAGAAGTCTTGGAGAGAGGACAGTTTAACCAGATTAACACAATCTTGAAGCATGAGAGAATGCATGAGCAAAGAATAAGAACAACAAGAGTGTAGAGCTGTTAATCAGACATAAAATAAAGATATGGGAAAGAGTTGTTGAAACTAGGTTTAGAAGAGAGGGGATCAGTGGGCAGCAGTACTGCTTCTTGCTACAGTGCAGCATCTGCACTACAGATGTGATATTTGCTTTAAAAGTGCTGAAGGAGAAGTGTGGAAAAGGTCAGAAGGAGTTGCACTGTGTCTCTGTGGATCTAGAGAAACCATAGGGTCCCAAGAGAGAAACTGTGGTACTGCATGAGGAAGTCAGGAGCAGCAGTGACGTTTGTGAGGGTGTTGCAGGGCATGTGTGAGAACAGTGAGTCTGTGGTGACTGGTGCACCAACATGAGCTATGTTTGCTCTGAGCAAGTTGTACCTTCTAAGTACAACTTCATAAACTTAGAAGAAAAAGGAAGTCGATTTGTGTATGGTGGATTATTTCTTTATTTTAACCATGCTTCTTGGCAATAATACTATTGGAATCCGCAGTCAGTATAAAGAGTTGACAGCTGGCATTTGTAGAGATGATTTAGCAGTTTTTCATTGGCGCGACTGAAATATTCAACCCTGCTGTTCAACCCACAAATGCATTTTCCTTACAAATGTGGGACCATTTAAGGGGAAATAAACAGGCTTTCCAGAGGTATTAGATTAATTGCCAAGAGGCATTTTTACAACAAAGAAATAACAGACCAAGCAGAAAATTTATGCTAAGTTTAGTTACGCCAGTTTTAGGGTTTGTAACAATGTGGAAACCTGTAACATCATGTATAAAAGTTTAGGAAGGGGCAGACCGACTTAATCTGACATCAATAACAAGAAGCTGGTTTAGACGTCTGGATGCTTGCTCAATAATCAAAGTAAGAAAATCTCCTGAAGTTGATTCTTTTTGTGTAGATGCAGCATTTTTCAGTTGGAGGAATATTTCATCCATAAACCAAGTAACTTGTTGAGCTTCAACTGACTGCAGATCAGTTCACAATCATGAAACTGATTATGGCACACTGTTAGGCAATGATGTTAGCTTTGGTGGTTAAAAGACTAGGGGAAACCCGCAGTCAGCCTATACCGAAGTGATGAAATGAATTAGAGATTTTTTTATTTTGTATGAGCTATATATGTGAACTCACTGAAGAGTTTTTGTCAGATCATAGCTAGTAGGTGCTATAGTTACTCAGTGCTGAAACCAGCAAAAGTAAGTGAATCCTTTCTAAAAGTGTCTATTTACACTTCTGTGTACTGGTGTTTGAAGCACGGCTGTGAAAGTTTTCTTTTCTTTTTAAAGAAATACCGTTCTATGCCTTGGTCAAGAAGTCTCTCTAAATCTTAACTGTAGAATCACCAGTTAAGCTAAGATGTATGTCTTTGTATGTCTTTGCAGGAGGAAACATAAGAACCCAGAGGAAACCCATGCAGGCACAAACTCTTCCAACCTTCTAACAGCGGTACTAGCCACTGTATGACTATGTCACCCAAAAGGAGCAAAATGTGTGTTCTTGTGCTCACTTTAAGTGAAACCGCCTTTTCCTTCTCTTTAATCTTCTTTAAATTGCTCTGAATAAAAAAATACTGGTAGCCACTAGCGCCACCCCTCAGCCTCGTAGCTGTAGGATCGTTAGGTGGCACGAATCCCCTGGAGTACAAGTTCTAGAACACATAATTATTAGTCTCTGTAGATCTTAATTGGGTGCATACGAGCCTTAGTGACTTTATTCCCCATTTCTATTCAAGAGCAAGTGGCTATGGAAGTACCAGAAATAAGAAATTCTAAAATTATAATAAGTAAAAACCACAGAGACTACTGTCACTTTCTGTGAGTGCCATTATTATGGTAAGAACTATAGTTGGACCTTCCTTCATGACCATAGGGATTTTTCACTAATATTCTACTCAACTTGATAACATGTTAGCTTTTTATACTTTATATGTCATGGAAATAAGATTTTCTCCATCACAAAGATTCTGTTTGTTTGGAAGTTAAACACCTTTTTGATGCTGTTTTTGCTGGGTGGTAATATAATGAAAAGATAATGAACTTGTAACAAGATTTCCAGTAAACTCGACCTCTGACCTTTGACATAATTTGTAGTAGATTTTTAGTAGATACATCTGTGGAATCAATTTGAACATCCTAGGCAACTTCTTTCCTTAATTATCGTGTTCAAAAGAATCTCGGCTGGTTCTTAAATAGCACTTTTCTACTTTACTTGAGCATTCAAAGTACTTTATACAACTGGCTTCATTCACCGACTCACATAAGTTCTTTTTTTCTATCTAACATTCACACACATCCACAAATCAACTTGGGGTTGAGTATCTTCTCAAGGAGTACCAGGCATGTAACTGGAGCACCCATTAATCAAACCAGTAACCTTTAGTAGATGACCTGCAATACTTCCTGCGCTAGGGCAGGAACAGGATTTTTACTTGATTTCAATTTGAAAATCCTGCATCGTCTTATTCTTGAGTTATTGTGTTCACAAACACGGGCAGACCACCCAATGGGGTGACGACAAGAGCCCAAACCTTTCAGGATGAGGGGTAAAAAAGTTACATATTAGCAAGACAACACATGCTGCTAGGGTTAGCACTGGGCTTTGGTTTGGTTCAAAGTTTATTCTAAAGACTGAGTTTAACAAAGACCAGCTTAGCAGCACATTTATATCTTCCTGTAGACAGTGACATACTTTAATGTTTCTTTTATTATTACTCCCAGTCCAACAACAGCAAAAAAAGACCTGCATGCAACTGCAGCGCATTCACGCTGAGTCCCCTTAGTCTTTCAGTTTTTCTTAGTCTCTCGTCACCAGCCACCACTTTTTGGCCTGGAACATTTTACAGCAGTTTGTCTTACTTTTAAGAACATCCCACACTCTTTCTCCTCGCTCTTCTTTCTGTATCCCTGTTCTTAGTCAAACACAGTATTGAAACAGCAGGAATGTGCCCCAATGCCTCTTCATCTTCGCTCACTCTCTCACTCTCATCTGCCTCTCTTGTGTAACGACCTCAATCTGTCTGTCTCTGTTAGCTATCGTCTGCGACAATAATTCTGTAATACACTCAAGTGGGAAAACCTTGAAGTGGTGCCTTTTTTCTCTGCTCTCTCAGTCAATTCGCTGTTTTTTTTTTTATTGGCAGAGCTGTTTATCAAAAACAATTTTGCCAAAGCAACGTTCAAAATAAGCAACGGGGGTGTGAAACAGAGTACAGACATATGCGGTATAATTTAGCAGTGATACATGCGAGCAATGTGTGTGCTCGCCTATATAAGCAACTCTGCGTCTCCCAGTCCGTATTTGGTTGTGTGTCTTTTTTCTTTTATGGTTTTCACTCCAGTATCTGAGCCTCTGCCGGCCTCGCAACACAACAAAACGAAACAAAACAGAGCAGAGCAGATCTGCGCTATCATCCCCAGGCAGGCCACCGCTCCCTGTCTCTGCGCACCGTTACCTGTTGGTCCTCATATAATTACAGCAGCCACCCTCATCCATCACAGTATTGTTGTGGTGTTCGCAGGGCCCATTCTCTCTCTGGCTCAGCAGCGTTACATAAAGAAACAATAACAAAGTCTAAACAAGCACCATCCACCAAAAGGAGGGGAACAACAGAGGGAAGGACATAGTGCAGAAAAAAACACAAACACACACACAAACAGGGTTATTACAGTACAATGGTTGGTTGTTTCTTCTTCTTTTTTTTGCCTGGTTGGAAGTTTGTGCTGACGACTGATGCACAGCGAAGTGGAGAATGAAACAGTAGATACTCTTTTTTTCTGCAATAACACCGTGTTGAGGAACCTGCACTGAATTCACTTTCAAATCTGTTTTACCTGTGAAGCTGAAACAAAGGCAGGAGACTAAAGGGGGATTTTTACTCCTACAAAGGGCTGAGGTAAGATCTGTGTAATACAGGAGGGGGGCGACGTTAGCTGTGAATATAAAGACACTGGATCCAAACACTGATGCTCTTTAGGGACAATTATGTTTAAGTGCTAAATTTTCAACCCGTTTTTTTACCTCCAAAAGCAAAGATGGAGCCAGATCGCACCCAAATCTTTTTTGTGTGTCATTCACTGTCATTCTCTATTTCCTTTTTTATTTGAATTTTTTTAATGACGCTGTTGACACATAACTTTGGCGAAATTATGAACCATTTTTTCACGCTACAACAAGCACTTTCAGTTTGTGCAAATGACGAAGCACAGAAGTGACACAAGTGAATTTAACATAAGTTCATTTTAGTGTTCAATATGAAGTCGCTGAGAGTATTTCTATGCAATAAACCTCTTTCAAGAATTTAATGCCCATCATATTTTTTGGTCATAAACATGGACACAATATCTTGATGCATACTCAATCATCCAGGTAAGTAAATCCTGAAAGGTTGATTCTGTTCATCTGGACGTAACATTTTCAGCTGGAGAAACGTTTCGTCACTCATCCAAGTGACTTCTTCAGTCTCAGCTGACTGTGGGTTTCCCCAGCCTTATACCAGTATCTTTGCACAATGACTGAAACCAGCCCACTGAATGAACAATGGTCATTAATATGCAAAATGCCATTGATCATTGATTGCCATTGATCAACAACCACTGATCAAAGCCCATTGAGCATGCGAGCATTACGTGAAAAGGGAAAGACCATCCGTGAATTGAGGAGGGGGCATCTTACAATGCTGTGATTGCAGCCATTCCCCAGCTCTCTGTGAATGGTACTCATGGACATTGATCAGTGGTTGTTGATCATTGATCATTCCTTTAAAGTTTGCTGTGCTGCTCTTGTTCAGATATCTGTAGATGGACATAGTCTGGGTGACATCGCCCACTCGCTGGAACATAGAGTGGCCTTCTCCGAGTTTTCTCAAGTTTTTTCTTTGAAAATTGGAAACTTAACTTCAGTACAGTCCTCGTACCTGACCATTTTAAGAGGTATGTTTTGTCTACCTAATTGTTTCTGTTGTTGTTGTTAAACACTGAACTATGCTTATAGCCTGTCAGAAAAACACATCATTCATTCATTTCTTAAGATGAATCTATAAAAAATGCCAAAGATAACACAGTTTGAAAGACATAAAACAGTATTTTTGCACCAAAAAGGTTATTCCCAAAGGGCTTGGCATATCTCACCATGGTGTAGAGTATGTCCTTAAAAACTTTAGGAAAATGGATAAGTAGAAGACAAAAAATGTAGTGGCAGACCCCCCACCAAAAAAAAAAAAAATACTGTCTGTAGGAGATGACCAGTATCTAAAAGTAATTTTCTTAAGAAATAGACAAACAGTGCTGTAAAGACCTGACACAGGACCTGAGAGATGCATCTACTGTTCAGAATCAGAATCGTGTTTATTGGCCAAGTATATGCGCAGACACAAGGAATTTGGTTCCGGTAGATGGAGGCTTTCAAGCACAGCAATGTAAATCACACGCACATATAATCACACACACACACACACACGTGTCTATATATACATTACACATGCATACACATACATACACAAAGCTGTGTAAACCAACTATAAATAACCAATCTAAACTTATATACATAGAATACGGAAATGAAATGAGGTGGAATGAATACTACAGAATGTACATAAGGTGCAGTTGCAGTCTGGCAGTGGGAGCAGTGTGACAGGTCAACAGTTTAGAAGGGAGATGGCGAGGGGAAAGAAACTGTTCCTATGTCGGGTGGTCCTGGTCTGGAGGCTTCTGTACCGTCTGCCAGAGGGCAGCAGATCAAAAAGTCTGTGTCCAGGGTGTGAGGGGTCTGTGATGATTTCCCCTGCCCGTTTCCTGGTTCTTGAGAGGTACAGATCCTGGATGGAGGGCAGGGGGGCGCCAATGACCCTTTCTGCTGCCCGTACAGTCCGCTGCAGTCTGCTCCTGTCCTGTTTAGTGGCTGCACCATACCAGACTGTGATGGAGGAGCACAGGACGGACTCAATGACCGCAGTGTAGAACTGGATCAGCAGCTCCTGTGGTGAAGCTTCAACACATATGGTCTCAGTGGAACAGTGGCTGTCAAGAGGAAAATCTTAAGGAAGGGAAACAGGGAAAAAAGGCTAATATATGCAAAAATCATCAAAGCAATTTGGTTTAAACTGTCATCACCATGTACAGAAGTGGTCAGGAGAGAAGTAGAGGGTGAAACAGGGTGGAGGCTCTGCAATGGTTTGCGGCTGCATTTCAGCTGGTGGTTCAGGATGGAATTACGAATACGGAAAAGTACTGCCACATTTTGACCCACTATGCAAATCTAGATTGCCAACAGCTTCATTTTTTAGTTTGACAATGACCCCAAATGCACTGCCAGTACAGCAAAAGTGGACATACAAATACACAATGGAATACTATCAGTCATGGATTGACTTTCCACAGGCTTTTGGAATGTGCTTTCAGAAGTCTGGATAACTATTCGTAAAGACTGCTTAAATAAATTACAAGAAGCTTCCCTAAGGCAGTTCAGCCCAAGTTGAAGAATAAAAGTGCTCATACCTAATACTGACTTTCAAACAGAAATTGCAAAATCTATTTTTGCCACATAAACTGTATTTCCTTATATGTATACTTAATGAGATATTTTTATATATGTCTTTTGTATTTTAACATACATTTTAAAAATATCTCATTAAGTATAGTTTACTAAGATACATTTCATGCCATATTGTATAAGTTAGGCAGTATGTTTCATGCCTCTATGTACTCTGAGGGGATGGATAAGCCATAATATTAATATAACTGCTGCTGGACTTCATGTGGTGAACAATGATAGACAGGTAGAGAGAACAAGCCGAAGAGAAAGCTTTTCCAAAAATCCCCAAATGGGTGATTTGAAATGAAATCTTTGACTTCTAGGACTTTTCGCTTCTGCACAGTAGCAATACTTTTTATTACAAAGTTTGTTATTCTTGCTTGGGGTTTTCTGTGTTCGTGTTGGTTTATACAATGTGGCAGGGTGCATGTTTTAAGCATAGCTGCCTATCAGCATGCATCCTTTCAGAAGATGACTAAAACAATCTGACATCTCACTAGTCGAACATGCCAGGGGAGAGACCTTGACTTTACCAGCAACACAAAGTATCTCCAAAAAAAATTAAAAATAAATAAACAAAATGAAAACAAGATGCGATAATCACAGAATAGTGCCCAGTGTTCTTTAACAGTATTGCAGATTTTGGTAACTATCCGACGCCAAGTAATTACAGGGCCATTATTACCAATACCAATACCAGCACCAATACTTTTAATCTATAAAGGCAGCTTATGTGAGGGAGAGTAGTGCATTTTCCACCTAGCTAAGCTGGTGGAGAGAAAAAAAAATCAATCTAGGTAACCCATTTCAAACCACTCCATAGATCACTGATAACACTTTTTAAATTAATGCTTAACAATTCCATTCTCCACCTGCCCCATACCTGTATGAGCTCTTTAAGTAAATTGCAGAATCTCAATACTAAAACTATGAGTTTGTGTAATTTTACCTTGTAACATTATAAGCTTGATAATAAGTTTGATAATAATTTTTCATAGTGCATGTTTCAGGTGTGTTTCTCTTTTCCCAAAGAAAAAAATTATGTAAGACAATTCAATTAGCTACATACTGAACTTAGAGGACATAAACAAAGTATCGATTCTGTCTCATTAGTATCAATCCAGTACTAACATCAGCATATTTGGGAATGTTTTAATGGACAGTACGGATGTGAGGAATCATATCTGTTTCAGTGCAGATATTAGTAGGCATCATAACATATTGTTCTGTGGACTCTCATTTTAAAGGCCAAGAAATTCGGTCACTGCAACAGGAAAAGCACAGACACTACTGAGTCATATCACAGCAAGTCGCCAATTATGAGGCAGCCCTGTCCTAAAGCAGCTTTAGGGCCTACACTGCTTTATCATCTTCGCTACTCTAAACGGGACAATGTCATACAAATTGAATGTCAGGACTGATATCACAAATTCAAGTGGTGCTAGTTTCAGTCATTATGCAAATGTACTATACTCAATCATCTAGGTAAGTAAATCCCGAAAGGTTTATTGAGTATGAAAAGTTTAGGGTTCTTATCATATAGGACTTTCCTTCTTTCTGTCATGGTTACGCTGCGTGGCAGGCAGAAGGAAGGACGCAAATGCAGGGCTCGAACACAGAAACATAACTTAAAACGCAAGCTTTATTGGTGGGAAAAACATTCCATTAAATAAACTCATGACAAGCAAACCAAAACCCTGAACATGGAAACTAAGAATTAACACTGGGAAACTACAAACTGAAAACACTAGGAAACGGGGCGCATGGAGGCAGCACACAGCATTATGAGGGTACGGCGCAACAACAAGCAGAGGAAGACTGAACACAGCTGGGACTAATCAGACATAAAGAGACTAGAGGAAGCAAAACTAGACACACTAACATAGCACACAAGACAAAGTAAAATAAGGAACAAGAGACATTTACAAAGACGCGGACTATACACAGCAAATCCAGCATGTCCAAATTAACACTGTCAGATTTGATTTCAACACTATTAAAGTGTCTATATGGGTCCACACCAGAGGGTGTTAATTTAACTCTTTTTGGAGAGTTGGTACGTTAACTCTGATTTAGTGTTAAACACCAAATCTGTCTGGAGTTAATAATTTAACACTTACTAATGCTAACTAGGTGTTAAGAGTTTATATATTAACTCTCAAAGAGTATTTTAGTTTAACTACGTAAGAGTTATCTTCTAATTAATTCTAAAAAGCGGGAATTTTACTGTTCTGCACTTTTAGAAATTTCTTTTGGAAATAAACATTTACTAAAAAGACGCAATGGTTTTTGAAAAACATTTATTGTGAACTGTGCACCACAATTTCAAAACATTTTCTGAAAGATGTAACAGTGTACATGTTCTCACTTTCATTAGAATTTTGTTTATCAAAAGGTCTGACATAGGTGAGCTGGTAAATGCAAATGACAGCATTCTCATCACTTATTTCTTCAATACAATATGCATGTCCTTCATTCATCACTTTGTGGAACTTCAACGCACTTCTGCTCTCCCCCATATTCCATCTTCACAAGCATATCCTATGTGGAGATTGAATAAAAATTAGTTGACACTAATTAATGGCACAAATAATCCTGTAATCAATTGCAGCACAGTAAAAAAAAAAGGAATCCTTTTTGAGCCATTACTTGTGTAAAGTATTTTCCCAAAAGACAAGGACACAGGCAACAGGTAATACTGAACTAAATGTAAAACCTCAACCTTTTTAATTTTTACCTAAACCGTGTGCACAAAACTCTGGAGGGATCTAAATGCTAACATAGAACCCAGTCAGGACATCTGCTACTGCTGTCTGCTCGTTTTTATTTTTATGGGAGATCGTTTTCAGGCTTCAAGTAGCACCATTATACCAACATTTCACATTCTAGACATTGTTTTAGGTGTATTTGACCAAATATTTGACTGAAAATTCACATGCAAGCTTTTTTTCAAGGATGTGGTATTTGCCCGCAAACAATACCTTTCAGCTAGCTAAAACAGAATATTATGCTATCAGCGAGCAACATGGCTAATGCCTTTCACACAGCTTTGTCTCAACTCCAAAGAGCCACAGAAGTAAAAGCTAATAATAATAATTGAAACAATCTTTGAAAACATGACTTACCAAGCATGGCAAACAACTCAAATATGTAGAGCAAAATGTTCTGAAACGGCTTCACTTCAGCTTCGATTGGAGCCGTGCTGGGGGCGGAGTCTGTGAATTTACTCTATTAGTGTCATAGCCCCTGTAGGAGTTCAGAGTTAAGAGGTCAAGAGTTAATGTTTCCATTGTAACACCTCCAGATTTGACATAGAAACACTCATTTTTAACACTCGATTTTAACTACTATCATTTTACACCTCAGAGTTACATTAAAAGAATGTGACTCTTCTTAGAGTAAAATTAACTCTACTTTTGCAAGAAGACTACTAACACCAAAACATTTAACACTTTTGAATTTGCTGTGTACACTGGGACATGACTGACTGGCGAGACAGAGGGAACATGGAGACAAGTGATTAAATGTGGAACGTGGGACACGGGAAAAGTACCGAGTAAACATGGGAACACAGGCTAAGGAAGGACTCCAATCACTAAGAACATAAGAAATAAAGATAACAAAAAACCAGGAATAACAATAGTCGGAATATTAAATCAGAATCTGAAACACAGATACTGGATCTCACTTTTCTTCTTTTTTTCTTTGCAACCAAAGAAGCTGCTCCCTGGTGGCCACTAGTAAGCATGCAGGTTTAAGATACTGGTGCAATGGCTTCATCATTCAGCCCATATGTTATACTGTATACAGTCTGTGCATTATATGCATTAACTTACCCTGTAAGCAATTTCAGCAGATTTTTGTAAATTCCCCTCCTACTCAGTCGACTCTCGCAGTATCACCTGAAAAGATAACTTGTCTGTTCCCGTTAAACTCACTGTGACACTGCCAGAGCAAGCAAGCTCTCTGGATTTATTCTAACTGTTAAGATATTTCCAGATCAGCCTAAATGTAGCCAGTGAAGAGTTTTTTAACCAATCTGAAAAAGATACAAAGAATTATTGATCTGTTTCTTTACTCATTAACTCTAAAGGTTGCATAAAGGTACAGTTATAAAGAAATACAAACAGGAGCTTTGGGGAAACACCTGTTTCACTTTACTATCAAAAAGCAGCTCACTGCATTGCTTCTACTGTACGTTAATTACAACACACATACGTGCACGCACAGACACACACACAGGAGACGTAGTTGCGCCCTGGGATCTACCCCAATTTAGACCAGACATTAATAACATCCATTTTTGTTCTCTGTCAACACAGATGCTGTAATTAAAAGCAGCAGATGTATTCTGACTGAACTGAGGATGGCCATAACAATGCAGATGAAAAATGGGACAGATGAGTGGAAGGACTCAGAAGGCAAAAATAAAGGGGGGAGGTTAATTGAATAAACCCTCCTTTAGACAAGCTTTAGGAATACTTTTTTTAAAGGACATTTGTCTTATTTCTGACATCTTAATCCTATTAAAATGAATCAGATTTTTACAATTATATAGCTTAGATAAATAATTTGGTGAAGGATGAAAATGCATGATTTAGTTACATCCAAAACAGGCCACAAATGTGGAACTGCACTGTTTTACCATTCCTTGTATAGCCAGGCCTGGGGGGGCAAACAAAGAGTCTGCAACGGTTTCTTTTCTTCAACGAAGTCATCGATATAGCACAAAAAGACAAGAATGACTCAATCTGATGCACTGGCTTTTGAAAAAACAGGTAATTATCATAAATGCAAGGGGTTGCAAAACCCTGTTCTGTTCACAGAGTTATTTTGCAGCAAATCTGTCATTCCAAACTCTTAAATTGCCTCATTATTTACAGAATCAAAGCTAGGGTGTACATGCTACCATTTGGGCATTTAAAATGTCATTTTATTAGGGGAACAAAAGCCTGGCAGCTGAATGTCTTCAGTCCATTTCCAGCTCATGGACTTGCTTTATTGTGCTTTGAAGTGGAGAGGAAAGATTTGGATTTTTTATGTCGGTAAAGCTAACGGTGAACAGAGAATTAGAAATTCTGAGTGTGAGCAGAATAATGAGTAATGGTATGAGGTCCTCTGTAGCCTGCAGGGCATGGTGTTTATTGTCCATCTTTTATAGTCATTGTAAATGTTGCAACATCACAGAAGGGAACATCGTAAAGAAGAAATTTCTCCAAATAAGTAACTGTTGTCTTCTTCTTTATGAATACACAGAGAGATCTCTTAATAGATATGTGGATTGTCACATGTCCACTAATGAAGTTTACCCATATTTATCCACATTTTATATATTAATATGTCAGTTAATTCACACTGCACATAGAGCTAATAGAAAATAAACCAATAGCAATCTTAGTAATAACAGATTTTTTTTATTACTGTGCTGGCAGGTACTGAGTACGTCATCGTTTTTCCTTTTTGATATACTCTCCACTTGTTTTCATCCACCACAGACTGGGATTTCCAAGCTCGCACTGGAACAGAAACAAATCAGAACTACTGTGAGCGTAGGATTTTTTTTTTTTTTTACCTTGAATTATGCAAACAAAGCAAGTAATGGGTGGAAAATGTTAATTATCCCAAGGAGTAAAATTCTCACTTAGCCCACAGTGGCTAATAACTATTATTTCAGCACTTTACAGAGGTGGTGATGATTTCACACAGCCGATGGAGGAAAAGGCACATTTACTATAGTTATGTGTTTGAGGCTGCTTGAGAAAGTCATGTTCACTCGCTGGGCCCACGTCCTCATTGGAGGTTTGACAACGTTTTAGTAAGTAAAGGTGAATGGCTTGGACATGAACTGAAGAGGACTGGCGGCGGCTCCCAGGCCTGGCAGATCCCCATGTACTAAATAGAAATGAAGAAGTTAAAGAATTGAAAAGGGAAGGGAGGGAACAGCTTGTAGAACTGGGGGAACATATATAGATGAGAGTGTGTTTGGAGGTGTGGTCCCATTCCTGAAATTCAGATAGTTTATCTCCAAATAAGTTGTGTGTTCAAAAGTTTGCTGATCAATTCAGCATCTGTTTAAATGTCTAGCTAACTGAATTAATGATATACACATTTGTGGAATGCTTTTTTTTTCCAAAGAGAAAATGCAAACCTTCAGACACAGTATGTCCACAATGTTGTAAATTTTAAGGGAATAGCAATCGCTGTTTGAGCCTCCTCTCCACATTCCCCTTAGCTCAAACATTATGTGACATTGTTACAGGTAATCCTGATTTCCATGTGTTGTAATATTATAGTACATCTATATAGGTGATTTGTCACTTGTTATTCATAGTTCTGAATGAAGTGGGCCCTAGACTAATCCCTAAACTAACCCTATCCTGTTAAACTGCCTATGGATTACATGGGAAGGAGAACTAGGAATTCGAATACATGAAGAGTCTTGGGAACAGGCTATAGCGAGGGTACGATCTTCCACCTCCTGTGCTCGTCTTGGACTTATTCAATTTAAGGTCATACACAGGGTGCATTTCTCTAAGTCTAGACTTTCTGAATATCCAGAAGTGGAAAATAAATGTGATAAATGCCATGGTTCTCCTTGTCACCTTAGCCACATGTTTTTTCTGTGTCCTGAGTTACAAAGTTTCTGGACAGGGTATTTTGCTATTATGTCAACTGTTCTTGGGGTAACTCTTCGTCCTTGTCCTCTGATTGCTGTATTTGGGATTCCTGTTCGCTCACTTACACTTGATTCCACACAAAAGGATATTATAGCCTTCACATCCCTATTAGCGAGACGTCTAATATTGTTGCATTGGAAGTCTGTTAAGTATCCTACTATTACCCGGTGGCTTAAGGATGTCATGTTTTTTTAAAAACTTGAAAAAATTAAATATACGTTGAGAGGTTGCACAGCCAAATTTTTTCACAAGTGGCAACCCTCTATCTCTTGCTTTGCTAGTCTAGAGGCATTGCCTGTTTAAATGCACTTCTGTTACTGTTATATTCCTCTAATATGTTTGATGGTTGTGTTGATCTTTGTGGGACTGGGGGGGGGGGGGGGGGGGGGGGTGTCTTTGTTTTAGAATGCGTTGTTTTTTTTTTCATATATATATATAAGTTTATTTACTTAGGTAAATAAAGACAGGTTGATTGTATTTCGGCAACTGCAAGTACTGTTGTTTTCTTTTTTCAATAAAAATATTTTCAAAAAAAAAAAAGAAAACTGCCTATGGATGAGTAGTTTGCTAACAGTAGCCTGAACAATAACAGTCAGTTGAATTTGGTTTTATTTGTATAGCACAAAATCACAACAACAGTCACCTCAAGGAGCTTAAATAATAATGATATAAATTTTACGTGATTAAAAAAAGTGATATAGCAATGCCATGCATTTACATTCCCACGCACAGCAGTCACATATGGAAACAGGAGCAGCGTGTAAGCCACCAGTGACATTATATTACCAACAAAGCTCAATAGTTTGCAACATATGCAAGAAAACTGTATAAATGCATCACTAAGTACAGCAAGGTTATGAAGCTACACGAGCAAGCAAACAAATGACTAAACAGGGCATCGCTAGAGAACTTGGTAGATGCACTCAGTATGACAGGAAGAGTAAACAATGGATGACAATTACTGATGTGATTACATGAGGAGGGAGGAATTTAAGCATCTGGTTACAAAAGCTTGATAATGTCCCAGAAAGAAAACACTTAATTTCTAATTTTCTATCAGAACCAGCAGTTACTTTTTCAGCAATTTAAGCGACAGTAGCTCGTCTGTGGGATCAGACCACACGGGCCAGCCTTCACTCCGCACATGCTTCATTTAGCTTTGGTCACCCGTGACTGGTTCACAACTGTTTGTGGGAATAGCCCACAAGAGCTGCAGTTTTGGAGATGGTCTGACTCACTCATCCAGCCATCCCAATTTGGCCCCAAACTGGCTGAAATCCTCACGTGCCCATTTTTCCTTCTTTTAACACATCAACTTTGAGGACAAAAAGTTCACTTACAGCCTAATATATCCCACCCACTAACGGGTGCTATGATGAAGAGATAATCAGCGTTCATAATCAGTGTTATTGACTTCACCTATCAGTGGTCAGAATGTTGTATCTGATCAGTATAGAGTTCTACTTAAGTTCTACCTAATTCTACTACTGAATTAGGTAGTCTGTCATCAGTGACAATAGTTCACTGGAAGAGAATGAAAAATGTCCTGCTCCAATCACAACAAATACATTGATCAGCATTATAAGCATCTCAATATGATCATTATGAGTATAATTACAGGAAATGACCTTGAAAAATCACAATTTAAAGCTGCTAAAACACACACAATATGCAGATTTCATGGAAGCAGTGTAAGGGGAGGAATTCTCCATAAAACATTGCCAAAGTGACGACTCTGGAAGGGTCATTGCTGTTTTAAGTGGAATAAATGCAGTGGCTTCTGTCTCTGGATTGCAAGTGCCGAAAACATGCTTTTTGTTCACATTTATTTGTTTTTCTCCTTTTATAAGCTGATCAAAATGTTTCTGGATTGAAACAGATGGAAAATCGACAGGCCTGTGCTGCAGTTCGGTGGTGTTGGCCGGCGTGTTGGAACTGTGTTCTGCCCTCCAGGTCTCTGCTGCTCCTCAGCGTGCCATATTTTCTAACCACAGCAAAATGTCTGTCAAATGTGACACAGAAAATTCAGATGCAATTTATTTTGTACTGGTTCTATCATGCTGCTGTAAACACTGAAGATACTATGGGTTACCAGCAATTATGGACTAATCTACATAAGTAAAGTAAAAAAGTAAACCTAAAAGAAAATCTAAAAGTAATAAAAACTTAAAAGAAGTTAGCTGTCCTCTCTAAATCATCTTTATCTTATATTTCCTAAGAAATCCATCTGTCTATAGAAGAGCATTTTTCTAAGAGAGTGCTAGTGTGGTGTTTCTTTTCTATATACCTTTAAAACAGGAACTGAAAAGTTGTATTCAAAGTAGACTGGCAGCCTGTCCAGGATGTACCTCGCCTCTCGCCCTATGGTAGCTGACATAGGCTCCAGCGTATGATAAGGATAAGCAGAAGTGAATGGATGGATGGAAAAACAAAATCAGTGATAAAGTGCATCTCTAACATATAGCCCAGTATGTTGGTTTTAAAACTGGCTGCACATTAAATGTGGTCAGTGAATATGGAGATAGCGAGATACATAAACTGCATGGGTGAAAAAGACAGATACATATTGGCTAATTAGTCATAAGTAGTAGTTTTATAGTATTATAAAATGCTAGAATTCTACCGAAAACTTCTTGAACAGTCAATATCACACAGTTAGCTATAATATTAGTTATATAACTCCATTAAAATGATCCAATAGTAACTCCAGTTCAGTGACTGGCATCTGCCACAATGAGCTACAGCTGCCTGTGGCAGGACGCCTGTCAATCAAATGGCCACTCTAGCATAGAGGTAGAGAAGAAAAACTTCACTGTACTCAGAGTTTTTATGAAGGTGCAAATATCCATGGAGGCCAAAACCGTTTTTGTACCAGGCTGCAAAGATGCATTTATGCAAATATGTACATATGCTTTTTAATGCTGTAAAGTTGGACATTTCAACATGGAAGTATGTGAAAGTATCGAAACTGGACTCCCGCTAACTTATTGTGAGGTTGTATGTAGAACCGCTTGGATTTCTCCTAGCCAATCAGCAAAACATGCCAGAGAGAGACAGCATTGCATCTGACCAATTAGTAAGACTTCAGTGTTCTTCCAAAATTGGGAACTTTGGTTTTTTTTCTTGCCTACCTTCAACCCCACTGGTAGACATAACATGTAAAGTTGCTGAAAGTTATTATACAGTTCAAATGTTGTTCTAAATGTTGAGATATGTGTTGTCTGTGTTGGTATTAGGAGATTGTGGCATAAAAATGGTGGCGCCATATTTGATCATATGCACTAAACTTCACACTAAAGCACCACCTCAAAGGGAAAACATCTGACACTATCCATTTTTGAATTAGGCTACTCATTTTGAAAGCTCTCTCAAAACTGTATATACATGTGATGGTGCTTATTTAATTCACCATATACAATTAACCTTTCTGGGGCAACCATTTTATATATATACACAGTAAATATAAAGGACTACACATCAGGCTGTGTGCTTAATGTCTAATTAACTCTGTGACCTGTTTATTCTCCATTGTGCTGCATGCACCTCTAGGACGGCTGCTGCATCTGCAGTTTAATAAGTAGCTAATCAACAACTCATTGAACACGGAGAGTTCAGGGTAAACCGGTGTTGTCAGCAAACAGAAGTTTCTCTTTGAAAATCTGTAATATATTCCCTGGACAAAAAGAAAGGCATGATATGTACATGGTGTTTACTGACGGTACAGGGGTATGCATAGTCTAACCTTATGTGCATCCTGAATATCAAAGGTAAAAATCAAACGTGCCCCTATTACATATCCCGAGATAGAAATGGGAGAGTTGACAGTTTGATTGCTGAAGTTTCTGTAGCCCTGGCCTTTACAATAGCTGCATGCCATCATTTCAGTCTGCCTGGAATGAGCGCTGCTGTGAAGGGTGAATACAGATCAGCCTTGACTTGATGTGATTATGGAAGTGCCAACCAGAGCAGATTTTTTTTTTTAAAGTCATAAACGGTAAGTGATAAACATCTCTGTAATTGCTCAACGTCTTATGTCGGGAAGTGAAAATAGGTACTTGGCAATGTCCTAGATGTCTTCACAACGCATCTAATTTCTCCCTTTTATGTGCTACAAGGGAAATAAAAATTATATCATTATAGCTGTAAGAATGTATTTGCTTAATTTACAATTTGACCTATACAAGTTCCACGTTCCCCGTGTAACGGCGACTGTCGAATCCAAGCAGGATGCAGTCATAATTTAATAAACCACATTAAGGTGTATTCATTTTCAGACAAATCTCTTTGATGGTAGGATCAGGCTAAGTAGAGCACGCTCTCATCCATTTGCACCCTAATATCAGGAGGTGCTGAATTGAATCTCTGAACTTGTGATGTTCTTGATATTGTCCTTCATCTCTCTGTCTCAGTTCTTTTTTGTCAGTGTTTCTCAACGGAGCTGATAATGAACGAGTACAGCAGCCTCGAGCTCTATCTTGTCATGTTAGTCAGTTGATGTTGACTGTTTTTATTCTTAGACTTCTTTCATTTTAATAACTGATAATTGGCTGAAAGACTTCTTATTGTTTTGAAAAAAGAATTCTTTTTCTTGAAAGCACATTGATGGATTGGTTTTTAGATTATGCTGTCTGACTTATTGGTCCTTTGGGTGCATGTAAGACACATCACAGTGAGGTAAATGATGAAATGCAGAACACAATTAGCCATCACGAGAGAAACAAGTACATAAGTAGGCTTAGCACCCACTGCTGTTCCTTTTCATTAGGAATTGTTACTAGTTCAAAGGTTTTTGTGATTTTGGCAAAACTGAATTCCAATGAGCATGCATACTTGTGCAAAACTTGTGATAATGGTTGCTTTCACCTTTGTGGGAAAGTTGTGAAAGGCCCCTTGCTTTTTTAACACTGTCAGGCTGTTTGTGTAATATTCTAGGGTCTCTTTTATAATTCCTAGTTTTCTCTTCCTTTGTGTCGTTTCTTCTTCTGTGTTCCTCCTCACTGTTTTGTCTACAAGAGTTTGTTTTTTGGACTATCTTTCACTTAACTTTATGTTTTATTCTCAAGGTTAACTATAAACAGTGGAGTCCTTAGTGTTTCTTTAGAATTTGCTTCATTTGTACCCTGTCTGCATCTTTGGTTGTATATTTTTGGATAATGGTAAATTGATAGTTAACTAAACTTTATTAAATATGTTTTCATTTTAACACAAAATTAAATGAATAATGCTTACAAATCAATAGTAATATTGTAACACATGTTCGCATGTTCATACTTTGTATGATTTCAAAAAATATTTTATGTAGAGTAGCTCAGTGTCTTATGATATATGCAATAGCACTGTGATAATAGTGAGATGAGTGTCAGTCGTAAGTTCTCCCACCATTGTATCTTAGTTATCGATGCATTCAATCTAATAGTATACACACAATCCACTTTTCAGGATAGTTACTGCCAAATTGTGACTGCTTTGCAATCCAGTGTCTGTTGTTTACAGGTAGACGATGATGGGAGGTTTATCAGGTGTGAGAAAGAAAAATAAATAAACACAAAAATCCAGATTCTGGGATAGTGCCAAGAAATCACACTGTAAGTGATTCTTTCAGGAAAGACATGTCATTTTAATGAAAGATAAGATCAATTTAATATGGGATTTAAAATTATACTTACATTAAAAGATTAAAGATCCATTCCATTCAGCATTTTTTATTTTTTGCATGGAAATTAAATTTTCATTCTTTTCTCTAATTGTAATTCTGAGCATTTTACTACTTGTGGTGTTTTAGAAAACTCTACATAATGACCAAAGGGCAATACAACTAACACATTTATTAATTAATTATTAATAATAATGGATTGCATTTATATAGCGCTTTTCTAGGCACCCAAAGCACTTTACAATTCCACTATTTATTCACACACTGGTGGAGGCAAACCACAGTTGTAGCCACAGCTGCCCTGGGGCAGACTGAGAGAAGCGAGGCTGCCATATCGTGCCATCAGCCCCTCTGGCCATCACCAGTAGGCGGTAGGGTAAAGTGTCTTGCCCAAGTGTCTTGCACAACGACCAGGACAACGACCATCTGTAACCGGCAACCTTCCAGTTACAGATGAGCTTCCCAACCCCCATAACCACAGTCGCCCATGACTTAGTAATACTACTAACAGTGGTAGCAATGGAAGCAGTAGTGTTATAGGACTCATAGGGCACACTCAGCAATATTTAAGTAGCAAGCACTAACATGAAATTGTACTCACTTATAAGAAATGTGCACAAGAACATCTTATTAGAGGAAAAATTGGATTTTAGGGCCAGGGGCAAGTTTTAGGAACAGTTTGATGATCAAACATGTGTGATCTGTATGGCTAAGCAATAGTGTGTGTGTGGAAATGATGATGTTTGTCCATGTGTGTGTTGGTGTCAAGAAACTGTGGAAAAAGCTGTAAAGTAGCAGGATGCAGTAACGTTCCTAAAAAGTCAAAAGACAGAAATGTCATGTTTGCCTCTGTTTCATGAAGCCCCAAACAGACTAATTAGCAATGCATGTGTTTCTGTGTTTCCATGCACATACAGGAAAAACATACAGTTATTTGCTTGTTGAATTAAATGCTTATATGAAAACTGACTTGATAATTGCTAAAATAAAAATATATATATACAAACTTCTTGTTTTCTTCTAAATCTATTACTTGAGCATCTGTAGAAAACTGTGACATTTTGGTCTTACAGCACATTGTTTTCCTGAGTTGTTTGTTGACTGATAAGTTCCCAAAATGTAAGGTGAAATATTTTTCCTCCAAAACACTAAAAGTCACACCATAGAGGGTTAAGAAGTGTTACCCTTTCTCTTCACAACATCAGTTCTTAAAATTGAAATATTTAATTCTATAGACATTCCATCTCTGATGGCATCTGCTATTCGGTTGACACCTGGTCATTACCTCACAGCATGACAAACATGGCGGTGGCTTGAAGTACAAAGTTGGACTTTTCTTTAGTCAGAAAAATGCTAAGAATTGTACCCTCACAGCTAAGCTTCATGCAAAATAACCGATACACACAACAACTCAGCATCTTATATATTTATTAGTCATTCATTACATTCATGTTTCGATTCTCTCACCTTAGTTGTCTCTATGTTCACCTCTTCATTGTTTATCTCCAGTGTTTCCATATGACAATCTTGACATGACAGCATTTCCCCTTTTTCTTGCTACAGCATAGACTAGATGAGTGGGCTCTGGTGGGTGTCTAATGTCGAATAACTGAAGAGTGACCAGAGGATGTACTCAAGGGCAAAAACCATCCCCTTACCACACACAAAAATAGATACATTTGTATCAGTGTTTTTGTGTGTCTGTGTATTTTTGTTTAATATCTGTTTTTAATGTGTAAATTTTCAGTTGCATCTTTATTGTACAATATAAAAAGTGATAGATAGACGATAGATGATAGACTTTTTTTCATCAAACCTTTACTAATCATCATTGGATAACCACATTACATAGACTATGTTGCCAAAAGTATGCTTTCACACATGTGAGCTTGAGTGACGTCCCATTCTGAATCCACAGGGTTTAGTATGATTTCAGCTCTTCTGGGAAGGCTTTCCAAAAGGTTTAGAAGCACTTACCCACATAGCAGACAGGTCTGGCCCGGATCTGGTGTCAAGCCGGCACTGCTGGCTGACTTCTGGCATGGTAAGTGGTATGTAATCCAGATGTGGGGCAGGCCTGGTGTAGATGGCACTGTTTATGTGATGGCATGCCACATCTGGCCCGATTGTGGTTTGGTTTATGTAGCCTGGGCTCATAGAAAACAGGTTGTCCCCAGATCCGGCATCAAGCTGGCACTTCTGACTGACTGGTGTCATGGCAGCGTGTATGTCAACCAGATGTGGGCCAGATCTGGCAATATTTATGTTCCTATTTTCCTATTTTAGTTAGAAGACCCAAGTGCCATGTTGCAATACTATTCTGCTATGGTTGCCAACGTTTCAAATGCAGGTTTGACAGGTATGTGAGTGTACACTTTATCCAAAACTAGGGATGGGTATCGAAAACCGGTTCTTGTTGAGAACCGGTTCCCACTGTTTCAATTCCTTGGAATTGTTTGCCGTTTTTGCAAACGATTCCCTTATCGATTCCAGTTGCCCCGAATGACGTCACCACGTTGCGGAGCGTCATTTACCTGGCAGGAAACATGGCGTGTAAGCGGCTCAAACGCTCAAAAGTTTGGTTATACTTTACGAGAACGGATGACAACAGGGCAACTTGCAATACTTGCAAAGTAGATATTTCATTTAAGGAAGGAAACACTACGAATATGCAAAAGCATTTGCTCACAAAACACGCGATAACCTTAAATGAATGTCGTGTTTTTAATTCCGCTCCGGACTCGTGAATCTCAACCCAGCAGCAGCCGTAACGTTTGCACGTCCTCTCCCGTTAATGCGGCAGGTAAATAATCAACTAACAGTGCATATTATGTTAGCGCGATCTGCCTTATTACAAAACCTGCCATTACTGTGCGCTGCATTTAGGTGACCATGATGAGAGACAGAGTCTGGCTCAGATGCTGGCAGTTCTCACTGCAGTCTACCGGTAGCGTCTCCTTTCAGGCCAGGATAGACGAATGTCACCGAGCAGTGACTAAGTTTGTGGTCAAAGGCTTGCACCCATTTGCCACAGCAGATGCCCCCGATTTTCGGTAAGTGAATATGTTTAATTGTAGGCAGGGACATTACTGGATATTCTTGTGTAATTGCTACTGAATAATTTATGTTATACTTTGTTATTGCTACAGAAGAATATTTATTTTATTATTTTACATTTACAATTTTTTTTCCTGGGGACCCTGTGACACCCCATTGAAGAGCCGTAGGCTGTGGATCTCTTAATATGTCACTGTTGGGTTCGTAAGGCCATGTTACTCCTAAATTTCTATCTTGTTCAAAGAGAAGATATAAGACAAAGTTCTAAGCTAATCGAACTTAGTGTTCTCCTTTTTTTAAAAAAAAGAATCGATAAGAGAATTGATAAAGAATCGAATCGTTAAACAGAATCGAAAATAGAATCGGAATCGTGAAAATCTTATCAATACCCATCCCTATCCAAAACCTAGTGATGGTTTACTCATGTTTATCACTGGGTGGCTGTAGCTCAGGTAGAGCAGGTCATCTAATGATCGGAAGGTTAGTGGTTCGATCACGTCAAGTTTAATGCATGTCAAGTCTGAATGTGTATGAATGTAGTTAGGAAGCACTCAGTTTAGAGAAAGTGTGTGATTGGGTGAATGTTGTATAGAGCACTTTGAGTGATCCAGGAGAGTAAAAAAGCACTATTTAATAATCTGTCCATTCACTGTCTGAACAGAGTTTTGTCATGTTACTTTTGCACTATCATGTTCCGGCACATGTTGTTATTACATGGCTTGATTAAAGTACACATTAGGCTGACATCTGGGGCCAGAGCTGAAACTGTTCTGGGCCAGATCAGGTTTGCCAGAGGTAATCCACACATGGGCCAGCACAGGACCACCAGTGTGTCTGCAACTGGCCTTGTGCTGGCCCATGTGTGGGCCACCTCCGGAAAAACCAGATCAGGGCCACCAAAGGGCCGTCATTCTTTGCGGTATGTGGGCCATGCATAAGCACATTGTGTAGGCCAGATCCGGGCCATGCCAATGTTCCTATGTGGGTATGGGATTTTTGACCATTTTTCTATAAGCACATTTGTGATGTCAGACACTGATGTTGAATGAGAGCCTGACTCACAGTCTGGACTTTATTTGATCCCAGAGGTGTTTTATCAGGTTGAGGTCAGGACTCTGTGCAGGCCAGTCAAGTTCTTCCACACCAAATTCATCCATTTCATTACGGACCTCGCTTTATGTACTGATGTGCAGTCTTGTTGGAACAGGGTGGGCATGGAAGTGACTGAAACTCCTGAATTCATTTGAATGTGTATGTTTACAGCTGAATGAGAAAAAAAAATAAAAATTAGAACCCAGGTTTATAAATGTTGTAAAAGAAAGGTGTACACCAGGCGGTTATGCAGTGAGGTTATGTACATGTACGATGTATGGGAATCACAAATTCAGCTCTTAGATTGTTGGATACTGAACTCAGCACTTTTTAAGCTCAGTACCGAATAATGCTGGTATTGCAGAGTACTGATTTATGCTAAATCAGTCAGTGCCAAATTCTGGAACCAGGTTACATCTGGGTTAGAAGAACAAAGAGAACACAGGAAAAACAGGTGTGGTTACACTCCCCGAGCCTGGTTCTGTCAGAGGGAGTTTTACCTTCCCACTGTCAGCAAGCACTTGCTCACAGGGGGTTGTTTGATTGTTTGGGGTTTTTGCTCTATTATTGTAGGGTCTCTATCTTACAATACATACTGTGCCTTAAGGTGGCTGCTGTTGTGTCTTTGTATAAATAAAATTAAACTTAAATTGAATTGAACTGAAGCAACACTAGCTACAACATTTCCAGTGTGAAATGCCAAGGAACCCTATAAGATTAGGAATCCACAGATGATGATGCTGAAAACAAATTTATATAAAATTGCTGCTTTACTACAGTGATGTGATGATAATCAGTCACAGTACAAGGATTAAAGCCTTTCAGTTTGATTTAAGCTATTTGTATTAAATCATTAGTAAAAGTGTACCAACCTTTTGTTGAGAACAATGTTGTAAATGTTACAGGTTATTTTTACTGGGCTTGTACAACAAGTGAAATAGCAGGATTTGTACTGGCACATCTAGACAGTTGCAAGAAATCTGACAGATTTGACTATAATGTCAGGCATGTTATGGCTATTATTATGTTACCCTACTTTCCTTCGAGTTCACTCTATTTCTCTTCTCTGGGTAGTGTGAACCCATCCAGAGACTAATTACTGAGAGGAGCTGGTGAGTATTGCTGATGACATACTGGTCTGAAAAGTGTTTTTGTTGGCCCATTTTCTGGTCTCAGAAAAAACATAGCATATATCCTGACAGGAGACATTGGGTGCACACACACACGTGCACCCATACTCCAAGTCTACTGTTCCAAATTCACAATAGAAGCCATCTTTGTTCCATAATGCATAGGAAGTCTTTCATATTTTTCCTCCACATGCACTATACATTACAGCAGAGGATAGCTGATGAGGGAATAGTTACAGGATTATTTCAAGGTTACAGTTTCACACTGGCTGTCTGTGGCTCACATGTACTGATCTACACAGCACAGGGCCCCTGTGTAACCTCACTCCTGCACAGTCTGTACAGTGTGGAGGGGCTGCAGACTGATGCAGACTGAATGAAGGAGCAGGGGGGAAAAATTGAAAAGGGAATAGAAGGAGAACATGACAGCCGGCTGATGCGAGCGGTCAATAGCACAGACTTAATTATAGCAGACGGACGAGATATCTTTGGAATTAAATTTCAAGTGCTTACATTCTCATTAATTTAAAGTGATACAGGTAAATATCCTTTTTGCATTTGAAAAGAGGCCCTCCGTATTGATTCCCTGTCATTCAGCAGCCTATGGCTGATGCCATGCCATCATTTATAGACAAGGTGCACAGCTTATCATGCCCTGAAGCCACCATTACATTCAAGATTAGACTATGAATGATTAAAATGAACCAAGGTTGGGATATCGATTGAAATCAGGAAACTTAAAGCATGCTGCGTTTGCTTCAGATGCATTTATGGATTTAGCTTTGTTTTGCCCCATAGGGCACACTCAGCAAGCACCTGAGCAAGACTGCATAAAAAACCTACTCCAGCACAACTTTCAAGGAAGGATAAAAACTTACAGAAAATTAACCAACCGTAGAAAACACCTCGGTCATGCTGGAATTGCTATTTGAAGCGGCGGTAGATAACATTTTATTGTAATTAAGGCAGAACAAATGAGCTGCATAGACAACAAATCGTTTAAAGAAAGACAAAGTGTGATGAGGACACATTACATGGCATCAAAAATACTCAGAAATGCATGTCATAGGAAGCCAAGATTTGCTGATAGGCTTTCAAATTGCCAATCAAGGTGAGCAATTTAGCAGGGTGTCATTCAAGTGCAAATTTGTCTACGCATCACCGTGTCAGCCAACAGGTGCAGCAGCAACATAATGTAAATGGGTAAAATGACAAACATGCTTGCAGTAAGAGATACATTCAATTTCTCTGGCTGACAGATTGTGATTGGAATGTGTAGGTGGGTTTATTTGCAGCAACAAAACTAAGACTGCTACAACTTTGGTTCCTCTTCGGCAGGTCAGCCAGTTCAGGGCCGGGAGGACAAGTAAGAGGGGTGGATGGAGGAAAAGAGGAAGTTGAGGATAGCAAGTTCACACATGCACAGGCACTCATAATACCCAGCAGCCACACGCTGGGGAGTATCGAGCTGCTTATAAGACAGTGTAGCTAACAGTGACCCTGGTCGACTCAGTGGAAATCCAGCTGAGAGATTTAGTCTGGAGAAGAACGAAGGATATAGGAGCAAGGATATTAGCTTACCAGATTTTGTTTTGTTAAGTAATAAACTAAAATCTTTCACTTCTTAAAAATAACAAATATGTCTTTCTACATCTAACCAGCTACCAAAACCACACAAAAATGCAATTTTTTAAAAGTAATGGAAATACATAGGTGAATATAAAATTTTACATACAAGTGCTCAATGTATCCCTCCATACTTTTGAGAGCATATCTTGGGTCACTGCAGCCACTGCTGTTGTTATCCTGCCAGCGACTTGGTAAAACTCACGAATCATGGTTCAGTTGTTACTGTTACATTACTGTGTTAATGTAATTAACACTTTAAATTCAGATTGTTCTTTTTGATACACCTTCCATATTGCACACTGTCAAAGAAGACCATATGACAAACAATATTTTTTATTACTGAAAAACTAATGTATTAATTGCTTTTGATTATTTAGTCTGCTGCATGTTCAACTTGTTGAAAATAATAACAAAAGAAAAAGTGGCTTGTCTTATTCATAACTCACACGTAGAGCAGCAAACTGGCTGAATTTCCATCGCCGTACTGGTTTAATACATTACCAGGCTCCAGACATCCAGAGACCCTCAGAGCACAAGAGACCAAGGAAGACCAACAGAGGGGCAACTGTGCCACTCTTCCGGAAAGAGCTGAGGAGAGCCCCAGATGAGGGGTCACTCAGCAGCCGCGAAGCCCAGGCTCCAGGCCCCAACAAACAGCCACCAGGAGTGAGCCGGTGCGTACCTGGACGCTGTACACAAAGAACCACCAATGCACCGATGTCTGAAGGCGATTTCTGTTACTGGAGATGATTTGATGTTAAGTTTAAATATTGAAGAATGTTATAATGTCACGGTGAAGTTGATCTTTTCCTTTCCTGTTTAGCCATTTGAAATTGTTTATTAATTAGCTAATAAATTCTTGAGTTATGCCCGATAACACATTTCATAACGTCACAGTGACATTTTGGATAACAAAAATTTTGGATGACAAAAATCGCATTTTTAAGTGATTTGCTTTGACAAGAACAAGGTGACTGAATAGAAGGAAAACAGTGCCTCTGGTCATGGCTGACCATGTGTAAATGTCTGTGTGTAGAAGCTAGCACCAGACAATACCTTTAAAGATCTAATTTCAAATAAATTATTTTAAATAAAAAGCTGACTAATTATTGATTATTTGAACATTTTATATTGTACATTTTGCAGTGAGGTCTATGTAACAATGTAACATAAGTGCCACCAGAACATTGCATTGTAAGGACAAGATCAGTGTTATTCACTTCATTTATCAGTGGTTTTCATGTCTGTGTAATTTCCTCCTGATTAATTAATCATGTCTGTGGGAACCTTCTGCCTCATGCCACCCTCTGTTTTAGTGTTAACTGCATGCACTGACAGCCAAATAGCATTCTTGTTAATTTAGGGAATACACCAATTACCACAGTTCAGCAATGAGCAGCTAATGACATGTCTGCCCAGTTTTGGTGTACAAATATACATTTGCAAAAACTATTTTCTGAACCCAGCTGAATTCAATTTCTGCATCAATTCGATCCATAAACAAATTACATTTAGTGGTAACTAGCATTAACTTTAATCTGTTTTCTCAACAAAGCTAAAGCTAACTTGCTTTTTGTGGTCCCATCCTGTGGTGAAATGGCTACTTTTGTCTTTTTAAGCCAAGTTCCATGTCATGTCTTGTGGTTTTTCCTTCGCATTACATTCTCTGCTATGGCGAATCCTCACAGGCTGACCAATCTGGCTTCTCTACTGTACACAGGCCTGTGCTACAGTAGAGCTACAGAGGAGACGATGGGGGTTTCAAACTAAAAAGCCGTAAATGGTTCCAGCTGTCATCATGGGAAATGTGCGATGTTGGGACAAAAAGACTGACAAGCCTGGTGAGCTGATAAGACCTAGAGAGAATACTGAGCGTAGTAAGAAGTTTTTCATGGAGAATAGATATTACCCACACTTTCCAGATCACAGTATGACTATGAGGTCATATTGTGAAAGAAAAGGAACATTAGCTGTGTAGCTAAAAAGAAATGCATGCAGAAATAACATTACAGGAAAATTACTGTGCACAATTTGGCATAAAATGCTTTCAGTATTTGAAACTCCAGAGGCTGGACATTTTTACAATGACTGTTAACAAGGTAAGACTTTATTTTTTTCAGATAACGCAAACTATGCTTGCCTTTATGAATACTCCATTGGTAGGCAGTAATAAGTTGAAATCTCTTTATAAAACTGCTTCTGAAAAAAGTAGATGTCACAATTAGGCAATGATAATGACATTTTAAATCTATTGCAGTTTTTCTTGTAGTTTAATTACTTTATCTGTAGATTTTTAATTAGGATTTTTTTTCCTTGTTCAGTCAGACATGCAGTGTGTTTAGGGTTTGAACAAATGCGTTAAAAGTACGCAGAGGTGTAAATGTGAAGGACAGTCAGATTAACAGAAAATGCAAAATAACGTCCATTCTGCATCTGAAAGCTGTTGAAGGTTGTTGCCTTTTCTCTCACAAAACTCTTACTGTTCTCAGGTCCTCACTCTTTTTAGCACTTCACCCAGGATGAGCCACCATCAAAATTCAAATTCTAATGTGACTTCCCACGTTATATTGTGGTGTTATTGTATATTTGCAGAATTGATGATATTCTCATCAGTGTTTCCTGTTTTTTTGTGTTTTGGGCTAATTTGCAACTCAATTACAATGTCAGTGTAAGGATGATCAGTTTAACAACATCATATTAATACTGTCACTGTGAGCATGTTTACAAGCCATAACTAGGCCTTAGCTTTGTGAGGACGACCTCATGTCTGTTACACAGTCAAACTTCACAGCTTATTAATATTAATGAGCTCTTCCTTGTTATTAGTTATTACCAAATGTTGTAGCTGTGGGGATTTTAATGAGCTTTTACATACAAATCAGAATACAGGCACCTGTGTTTATCAGCAAATTGAAAAGCTTTCAGGAACTTACCATACACTGCCTCTGTTAATGTGCACTTTCTGTACTTCTTGTACTGCCAAGAATTACCAGCTTCTCCTGCTAAGTTGAAGTGAGACTTGTGTCCTTTTTTTCCATGCATGCATGTGCACCTGTGTGAGTGTGTATCCGTGCGTGCACACTGTCAGTACACTCACTTGTGTGTGCAGGCAGCAGGAGGAAGAGTAGTGAGCCTGGTAGGCGATGAGAGGACCACCGCCAGCGAGTGTCTGACTTAACAGAGATAAGAGGTAGGGTCAGCCAGAACACCCGGGCGCCGGTAGGGAGGGGAAATGGCTGCTGGGCAGTCCCTGACCCCAGATCAGAGTCGGTGGGGCCAGCAAGAAATGAGACGTGACTAATGGAGACACTGCAGCCTGACCCCTGATCAGTCGAGAGCAGGAAGAGAAGGGGCGGCGTGCGGGTGGGAGTGCAGGAAGGACAGGGGAGGAGGAAAAGTACGTGCGCTGAATGAGGTGAAGCAGATTGAGGTTTAGAAGTGGTGGTTCAAGGTGTGCGTGCGGATGTGTGTCTGCGTGGTTTTATTTGTGGTACATATCAGATGCCACAGCTAAGATGAGATAAAGAAAAGGCTGAGGTGATGTTTGTTTGGAAATGCGTTTTTGAAGAGTGCCGTGCACGGGTTCCAGGTGTGTCAGGTCCCCTGCAGTTACAGATGCAGTTTATATTCTTTGACACAGAAGGGAAGAAAACACAAAAAGAGAGAACAGAAGCACAGAGTAAAGAGGGGCTAAGCAGGAGAAACATGGCAGCGAGGTACATGAGGTATATCACTGGGGACTGCAAGATTCCAAGCTTATAAAAACACAACAAAAGTAAAACTTTCTAGAGGTGACTGGATCAGCATTTAATTAGTTGATTTAACTTAATACGGACAAAGTTTGTACTGGAATTTATGTAAAAATGCACAATAATAAATAACAATAGAATATAAAGGAAAAAAGATAAAGTAATAAATGAGTAATTATGGATTTACAGACACACAAAAAGCAGTACAATACAGAAGAGTCATTAGCAGAATAAGATAACTCAACATATATATCTATATAAAGTTTACAGCAGAGCAGGTGGGTACACAGTCATAAGGAAACATCTGGCTTGCATTGCAGATTACAGGGGTTTTCAGGAACAGCCTCATACTGTCATAAGCCATGGAGAGTCTGTGCAAGATGCCTTTTTTTTTTACATCACAGATGGGCCGTAAAGAGGAGGTTATAAAAAGCATTAAAAGGAGTATTTCACAATCGCAGCACACCAGCTAAATTTACGAGCCAACATATTTGGTTGCGCTATAGATGTCCTTACCATCTGAAAGAGCACTGCTTATGTAATGTCCTAAATATTTAATCTCATTATACACCTTAAGAGCAGTACCAAACAGAAGAAAAAATTGGGAAAAAAGGGTTTCTCCAAGATCACTTCTAAGAAACCTATTTGCATGATATGTGTTGGTACAATGTGAAACAGACTGCATGACTCAAAGACAAGTGAAGACTAGCACTACATGGAGAGAATATCATTATATCATCTACATATGTAAGGAGATTCAAGACAACAACAAGTATCAAATATGGATGCAGCCACCATGACACTATCAAATGGTTTTCAAATCCAAATTTTTAACCCTTGGTGTTAAAAATGCTGGTTTTAAGGTGCAAGTGATTACCATGTTTTGTTAGCACTCGCTAGCTTGGTTAGCGAGCTGCATTCATAAACTGTTCAGATGAACTTCACACATGTAGATATCAGTTAATTAGTTCTAATTAGCAGACTAATAGTAGTCCACACACCAAAACAATACAAAGTATGCCATATTATTTGTCAGACATTTCCATTAAAAATCCCCCAAAAGGCATCAATAACAAAAACACCATGGGGAAGTCCAGTTCAACTGATGCTATTTAATAGAGGTGAGGCCTTGCAGACGCCAATAAATAGTGGCCATGACTCTGAATGACATATATTTGTGACGGAGGGGGAAACTACACACTGTTTTTTGTACCAGTCTGTAAATGTGCTTTTTAGTGCTGTGACGTTGAGCAGTTTAACATGACAGACTATGGCAGTGTTTCCCAAACTTTTGAAGTCACGGCACTTATTTCACATCAGAAAAATCACACCAAATAAAAATGTCACAAAAAGCATATTGATAATTTTTCCCCGTGCACCAGATATACCGGAATTGGCTCAGTTTGTCCCCAGTATACCTTTTTTGCTTTCTTCTGACCACTACTCATGCTAGGGCCTTCATCTGGATCTAAATTCTCTCCAGAACCCCGGTCAGACTGACTACTTTTTCTTTTCAAATATTTATCTATTACTATTACCCGCTGCATCCTCTCACAGCATGACTATTATGTATTTTCTTCTTCGTTTTCTTCTGTTTTACTGGCAGTTGGCAACCCATTTAATTAGAGCAGGTAGTTGCACTGCCCTCTAGAGGAAGAGAATGTAATTGTTCTGCCCATTACTTACACAGATTGCTTAGACATACTAATCAGGTGGAACCAGATAATCGGCACTAGTGATGGGATTTCCGGCTCTTTTTAGAGATCCGGCTCTTTCGGCTCGGCTCACTAAAAAGAGCCGGCTCTTTCAGCTCCGAACCGGCTCTTCAGGTTGTTTTGTTGCTTTAATTATTTAATCATTAACAATAATATAAAATTATGCAGAAATGGAATTACTAATGTTAAAAAAAAGTGGTTTTATTTATATATGTTTATATATGGCCCCTACAGACAAAGCACGTACAAACTCTAAAGCATACACAAACTCAAACACGTACAAACTCCAAAACACATTTCTAGCGTTTACTGAACTTCCAAAACAGAGCTACCCAGATCACTTAAATTACACAATTGAAAGCATGTGTGTATTGTTTGTGTATTTATAGACAAGCACTCATATTTATTCAAATAATTAAAAAAAAAAGTTCATTTACCTGTTACTACCACACACCAAATCCGGTTGTTGATACTTCCTGGCTTGTGTAGCCACTAGGTAACAAAAGCTCAACACTGCGCCCTAGCATCCTGGAGCACTTCTGTTGTCTTTTGTACGTGATTCTGAGTTTGTACGTGCTTCTGAGTTTTTACGTGTTTTGGAGTTTGTACGTGCTTCTGAATTTTTACGTGTTTTGGAGTTTTTACGCGTTTTGGAGTTTGTACATGCTTAGGAGTTTGTACGTGTTTTGGAGTTTGTACGTGCTTTGTCTCTAAGGGCCACCATAAATATACTTTATTTATTCACTCCACATAAAATGTAATAAATAAATCATATAATACAAAAAACAACTATTTACATTTTAAATTTTTAACTATTTAAACTTTCAGCTTTTTCCTTTTAAACAAATTCAACGTGAAACAACACAAAACACTGCAAACCACAACACAATTAAATATAAATTTAAATATTAAAACAAAAAGAAGATGCACATTCTCTGTCATATGGACCTGCATGATTTCTGAATCCTTTATCATCTGCAACTGAAAATAGTGGATGATTACTATACCTTTCTAATGTGACGTTGTTGTCCCTCGCTCTCTTTCTCTCTGGCTGTTCCTGTGCTACCAGGAGTGTAACTAACGCCCCTCCCCCCTCTGCCCAGCGCAAAGTACAGGCCGCGCGTGTGGAGTTTAGCGGAAAAAAGGGCGAGAGAGAGAGGGTGAGAGAAAGAAAAAAAAAAACCTCACGGCTCCCAATAAGGAGCCGGCTCGCGTCGTTCACTTCAAAGAGTGAACTAAGAGCCATTTCGTTCGCGAACGACCCATCACTAATCGGCACACCTGATCATTTCTCAAAGCACACCTATGTGCCACTGCACAGTGGTTGGGAAACACTGGACTATGGTGAGGGACTTCCTTTTGAAGGGGAACTCACACTTCATTTTTTAGCTCTGCAGGTTGCCACTAGGTCGACTCTATATTCAAAAGTAGCAAATATAAATATTAAACAATAAAAAAAAAAAAAAAGATATGCCACCCTACTTATTTCAAAATCTGGATCCATTTCTACATTGTATCAATATTTTATGATGCAAGAGATAGAAAATTCAGAAAATTCAGGAACACTTCTTAGAAACAAATAACTAATTATTCCATCCATCCAATTCAAGGAGGCTTCCTGCTCTGTGTTGGCCTGGCAATGCTTGTTCTTGGACTTGTTGCCAGTCCATCACAAAGCTAAAGCAGACAACCATTCAAAGGAAAGAAGCCAGTGTTCCAGGGGACCCTGTAAAACAAGTAGCAAACAAAATCTAATACTTTTTTTAAATGTAAGTTATAGAACTCTACTTCCAAAACTGTTGGGTTTCCATATAAAAGGTTATTGAAACTATGCACTGGTTTGCAAATCACTTACAGCCCATAATAATTGAAATTAAAATAAAGCTGATGTATTCCAAACTATTTTATTGTGGATTTATTAGACATTCAATACAGACAGGATCATGTTGAGCAGTGTGTTTTATTAGTACTTCTTGAGTTTGAGAATTGCTGAGGAAATCTGCATGAACAGAACTTTAAAAAGAAGTAGTCTGGTTGGTAGTGGATGTTTCTGTGAGGCACTATCTATTATACATGTTTACCTGTAAGCCCAACTCTGATAGCTTTTAAGTACCTGTGCCATGTGCAATAATGCTAAAAAGCTCCTTTGTAGCCCAGAGGATTTAGAGTCCAGGTTTCCAAAAAGTATTTTTAACATTTTGTTGGACTGCAGAACAGTTTTTCTTTTCACCTTATTCCACCCTAAATTTCTTTCTCTTGTTCAACTATTTTTGCTTACTTGGTTGTGGAAGAACCCAAAAACCGCCGGCATTCAATATGAGGTTTTGGCCTCTGCATACTTTACCAGATTCTCTGAATCTTTTAGTCATACATATCATGCACCGCAAATGATTAAGTCTCTCAATTATTGAAAGGCCGTGCAGTCTTTTCACAGAACAGTGACCCCCTTCCCATTGTTACTTCTGAATGACTCAGCCTCACTGTGATGGTCTTTTTATACTCAATCATGTTACTAATTGACCTAATTAATTGTTAGATGTTTCATCTGGTGTTTTATGCACAAATGAGTACACATTTAAAAAGTCAGTTTTAAAATTTGATATGTTGTCTTTGTGTTTGAATCTTTGTATTAATTTATATTTTACACACTGTCCCACATTCTTTGGAGACAAAGCGAGCTTCCATTCCACGTGCCTCATTATCACGGAAGTTTGACAAGTTGGAAACTGCAGGCTGCTTCTCAACCACACCCTCATTTTATTCCACTGCATGTGTCACAGTTACCTCCACTATAATGTGATTCAAAATTGTGCACGATAAAAGACATTTTCTAACTGATTTTCATCTAGTTATCAAATATAAGAGCTTTAACGGAAGTTGACAACCCCTACCACTTGTGCAGTAAAAAAAAAAAAAAAAGGTTTATAATAACTATTTAGGGAGTAACTTGCACAAGATATGAAGTTAAAATATATGCAAATGTCATAAAAAAAAAAACAGAACTTAAAATTCAAAGATGTTTAAAGACAGGGCTTTAAATTTATTATTGGCTATAAAAAAGTTGTAATACTATCAAAAACATTAACCTCGACATCCCCAGAGACATTCTGTTGCAGTTTGAGTGGACCTGGTGTTCACTTTGCACCAGATCTTAAGCTCAGCTTGATGCCGGGACACTTAGTGCTTCAAGGCATTTTATCTCATTCTGTGGTTTGTAAGCACAGATGCCCACAACTACAGCCAATTTCTAGACTTTAATAAGACTGCAATCTTTATAGATACTGTAAGAAACAGAGAACCTTTAATAATTTTTTTTGCCTCTTTTTTTATCTTTTTCACCAGCAGGTAAGTTGCTCAGAGCAACCTTTGGGTGGATGTGGCATCTACACACAGTTTTTGTCATTTCATCCTAAATCCACTTTGCATTCTCCTTTTTAAAACTTGCTGTGGAAAGAATAAACTTATAGATGAAATACACTGTTTCTGTTTTTTTCCTTTGAAAGCTTTTCTTAGCATCTGTCGTTTCAGGTATTATCAATTTCAAGTCGGGCCAAAGCCTTTAATCTTTGAATATAGGTGTGTGTTTTGCCACAGGTGGATCAAATCAAGCCTGTAGCCATGTTTTGAGAAAGAATGGGTTGTTCTAAAGCGCTTACTGAATTCAAGTGTGGTATTGTCATAGGATGCCACCGTTGGAGTTAATATCAGAACAAGTCCATGCGCAAGGAGCGTCATGGCATGGGTATACATGGCCAAGCAGCGACTGTAGAGATAACATATAAATGACCCAGTCCTTTTAAGCACATAGTCTTGTTCGGAGAGTTGGCATCCATTCCACTTTGGATGGAGCAGCTTTCATTTCTGGCCAGATTTACTAAAAACAACCCATGACTACGAAGACCTGGAGGGCTCTCTGCAGCTTCCCCCCTCCTGCCTCCAAAACTCCATCCCCATAGAGTCTCTGTCACAGCGAAAGAATAATGCAACAACCTCAACTGCACCAAAGAGTGAAACAGTTAAATGTGCACTACTGAACATTAGGTCTCTCTCCTCTAAGTCACTTTTAGTAAATGGTGTCATCCTAACCTGCTTGTAAAACCGTGAATTCATTACTTTAAGTGAATCACCACCTTAACTCTCTGAATTGAAACTGTTGCAGTTTAAATACTTTTTGGATTCCTCCTTCAGCTGAGAAGCAGAGGTCATCCAAGTGGCTGTGGCTTCTACACTGACTAAACTAGTTAGTATGTAAATAAAAGCAAATTATCGTGTGATCCTCATTATGGTTAATAGAATCAAATTTTAAGTTTCAGACTTAAGTGCCTAGTACTTTGAAGTACTTCTTCAAAAACTTGGCAATGCATGTTTGTCTTTATAATATGGATTGTTCGCTTGTACCCAGACAACAATTCCAGATTCTGATTTTGGACAGGCAGAGTAATTTGGTCAGGGCCTTGTAATTACAAAGGTTTGTAATATTTTTAATGCTACAGCTTCTATTTATCACAGTGCAAATTAAGAAATCAATATCCAACCTATCATTATTTTTGTAATATAGGTTATCTATTCACTATTCACTTCAACGCTGCAATTTAAATTTGAAGCATTACTGTCAGAGATAGAAAAGAGAGAGAAAGAAAAAGACTGCTGGGTGAGCTACACTGACTTATATCAGCAGTGCACTGTGCTGTAAATTCATTAACTTATCTCAAAAGATACCACCTATGCTCTCAAGGAAAAAATAAAACAGGTACAAATTTTAAGCTCTGGAGTCTTTTCTCTTGGTTTTCTACTTCCAAGAGAAAAGATATTAGGGACTTCATCCCCACACTCACCAACACAGCTAGGAAAAAGGTGATCTGTCGGAATTCTCCCGACTGATTAGGGCTACATCCACACTAATGAGTATTTGTTTGAAAACGCATCATTTTCTCTCTGTTTTGGCCTCCCGTGCACACTGAGACGGCGTTTTCGCTGAAGGAAAACGCAGCGTTTTGAAAACGCTCTCGAAAACGCATACATTTGAAAACGGTGCTTTCGCGTTGAAGTGTGGACAGTGCAAACGGAGACTTTTTGAAAACGATGACACATTTTAGTCATGTGATGCAGTCAAGTGACCAGTTAAACTAAGATAACGGAGGGCATTATACAGCAGTTGTTTTGTTTGCTCTCAATTTTGACAGCCCTATTAAAGATTAATATCAGTCTGTGTCATGCTCTAGATAGCTTTTCTTTAAATTCTTTAATTCTCACTCAGTTTTGCAACTTTGTACTTTTGTGTTACTTGCAGCAACAACTCCACCTCATTGTTAGTCCATTTAAAAACCATTTTGCAACCACTCTAATGTTAAGCTTAAGTGTACATGGGAAGGAGAACTAGGAATTCGAATACATGAGGAGTCTTGGGAACAGGCTATAGCGAGGGTACGATCTTCCACCTCCTGTGCTCGTCTTGGACTTATTCAATTTAAGATCATACACAGGGTGCATTTCTCTAAGTCTAGACTTTCTGAATTGTATCCAGAAGTGGAAAATAAATGTGATAAATGCCATGGTTCTCCTTGTCACCTTAGCCACATGTTTTTTCTGTGTCCTGAGCTACAAAGTTTCTGGACAGGGTATTTTGCTATTATGTCAACTGTTCTTGGGGTAACTCTTCATCCTTGTCCTCTGATTGCTGTATTTGGGATTCCTGTTCGCTCACTTACACTTGATTCCACACAAAAGGATATTATAGCCTTCACATCCCTATTAGCAAGACGTCTAATATTGTTGCATTGGAAGTCTGTTAAGTATCCTACTATTACCCGGTGGCTTAAAGATGTCATGTTTTTTTTAAAACTTGAGAAAATTAAACATACGTTGAGAGGTTGCACAGCCAAATGTTTTCACAAGTGGCAACCCTCTATCTCTTGTTTTGCTAGTCTAGAGGTATTGCCTGTTTAAATGTACTTCTGTTACTGTTATATTCCTCTAATATGTTTGATGGTTGTGTTGATCTGTGTGGGACTGGGGGGGGGGGTCTTTGTTTTAGAATGCGTTGGTTTTTTTCATATATATATATATAAGTTTATTTACTTAGGAAAATGAAGACAGGTTGATTGTATTTCGGTAACTGCAAGTACTGTTGTTTTCTTTTTTCAATAAAAATATTTAAAAAAAAAAAAAATTTTGCTGCAACGTTTCAAAGAGCCGGAAAGTCAATAAACGGCAGACAGAAATGAAGCAGGTCGAATCGTCTTACTGGAACATAAGCGTTTTTGGCCGTTTTAATGTGGACGCACAATTCTGTGAAAACGACTGAAAACAATAGTGTGGACACGGAGCGTTTTCAGACAAAAACACCATTTTCAAATCTATCCGGGCTAGTGTGGACGTAGCCTAGGTTCCCCCCCTAAAGTAAAAAGCCACGCAGGCCCAGACTCAAACTAAGTAAAACATTGTGCTCTTGTCACCAGATATGACATTCATGACCAAAGTTTCTTTATCCTCTCCTGAACAACCTTTGAACTGTAACATACTGCTCATATTTAACTGGTTTTCGCCACTGTGAAGTGGCCTTTTTTGGAAACCGATCAGAATTTTCTGAAAACCTGTCAACTCAATAAATGTTGCCTTCTATTTGTTTGGGAAGGAAAATACATTTAATTCACTGGTTCACTTAATTAATTGAAAATTAAACTTGAGAAAATGCTTCTCCTGGGCACTCAGCATGGACCTGACATGGGTGGGCTCTGGCCCCTTAAACACATGTAGCTGTAAGATTTATTTCACAGATTTATTTGGAGTTTAATTAAACTGCATGTTTTAATTAGACAAGCTTAGCTTTCAATTGAAAGCTAACTTATGTCTCATATTTCCCCAGGCTGACAAGTAAAAAAATAAAAAGGCTCATCTTCCTAAACTCCGTTCTTCTTCTTCTATCCTCTAAAAAATTGCTGTGAGTGTGTGGGCTTTTCCTGTACCACGTCTCAGTTCAGCAAAGGAGAACGTTATTAGTGAGTAGCTCCACTTCTTTTCTGTTATTTGGGATGGGCAGTCTAAACAGGTATTAAGAAGGCAAAGGCAAGAAGTTGAATTAGTGCTACTGTTACTCTGACTCACATCCACTTTATCAGTGGAATATAAATGAAATACTGCAGAGTGAATATTCAAATGGATGTTATGAGGACAAAGCTTTTTTTTTTTTAATAAAGCAATGGAAACAATGGATTCTGATTGATTGGAAGGTGTGGACTGCCGATATACAAGTGTGGGAAGACAGCCAAGCCTTGTTAAAGATGTGGAAGCTATCATTTTTGGCCCTTCCCAGTACATTGCTATTTTGTTAAGTGTAGATTTTTCTGTTCATTTTTCCTTTTCATTCACAACACAGATCAATGAAAATTGAAATTTTGAATGAAAATTTTCAGAAATTTAATTACTGTGGTTATATGTTGACAAGGAAAACAATTCCTTTCGTGCATTAAATATGTGTACTATTATTGGAGTCTTCTGATTGGACAAGATTTCTATAGGTTAGGATTAGCATGCAGCCTGCCATGCTATGCTATCCCTGCAATCAATAGCATGTCAGTGCATGCTCTTAATCAGTGTTGGTCAAGTTACTTGAAAAAAGTAATCCGTAACTAATTACCGATTAAGTCCCAAAAAAGTAATCCCGTTACTTTACTGATTACTTATTTTCAAAAGTAATTAATTACTTAGTTACTTTTTAAAAACACGATTTACAACCTGAATAGGTGATAAAGCGATAGATCTTTCAGCCCAATTCTACTTTTTCTGCATAATCCATCATACAAAATGTAATCAAATGGAAAAGTCTCTTTTTAAAACTTGTTTTATTCGTTTTAACCTTTTAACCTTTTAACTCAAGCAAAAATTTAATTATATGCAACATTCTCTGACTGGAAGAAATTTGTTTAACATTTAAACCTATTTTCTGCACATTCCAGCACATAAAATAATTTTTTTGTGTGTTTACACTCACTCTTTCAAATAGATGCAAGTAAAACACAGCAGAAAATAAATAACATCAAAGACTAACGGTCCTGTTGCTCTATTTTCACCTGTAAAGCAGGAGTGGCGTAGGCGGAGGTTTGCCCTGGTGCAGGTGTGCCGCAGCGGTCAGTAGAAGAATCTGCGAGTTTCTCTGTGAGTTTCCCATTACGCGGTAGCGCACTCCCGGTGCTTGCTTGGAAGTTTAGGGGGGGGGGTTTTCGCTGTAAAAAGAAGTTTTCTTCCCACGCACAACGGACACTAATGTTTTTGTCACTTTTTAGGGAATCAAACTCAAAGTAAGGTCAGTACTTCCACGCTTTAAACGCTGCACGCTCATACTCTCTCCCGCACTCGATATATTATCCATTGTTGATCTGCACACAGCTGTTGTCACAAACGTGGCACTCGCTTACGTCACTGTCATGAGACATTCTCGCAAAAAAATCACGATTTTAGTAACGCAGTAATGCAGCATTCCTATGGGAAAGTAACGGTAATCTAATTACCGTTTTTGTAACGCGTTACTGCCCATCTCTGCTCTTAATAGCTTGGCACTTGACACGATTTCTTTTTTCTTTTTTTTTCAAAACTAAAGTGGAAAAATTCTCATTTTAAAAAAACATCCATGTGTAGATATAGCTTTGTTTAACTAAAGAGGATCTTGTTAGTGGAAACAGGAGAATAGTAGTTTAGGTTTAAAAAAAAAACAGCAGGATATCCACCCCTCCTAGAATGACATCCTCTCTTTTACTCTCCTTACTATGAACCCTTAGCCTCAAACACCTAATATATAATTACTGCAGCTGGAGATAGTCCCAAATAGCACATTACATTAAACCATCCTGGTTTCCTTTAAATGTGTTATAATGAGAGTTAAAACTAAAAGAGGCAATGCAGCCACTATCTACTACTATCTACTTGGCATCATTTCTAGTTGCACTGGCAGTTAAATGCAGTCTCCCTGAAGCTGTAACTTTATTTATTTGTTAATAAAAACAAAAATCTATAGACAGCTAATCTTATCAATTGATTGTTTGGAACTTTTGGCCTGTTAAGTTGAACAAAACCTGCCATTTATGTTTACTAGGCACATGTCTAGACTCTTTTTCCTCAGGAAATTTGTGTCCTTTAAGGTCAGTAAAAAAGCTTGGCATCTGAAGTTTGCACAAGGCTTTACAAAGTTTTGGAGGTTTTTTTTGGTTTGTATCTGAATCTGAATCTGCAGTGGGAAGCAGAGACATTATAAGTGTGCATTTAGAAAGTTAACGGCCATTTAGCTGTATTAAAAAGTTTTACTCTTTCATGAGACTTTGTGCTCACTTATTTCACTGTAACAAATGTATGAAATATGAAGTAATGTGCCATCTTTTATAAATATAGCTGAAAATGGTGAATGTGGTGCCTCTGAGGAGAAAAAAAAATATAAAAAAAAAACAAATAAACAGCAGACTACTGTGAAATTTTGTGGTGTAACTTTTTCTTTTTCGGTCAAACATGAGTTGACTTGATGTTGCATGGAGGCTCAGGTTATGGCCAGTTATAGGACTGTGAAATACATTGGATTATGAAATAAAAATGCCTATGATTTCATATTATGCGCTACTAGTTTTTTTCATGGTGGTGCAAAATCCACTGTTTACGGCAATATTTCTTCATTATCTGGATGACAGTTTACAATCTTACAAAGCGCCACATGGGTGCAGGCAGAAATGCAAATACCGGAATGTCGAGTGAAGGTGAAACAGAAACTGGTAGCTCCAAGCAGGAGATGGAGCAGCCACAACAAATTGAGGAGCTCATACCTAAACAAGTGGCTACATCTGTAAGGAATGAAGCTTATGTATAAGTTCACTAACACAGATCTGCAGTCACACATCTGTTTTCTTCACGGGTGTTTGGTGGGTAATCTATGCCTTACATCACTTCTACTTTCCCACACTGTCCAGCTCACTGCTGACATCACAGCACTAGCCCAATTATCTTCCTGCCCACCTTCTTCAGGCCAGTCATCCTCCACTCCACAAACTTTAAATCTCACTGCTCATCTGTCGGTCTCCCTTTGTGCAACCCATGTCCGCCCCATCGCCACCTTTCCCATGTCACTCAGGCTCCACCCAAGCCTTCATCCACAACCCCAGCGTCTAGACCACAGGTGTCGAACTCCAGGCCTCGAGGGCCAGTGTCCTGCAGGTTTTAGATGTGTCCTTGATGAAACACAGCTGATTTAAATGTCTAAATTACCTCCTCAACATGTCTTGAAGTTCTCCAGAGGCCTGGTAATGAACTAATCATTTGATTCAGGTGTGTAGACCCAGGGTGAGATCTAAAACCTGCAGGACACCGGCCCTCAAGGCCTGGAGTTCGACCCCCTGGTCTAGACTCCAGCCCTAATCCCTGTCACTGCTGGGAAACCAATCTGCTGTGACGGACCATCAGAGTCTAATCACCAAATTGCTTAACTGAATTCTGTCTATCAATAAATCACGTTCAGTTCTTTCCAATGATCTCTACTTATTGAAATAATAGTAATTATAACATCCATGCCACTATTATAGTTCAATTCAGTTCAGTTTTATATATATTGAGCCAAATCACAACAACAGTCATCTCAAGGCCCTTTATATTGGAAGGTAAAGACTCTACAATAATTGATAGAAACCCCCAACAATCAAATGAGCAAGGACTTAGTGACAGTGTGAAGGAAAAACTCCCTTATAACAGGAAGTGATCTTTGCAATACTAATACATACATTTCCTTAAGGATTAATAAAGTTTTCTGATTCTGACTGCTGGAGTGGAGGATGATAGGACAAAGAACATGCTGTGGAAGAGATTAGCAATAACTAATGGTGTATAAATACACAGGGAATGAAAGAAGTAGAGTGAAGAAGGAACATGCATAGAAAGCCACCAGTAGCACAACTAAGGGAGGATTCAGGGTCACCCGATCTATTCTACAGCATATACAGTCCACACAGTTCAGTATTGTATCTTTTTACAGTAGAAACTGTTGTTTTATATGCAGTTGGTTCAACAGTGAATAGTTAAAAGCTAGTGAATACAGATTGCTTCAATTGCTTCCTCCAATTGTTCTTTCCAAAAAACAAAGTAAAAAGACTTTTCACAAGTCAACAATTCCAAATTATACTCCCCTCTGAGAAGCAACTTCAAAGAATTGCTGACTGTAAAATATGTGTTACGCCAACGACCACTGAAAAGGAAGAAAACTAATAACAATGTAGACAAATTTAACAGGCTCAACAGGAAACTGATCCTTAAAAAGTAGACAATAATATCCGTGGTAATGTGAGTGCAACAGTGCATTGAGAAGCGAATGGTAAACAATGTTCTCATAACAAACTAATTATCCCGGGACTGAATTAGGCCTTAATATGCTGCTGAACCTTTGTTAAAAGATTAATTGAACAGACTCAGTTTGTCCTCCGTGTGTTGCCACAACCAGCTGCCATAACGAGCCAGAAGAAGGGTCGTATAGTCACTTTATCCACGTTAATCGACAGATTACCTGCACGCAGCAATACGCAGTATCACTGCCCAGTAGTTAAGCATGATTCCTTATTCTTCTTTAATGATTACAAACCTCAAAGTTAGAGGGTTCTGTTTATTTGAATTTCATTGCAATATTTTGTCTTTTTTCCTTTCAATATGTTATAGTAAGTAAATAAGATGAGGTACTACTTAATCGCAAAGATATGTAGGTCAAAATAATATGTTTTCAATAAGGTTTTACTAAAAAGTATCTCTAATCCTGTAATCCCAATCCATGTACAATGTAACTTTCTGTTAAAATTGTAGCGTAGCAGCTATTATCGATAAGCTAAAGGCAGGCTGTCATGCTTTGAGTAGCTTCTTTTTAGATTCATTCAACCTAATTTTCTCCTTTCTTTCATCCACTTGAGTGTCTTTTCTGCCCTCGCTGTCTCCTCAGAATGAAACGCCATTCTGCATTAGGGAGCGAATTGGTGAGACTGATGGTTTTTGAGGGCTTCGGGAGATAGCTTAGTTGAGAGTGAAAGAATGTGTGGTGGGGCGTGCGAGATTCTGTTTGTGTGTCCGCGAAGGTGAGAGGCAAAGGGAGCGAGAGAGGCAGAGAGAGCTCGTCAGCCAACACGGGTCATGAAAAATGCATGGAGGTTGTGGTGTCAGTTTGTTGGAGCGAAAGCTGCAGAAAAAAAAAAAAAGAGCAGAGACAGGGTTTTCTGAACTCTGCAACTCTCGCTGTCTGGACTCTCACTCACCCAGCCAGCCAGCCTCTGCCTTTCATACCCTACAGCTCACTTCATTAGTCCTGCTCGCCTCACAGCCACATGCACTTTATACACGCTGTCTTCAGGTTTCACTGTGCGGTTGGTGCTTGTTGTAAATATACTTTTTCTAGCCCACAATTTAATCTTTATGGAGCTGTCCCTACGTGCCTAATATATAACATAAAGAGAAAAAGATATTGTTTGCTCAGTGTTGGGATTCACTGGAAGTCTACATCTGTTTTGCCTGCACTGAAGGATTATAGGTCAATCGATCAACTGTTAAATACAAGGAACAGAGAAATCCAAAGTTTTATATGAAGAACTTTCCATGACTTTCCTGAATTAAGTGGAGCAAAAACGGTACGGTTTTACATGACAGTCTAAAAGTGCAAACACAGAGTAAACTGAGCAATAACTTCAGAGAACTCCAACAATCATGGTCCCGACGATGATGATGGGCAGCACATAATACGTACTTGTTGAGAGGATTCAGTCACATTTTTATTCTACCACATATTTTTGTCTGTTTCTTGGCAGGCACTAATACAGCTCGTTTAACCAGTATTTGTAAGCCAAATAGCCATAAGCCATTTTCCACACTACTGTATATGAGCTACTGTGTTTTTGACTGAGCTGAACGAGAGATTAATGTGATGGTCTTCATCCTGTCAGCCAGTTGTCCAGGAGCTTCACAGCAAGTGAGTGGGCATCATGTATCCGGCCTCCTGCACGCTCTACCCAGGCCGAACTCTCATCTAAGCCAACTGATTATTTCCTCTTGTAAGAAACTGGATTCTCTCTTTAGCTGTGTGTAAAAGACAGTGCTTCTCCCTGCACTGTTTGGCACTCATTGAAAAATGGCTGCACCGTGTTGCAGAACAACAGACATAGAACTAAGCATTCATTCACTAAAGGGCTGAGCTGCACACAGTATTATTAAAATGATCAACGTGTAACAGAAAGTTGTACCAATCAAAATGGCAAATAAGGGAAAATCAAAACTGGACTTCAGTCAGGACCACTGGACACACACGAGACCTCAAGAAAGACTACTTTTTCATTCTGGAGTAATTTATATTAGACATGGCTCCATTCTTACGTGTCAGCAGCTAGATCGGCACAGAACACAGCAGCAATCAGTAACGACAGATATGACTTTGATTAAGTCAGCACGAAAGGAGGCGAGTCTGCACTGTCACAAAAAACAGGCAGCCCCAATTGATTTCCACACAAACCCTAGTACTCACTATCTGATGAGTCAAGTGGGCCCACCGGACTCAAGGATGCAGAAATTATAATCAAGGCTTAAAGCAGCTTAAACAGCATGCCCTGTATTATATTTGCCAGTTGGATATGTTGTAAACCATCTCAGTGTCATCTCCACAGCTGATCTGACTGGACTGTGGTTGAGTTCAACTTTTTTGGCCTGCATGAAGAAACACTACAAGTGGATTTAAATCCCAAATACTGCCTAATGCTGTATACCCTGGTGATATTGTGGGAAGATATGAAGGTATGAACAAAAAAGTCACCATACAAGCCTCAGTGGGGCTAATCCCACTGAAATGAGGTACTACTGGTAGCGTTTAGGTGTGTCATTCTGTGTGTCTGTAAACACGATAGATAGAAGTTTCAAACAAATTCTGATTGAACTTTGTAGAGGTGTAGAATGAGGTCATGTTGACAGACCATTCAAGTTTGCCTTATATCCACTGAGTTCTTCAAGGTCAACTCAGTGATTTATTGGTCGAAAATTGAGGGGGGAAAAAAGCCTTAAAACTTCTCACAAGTGTGGTGTGCTTTGTATAATATATGAACAGTACAGTATAAATTTGGCTTTTGACCTCTGATCTCTCTATCAAGGTCAATAGAATGATCTGAAGATCTAAGTGCTAATAATGCTATTTGGAGCTATTTAAAATGACAAAAGGTTTTTCAGACTGACAAGAACATGTTGACATGAGATACGTTTTTAATGTAGTTGATTGTTTTATTTATTTATGACTTTGTTATGTACATTACAGTATCAGATTGTAACCATATAAATACATGACAATTTGAACACATGTAAACGTAATATTTTTTTATACATTTACTGAAAAATGAAAGGAGTGCTATGTGTGTATTACTCTGTATACACACATAAGAAAATAAAAAATTCAACTTAAAACAATGACAAGTACATTGAAAATTGTTTCAACAGGGCAAATAAGAAAAGCCTGCACTTTGTCTCTGCTTTTACTTCACTACAAACAAAGAAAAAAGGAAATAAAATGAATATAAACATAGTACAATACTCTTTCCTTAGAAGTAAATACTAGGGGTGGGTTTTTATAATCGATTTATCGATTAAAATCGATTCTGGCTTGGATTACGTAAAATCGATTCATTAAAATCCTGAATCGATTTTTTTAATATAAATTTATTTTGCCCGAAATGCCAGAATCTCAGGTGAAATCTCACAAAATTTCAACAACCACCAAACAGCTAAAACAGTAAATGAGAGCAGGAACACGGATTCTGCACAAAGACTTAAACACACAGCGCAGCCCGCGGATCAGAATCAGTTAGATGTCGAATTTCTCACAGTCGGGGCTGAAAGCCGACAGCTCGCTGATTCTGATCTGTCCGCGGGTCTGCGCTTTGTGTTCACGCCCTTTATGCGCTGATTCTAAAGCTGTTAGTTTGATGTCTCTCCAAACAATATTGACCGAACCAGCAGCAAAAGAAGATCCAAACTACGCTTCACAAAAACATCGTCATGTATTCACTCTTACTTTTACTGTTTTGCTTCGACCACGATGCACAGCTCTCTCTCTCTCTCTCTCTCGCCCTCTCTCTCTCTGTACGGTTTTCTGCATTATTCACTTGCTTGTTACGCACAAGTCTACCGTTGTTTACAGCGCTATCGGCCGACTTTTTTTTTTTTTTCTGTTTTATATACTTCCGAAAAGAAAACCTAATTTCTGCCGTTCAATGCTGAACAAAGTTAAACTTTTTAAAATTATGCAAAATGCAAAATGCTTAGCCGTGTCTCTAATAAAACCGCTGTAACTTCAGAGGTAATGTTCATATGTTGATTAATGGTTTTCTTTCGTTTTTGATGTACTGCAGAATATTTTTATAAAATCCCAGGCCAGGAAAAATCACCTTCATGTGTTTCTGTGTTTTATCTTCAGCTACTTTGACACAAAGGCATCTGCTGTGACGCTCACACCTTTGATAAAGTCTTGCGTGTGTCAGCTTCCTTTTTATAGATACAAAAATATGTAAACGTACTAATCTGAATTATAATATTTCTGACTGTCAAAATTTCCCATATTCAAATCGAAGTGAATCGAATCGAATCGAATTAAATCGAATCGTGGATCGAATCGATTCTGGACCTTGTGAATCGGAATTGAATCGATTCTAAAAATCAGTGACGATACCCAGCCCTAGTAAATACTGCCCAGAGAGTGAGCTGCCTTGGCGGAGGTTTGTGTTCTCTGAGTGCTTCTTGTTAAAGGTGTGTCAGTCACTCCTCACATGACGTAAAAAACATTTAGAATTGTGGCATTTATGGTTTAATATGTTTTAATATTTGATCTGATGTTTATGTTATGGGCGATAATTGTTGGTTTAACAGGGTAACTCTATTCACGTTCACACTAATATTTGAAACATTGATAAAACGAGTAACGAAAGCAACAAATTTCCTCTTTTTATAGTCCTTGAAATGGTTTCCTTTCAAAGTGTGTTTGTCTTGATTCCATCAGCGTATCACCCAGAGTGCCGAGACGTCGGTCTGACTGACAAGGTGGGCTTTGGTATGGCATTTTTGCTTAGGACAAAAGCAGACTGAAAACAAAGAAGCGTTTCCACACTAATAACAATAACAAACTGAAAAGAAAACTGAAATGAAAATGCTTTCTCTTCATTTGCCCTGCCACTCAAATCCATTATGCATCTAACCTTGTTTTGCTGCAAATTACACTCCTCAGGAGCTTTTCTTTTCACCACAAAGTTATTAATTTTCATTCCAAAATGCTGCAACATGCCCTCAACCAAGGTTGCAGTCGCCTCCTACTCGCTGCCTCGCAGAAAAGAGCAGCGGAGAACGAAAAGAAAGCTGCTGCTGTGTCTGTCAACTCGGTATACATTAAGATGGCTTTTATATGCTTGTTGACACAGCCGGGCTTAATGGACTTTGTGTGTAAAACATCATCAATGAATGGAAGCTGAACAATAAATAATTAAATATAGTCCCGTGTTGCTTTATTCAGATACAATAGCTCCCAGCATCCTGGAAGCTTGAGCTGAAGTTAGAGCCTTTACACAAAGTTCTGGCAGGAGGCCTGTCTTTGAGTATACTATGCATCAATATTGGACCTTTAACTGCAAACCCTTCTCACTGTGCACCACCTGTGGTTGGATACCTTTGTCTTTACTTGCTTAAGCCCTGATTTGTGTGACCCATGGCAGCGGACAAGCATGGCAGCGAGGAATCACGCCGTACCGTAGTGTTATACCTACTTGATTCCCGCAGTGCTGTGTTTGTATACTGTATGCTGCCAGCACAGAATAGTCAGCTCCAGGCAAGAGAGGAGCCCAGCAATGAGTCAGTGTCTCTCCACACGCACTGCATATGTCACATGGAGATGCTTGTGCTTTATACATATGCATATCCTGTGTGTTTGCTGCTCAAACATCTTTATTTTTAGATATTACTTCAAACTGTAGCGTGGGTTTGGCTTAGTCTATGTATATGCGCAGAAGAGTGAAGGATTCATAAACGAGTCGAGCCGTATAGTTCCTGCCCCACTTTCATAAAATGTTTCACTTATTCTGCCACTTTGATGTTGGTGATGAACCCTGTTTTGAAAGAAAAGAAATATCAAAGAGATATCAAAGCTTCTAACGTCCTTCAGCAGCAACTTATGCGAGTGGATACTTAGGTGTTGCAATGTATGTGTAACAGGTTGAGCATGGTGAAATTTTATATACATTAAGGTAAAGACCCTGCAATACTGCAGAGACAACCCCAACAATCAGACGACCCCCTGCAAAAAAGCACTTTGGCAACAGTGGAAGGAAAAAAACCCTTTAAGAAACTTCTGGCAGAAAACAGGACAAAAGATACACGTCTCCTTTTCCTGAAAAAGGCCAACTGTGTGACTGAATTGAAGCACGATTTATAAACAAACAAAACAATTGGGGTTTGTCAGAAAATATGATGCATCAAGCAGAAACCGAAAGCATAAAACATTAAGAGCTGCACTGGAGATCCACGTTATCCAGAGCTTCTCACCATGGTTAAAGCTGGTTTATATGCCCATCAGCTCACAGAGGCTACAGAACAGAATGACTACCATCAGCAGCTGCATCCAGGATAGAGGTGGAATTCAGCCACAAGATGAGAGACTCACTTAAGTATCAAATGATTCATTTGCTCAGTTATTTATTCCTCGCAAAGTACTCGCAAATAAAACAAAAGGAGAAACTTATTAGCCTGGATCACTATAGTAAGAAGAAGATGTGTTTTTTCAGATCAAATGCACTCCAACAGTAGTGGTACTTTTGGTGTGTATATAGGTTACATGTCAAGTTTGCATCTGGAAAATTTGAGTTCAAGTCCTCGGATCTTTCTGTGTTGAGTTTGCATGTACATATAACTGTTTTTGGTGAGACAGTAACGTGACGAAATGACAAGCTAACAGTAAACTGCTAATAGCAACAATGTAGCTACAGTATTATATGATCATTCAATTAAAATGCATACCTTAGATATTTTCACAAGATCGATGAATCCGCCGCTTCTTTTCAAGCATGTCTCAGAGTGATCGTTCACATCGTTCTAATAGTTATTGTCTACCCCAAAAATCTTAACGCTGCTTTTTGTGCAAGTTTATTTGTTTGTGCTTCTATTGTGTTTTATTAAACTTCTGTTTTGTTTTATTTTGTGTGCTTTTGCAACATTTTTACTGTTTCCTGGTGTCTTCTTAAGTTGCAGTGCACTTGATTTCTCGGGGCCACCGTAGTTGTAATTGTTCTGCTCTATAAAAATGCACCTTCCCACTCTTATATAGAAAGCTGGATGCAAGGGCAGTAGCAGCCAAAACCAACGCAGAACATCAGACACAACTTTAAGTCAGATACAACATTAGAGAATAAGCTGGGTTGGAGGTGGGTTGCAAAGCGGTTAGCACAAAAGAAGCAAAAGGCTAAAGCAATTTCTACAGTGTGTTTAAAACTTAGTATGGCATCAACAGAAACAAACATTTGTATGATTTTTACTAAAGCAAGACAAAATATAGTAATTAGCATGTCTAATATAATGAAGTTAACGTTGCTTTTTTAACCATTTGCTTAAATTGTTTGGCTGGCGAGCAAGGCCACAAGCTGAGTCAACAGCAGGTGCAGGGGTGCAGCTGTTTATCTATCTCCTTACTGTTAAGGAGGGCAACCTAAAAGAGACTAGAAGATAAAAATGCGTTACCTTTAGTGTCTACATTATTTTTTTAAGGCAAATAAAATGCTCAAAGTATTTGTGCATTTCATTGCACAAAAATAGAAACTTTATTCAGTTCAGCTAGTTAAAAACAATATATCTCTACAAGCAATCCTTCTCTTTCTCCCAACAGTATTTTGTAACACTGTGCCTTTTCCTCACACACCGCAAACTGAGCTTTATTCTTTATGCCTAGGCAAGCATAGCTTATTACTTGCAACCCTCCAAAGTAATTTCCAAATAATGTGTCACCTTCTCTGTATGTTTGTACTATACAGTTTGCCATCTACCTAACTGTCAGCATAACTTTTCCCCACCTCTCTTTCTGTCCATCTATCTACCTCGCTGTCTGCACTTTCTTTATGGAAGGAAGAATTGTCTATCTGTCCCATGTTTTGTTTGCCTGGCTTGCATTGTGTCCTGTCAGACTTACTGTCATTAGCCACAGTATCTGACAGCCACACCTGTCTGCTAAGAACTAACCAGTGTTTCTCTTGTCTATCTCTGTTTGTGTAGTTTGCAGTGCACAAGTCTGTAGAGCTGGTCGGCAGCGCTGTTGCACTGCGTCGGATAATCAATGCGACACATACAGACCCTCGGTGCCTTGACCTTGTCTAGTGCAGTGAAGCTGTCTCTAACAACATTCTCCTCTGCCCTGCTTACAGCTCTGCTGGCTGTATTTGTGAATGCACATACTCTTTGTAGATAAATGAGAGAATGATTCAAGGTTTCTGACACATATAAACTAGTTTATTTTAACAGTGAAGGCTCAAAATACAGGCTCCAATCATCCTCTGAGAGAACCGCAACAGATTTGAAGCTCAACACACTGAAATATTCTCTTTTCACCTTTACATGCAGGGCTCACAAAATCTCTAGCCCGACGTCCCGGGGCTAGCGATTTTTCCAGTCGGGCTACCAAAATCTATCTCTGCCCTGCCCGTTGGGCTATCGTAGGAAGGAAAAATATATGTCAATGCTTTTGCATTCTTTCGGAAATGTAGCTGGGTAATTATGTCATTGGCATCGGTGAGCCAGAATTTGCGCTTGTTTTTTGCATTCACTTTGCAATTGCGCGAACTGTGTATAGAGAGCGACAGCACTGATTGGTGAGTGATGATCATTTGCGCACCAATTCCTCTGACATCGTCTTATCAATCGTTAGCTTACTATGCAAACATGACAAGTGAAATCTCCACAGCTTAAACATGTGAGAGGTTGATCGCGCAGAGAATCGCTGAGCGTTATGTGAGTGCGTGTGTAAAAGCAGCAGGATATATATTTTAGTTCTGCTGAGCCAAATAAGACAGGTCAGGGTGAAGAAGTGATAGCTAAAGAAAAGCTTACCACAAAACGGAAAAGTTATGATGAATCAGACTATAAGGCAAAAAGAAAGTGCAGCTTTATGGTTTCATGGACAAAATAATTTCTGTGGCTGCAATATGACAAGCTAAATAACCAGGGCTGCACATAAGTGGTCCGCAGGTGCGCATTTGCTGTCAAAATAAAAAACGCGCACAAGATAAGAAGTTGCAACGCGTGTTTGCGTACATAAGATTTTCAGGAGGAGGACAGACATTTGTTTAGAACTCTTAAAGATGTCGAAGAAGCAAAATCCTTTAAGCAATTACTGTGATGTTCCTCCACCTCCAAAGAAATGTCAGAAGGAGTCCGAACCACAAAAGAAGCACGTATTCTCACTGGCTTCAAACAAATGATGAACGCACAGAGATGTGGTGCAGAATGTGCCGTGAAAATCCCATTCTAGCGGACAAAAACACTGCCTTTTATATGGACGCAAACGCGCGCTGCAACTTCTTATCTGGTGCGCGTCTTTTATTTTGACAGCGAATGCGCACATGCGGACCACTTATGTGCACCCGTGTAAATAACATAATGTTCTGCCGGGTGTGTTGTTGGTTTTCCCTCGATTTCTGAGTCGACAAGCGCCTTTGTTACTGGGACCAGTCATTTTAAGAAAGGCCCCCATTAGAACCCATGAGAAATGCAAGAAATGCATTATTGCTCAGTCTGCAGTATCTTTCCCGGAACAAACACCAATTGCAAATAACATACTAAAAATAAACCTGAAAAATCTGTTTAGAACAGCGTACTATGTTGCAAAGAGTGAACTACCACTGGCACAATTTAGCAGTCTTTGCAAACTTCAAAAAGCAAATGGCCTCGATCTTGGTTCCACTTGCCTCTTACCCGTGACTTCAGTGGAAATTTCAAATTCAGGATCTGACACAGACTGATTCATGTCCTACACAGTTCTTACAAGTTCATAGAAATTTCTGTTCAATTAGAACCAAGTATTTGACTTGATGATTGTAATTTTTATACAATGTTGTAATTTGTGTTTCAACAATTTTTTGGTTAATGTTTTGTTTCCGTTACAATATTATACTTTAATGTATAATATTGTAACGGAAACAAAACAGGAAACAAAACATCAATCAAAAAATTGCTCTCTTTTTTATTCGGACTACTTAAATTTATTTTGGGTCCCCGCCCGAAGGGCTACCAGGGATTTTGAAATTTTGCGAGCCCTGACATGTTACCCAAACTATTCATGGTCAGAGCTTCTGCCACTTTACTCAACCCAAAGGGCCTGAATGCCCTCTGAAAATTTTATATTTTAAGTTAGTTAATGTATCTTAACACCCTACTGTTACTTCGACCTTGTTTATACATTATAGCTAAGAAAACAAAACTTATTTTTTTTAACTAAAGAAGAGCTAGCCAAATGTTATGGTTTACTATAAAGTGTTAGTAGTGGCTCGTTGCAAAGTGAAAATCACAGACTCAGACATGAATATGCTACTTGAGCTACTTACAGTCTCATTGCCCACAGTTACTGCAGTTCTGCATACCACTTTGCAACCCACCTCCACCACAGCTCATACGTTCAAGCTGTATCTGACTTAATTAAAGTCATCTCTGTTGCTAATGATGTCTTTTATGTTATGTCCCCAGTCTTGCTGAGGACAAGAGAAGCCTCTTCCTGATGCATGGAAAAACAGAGGTGGAGTCAAACGTAAGTGACTGCAAATATAAATAAAGTGCAGCCCATATTACTTCATATTGTACCCCTATGAAACATTGCCCAGCCGTCTCTGTTCTGGCTCTGGGTTGTCTTCAGGTGCTGCAGTTTATTCCTGCAATCCCAAGACATTCATGTTAGGTTACTTGGTGATTCTAAATTGCAGAGTCAGGTTGCAGTCACAGCAGGCTAATCTATGTAAAAAGTGTAACTAGCGTAACTAGCATATATAAATAAATAAATATATATATATATATATATATATATATATATATATATATAAATATATATATATATATATATATTAGGGGTGCAACGATACACAAAATTCACGGTTCGGTTCGATACTTTGGTGTCACGGTTCGATATTTTTTCGATACAAAAAAAATGTTCATGCCTTTTTAATTTGTCATTTATTAAATTTTCACGGCACATTCTGCACCACATCTCTGTGCGTTCATCATTTGTTTGAAGCCAGCTCACCTCCTGCAACCACTTTTCTGAGAATACGCGCTTCTTTTGTGGTTCGGACTCCTTCTGACATTTCTTTGGAGGTGGAGGAACATCACAGTAATTGCTTAAAGGAGCTTCTTCGACATCTTTAAGAGTTCTAAACAAATGTCTGTCCTCCTCCTGAAAATCTTATGTACGCAAACACGCGTTGCAACTTCTTATCTTGTGCGCGTTTTTTATTTTGACAGCGAATGCGCACCTGCGGACCACTTATGTGCACCCCTGGTTATTTAGCTCGTCATATTGCAGCCACAGAAATTATTTTGTCCATGAAACCATAAAGCTGCACTTTCTTTTTGCCTTACAGTCTGATTCATCATAACTTTTCCGTTTTGTGGTAAGCTTTTCTTTGGCTGTCACTTCTTCACCCTGACCTGTCTTATTTGGCTCAGCAGAAATAAAATATATATCCTGCTGCTTTTACACACGCACTCACATAACGCTCAGCGATTCTCTGCGCGATCAACCTCTCACATGTTTAAGCTTGCTGCGGGAGATTTCACTTGTCATGTTTGCATAGTAAGCTAACGATTGATAAGACGATGTCAGAGGAATTGGTGTGCAAATTATTATCACTCACCAATCAGTGCTGTCGCTCTCTATACACAGTTCGCGCGATTGCAAAGTGAAAGCAAAAAACAAGCGCAAATTCAAACGCGATTTCAATATGTCACATATTGACAGTGGCTCACCGATGCCAATGACATAATTACCCAGCTACATTTCCGAAAGAATGCAAAAGCATTGACATATATTTTTCCTTCCTACGATAGCCCAACAGGCAGGGCAGAGATAGATTTTGGTAGCCCGACTGGAAAAAAATCGCTAGCCCGATGTCCCGGGGCTAGCGATTTTGCGAGCCCTGTATCTGATTGAGGAATCACTCATCTTTGGAAAAGAGAGTTTATTACAGAGAAATGGCTCTTTCCAAAATAAAAGCTATACTATACTCTTCTTCTGGGCTATATTCTCAGCAGCATATTAAACATATCAGGTCCCCATAAGGAGAATCATGTGCTAATGGCTGTCTAAATGACTCGGGTAAAGTTTGTAGCATGCGTGCTTGTTGTTTTTGTCTGCTTCCACTTGTCTTTGCACTAAGATGATGTCGCGTAAATTTGCAGTCATATTCGTTGTGTTCCCACTAGTGCTGTCAGCGTAAATCTCGTTGAAATGACATTAACGCCACAACACGGCAAATCTCCGTTAACGAGCTACCGCGGATCGCATCGTGCGTGGGGCTGGACGGCCAACACGTTAACGAGCTAACTGCGCTAACACACTAGTTCCCACCCATGTAATTGAGCATTGCTGGCACATCCAACATACTGTTTTACTTTAGTCCATGACGCGCTTACCTTCAGGGTCATACTTCACATGAAAACCAAAATAGTAACAAACGCCAGATCTGAATGAGGGTGGGGGAGGTTCAATTTGCCATGTTGCAACGAGAGCTTAACTTCTGTCTTGCTAGCTTGCCCTGCACTCAGTGAATCTGTGTTCGACTACTCCGCCTCGGCTGCACTGCCGACCGCAGATCCACTAAGCGCTCAACACAGACAGCACCGTCAGAAGGAAAGTTGATAAAATAAATTAAAAATTTTGTATTGTTCGATACATATGCGTACCGAACCGAAAGCACTGTATCGAACGGTTCAATATCGATATGAGTATCGTTGCACCCCTAATATATATATATATATATATATATATATATATATTTATATTAGAGGTGGGAATCACCATACATCCCACGATACGATATTATCACAATACTTAACGCACGATACGATATTATTGCAATTTTTTAAAATATTTTGCGATATTCAGATTCTGTAAATAAAGGTAAACTTTATCAATATTCATTTTATCTAATATCAAAGTCTTACACTCAGTCTTTCTCTAATTTCAGTCAGTTTTATTGTTGACAAACTGAACGGTTTGCATTACAGTCTAGTCCAACTTAACTGAATGCAACCATCTGGTACAATTATAGCTATTCTGAACTATGCAATTTATGAAAACTATGCAGCCCCTTCAGCAACTGAAGAATTTGAAAGTAAATTAAAACAAAATATAATTTTACATTAAATAAAAAAGTTTTAAACTTAATTAAAATAAAACATGTCTTAAATTAAAATAAGTAAACTGTCATGTTTATTGCTGCCATAAAAAAAAGTTAAACACATTTGGACAGTGAAGGAATGTTAGGATTCTTGCTCAGAAAAAGGATCAACATGCTCTGAAGTCAGAGAAAGACAGCGTAATCCATTCCTGCTATACCAGCTTCAAGAAAGAAAAGGCTGTGGTGGCTGGTAGTCTGGCAGTCTTTAGTAAGTCTTTGCAATAGTTGTGTACACTGAAGATTTCATCACTCTTCCTTTTAGCAAAGATTTTTTAAAACACTAAAAGAATGGTGTCTAGGGAATCTTGTCTGGTACAAGGCTCATATGAAACTAACAGCTCATAAATGTTGGCCATGCTAGGCCAGCAGAAGCCTCAAAGCTGATCTGCAAAATTTATATTAAAATTCCCCAATGTATACAAGCTAAAGCAGAGCAAACAAAGACAGATTCTTCAAAATTACTTCCCAATCCATGTGGCAGGCTTAACAGCTGGGGAAAACAAATGGCTGAAATTTTCAGCTTCACTTTAATCTCACTATTGCTGTGAGTTTAGGTGAGTAAACACTCGGGCCTTCCTCCATGGCTGTCAACCTATTTTAGAAGGAAGCACGTAACTTATATCTAAGTTGCCAGGAAGTTGTCTCTTGGTTGGAAGTAATGGTGCCACCAACTTCCCTTCACCAGCTGTTAGCTATCATTTACTTTCTATGGGCTCTGATTGCAACATTACTGTGGCTGAGTTAGTACACAGCTTAAAGAACAGTATGGCGCCATGTGGGGCACCAAATTCAGAGCACAGTGTATTGATTATCAGGATGGGTTCCATGTTACACTAAACATTTTGTTGTGCCTAAAATAAGAAAAATAAGATATCGAAAGAGTCCAATAAAATACTTAATCGAACTCTTTCTATAACTACAAGGGCAGCAAAACATGACCGCATGTTGTGCATGTGACAGTAAGTGAATGTGATACCTACAAACAAACCATAAATAGAAGACAATGACGGCACAGGGTTCCTCAAACAAAACGTTTTCTGCACCATAGTGACATTTAATGCACTAGTTTGCATTGTTTTAGTGCAATGTTTTGCATTGGTTATAAGTGGAAGTTACTAGACACTTTGAATGGCAAGATTTCTGCTTATGTTCAAAGCTTTTGGCATATCTGTGTTTTGGGATGTTCTTTTCTTAGATATAGTTGGGCTCACTTCAATGAATAGCTTGGACTCTGGAACCAGTCTCCTGGAAAAGGCCTGGACGCTATTCTAGTCTGGAATAGCCCTTGGTGACAGGCAGCAGGCTCAGGTGGGTATCTGAGCATTCCCTGAGCTTGCTGCCTGTGCTTTTTTCCCTGTGGATGAAAGTGTTGGTTCCCTGTGCTTTTGGGTTGGGAAATGGGTCCTGATTGTCATCTGCGCTTACGCAATGAACAACAGTTCAGAGTAACCAGCCTTCTTTGAGTCTCTGGGTGGGGTGATCGAAGGTGCTCCACCTGAAGACTCTGTTATCCTACTGGGAGACTTCAACGCTCATGTCAACAACAACGAGACCCGGAGTGGCGTGATTGTATGCCTGATCTGAACCCAAGTGGAGTTTTGTTACTGATGTCCATAGCCTGTCCATAACCTGTCCATAACTGATTTTGTAATCTAATCATGAGATCTGCAGCTTTATGTTCTGAACACTGGGATGAAGAGAGGGTTGAGCTGTCAGCTGACCAATGCCTGGATTAGGTGTTGGGAGAGGATGCTGGATAGACCTGGGGCACCTAAACGTATAGTGAGGGTGTGCTGGAAACACCTGGCAGAGGCCCCAGTCTTTCTTGGAGATCTTCAACTCCCACCTCTGACAGAGCTTCAACAGCATTCTGCAGGAGGCTGGGAAACTCAAGTCCGGCTGGACTATGTTCAGCACCAGCATACCTGATTTAAAGCAGTCGTACTCACTGTTTACACCTATTTACGTCTCATACACCCACTTACACCATCACACGCACCCAACAGGCCACCATTAAAGTGGGGAGGTCTTCCTATATCCCTGTTTTCTGCACCCTGTCCAGGGCGGAGTTCGGCTGATGGGGGTGCCAGTGTCATTCGAGTGTCTTGAGCATGTAACAAAAGCTCTTATTTTCTACAATGCTGTATAGACACAGGTTGTTGCACAATAATTAGGCAATGTATTGTGTCATATTTTTTTTTGTAACTCACTCTGAGTTGGGTGGTATCTGTCCTTGTCCATGTCCTTCTGAAAGTGGTGGAACTAAGTTGTAACTATGTTTAAGGATATAATGCAGCCACTGTTATTATCAGAGGGTGGCTGTAGCTCTGGTGCAGGTCATTTAATCTATATACTCTATCACCAGAAGGTTGGTGGTTCCCTGATGCTACAGCATCCAGTCTGCATGCATAAGTAGTCATCTTTCCTTGAGAAAGATACTGAACCCCAAGTTGCTCTCACACAGTCATTGGGGCATCACTGTGTGTGAATGTTAGATAGAAAGCATGAAGGATGGAAGAAAAAAGTGCCTTTAGGAATGGGCGGGAATCTGTGAATAAGGCATGTGGAATAACCTCGAGTAGAGTAGAATCAGTCCATTTACCACTCTTCAATGCCGACAAAGTACTGAGCAGGTACCTAAAACTCTACTCCCACAGACTTGATTACCTTGTTCACTCCCTGTGTTGTTATACCACTCTACATGTCTCTTGTCCTGTCTTCCTCCCATCACCCCCAGCTGGCCCTGGCAAATGGCTGCTCCTCCTTGAGCCTAGTTCTTCTGAGGTTTCTTTCAGTTAAAAAAGAGTTTTCACTGTCACAAAGTTCTTGCTCATGAAAGGATCATCTGATTATTGGGGTTTTCTCTGTATTATTGTAGGTTAATTGAATTGCTTTCTGATGTCTGTCTATTTTTATTTCCACCTTGGTTTTATCAACTTTTTTCCTCATGCTGATGCCGCCTCTGCTGTAAAAAACACAAAAAAAACAAAACCCTCCAAAAAACTCAAAAGCATTTTCTCAGAACAGTTTATTTTGTTTTCCTACAAGTTTCATTTCTATTTGCATAATAATATAATATTAATAGTTGATGTCCCCATATGAATATAGTATTGCTGCACAAAATATGGATTTTTTTTTTGCCTCACCCATAGTACATAAACAGCCGTATTCTTGCTTATTATTTAAAAAGGTTCTTGTAACAACTATTTTAAATAATAACTATAATAATAATAATAATAATAATAATAATAATAATAATAATAATAATGATAATAATAATAACAATAATAATATAAACACCCATTCCTCCCTGATTAAATCTTGATAAGATGAAGGCCTAACTAATCTATAGACTTCTCATAGAAATAAAAAAAAAAGAAAATCTGACAAGCCACACGTTTAAAATCACTAACTTGATTAAAACAACTGTAATGTGCAATCATACTGCATAATGCATAAACCTATAATTTTTCACAGCAGACTGATTGACTTGTCATAGCTGGAAAAGCGCAGCTGTTACTAAACAGCATTAACATTTGCCATCAAAGTAGGCCATGACACTGAGCCAATATGCACAATACCAGCATCTTAGATGAAATGAGCTAAATAGAATTCAACCGTCATTAATTTGATGAATTAACTGTGCACTTTTTCTACTGTTAAATCCAGAAAATGAGAAATAGGAATCATTTCACATTCCAAAAATACAATCCTATTTTCACACGCCATTACTATAGTTTATTGGAAAAGTCCAAATATACACAAATATAGAAATAATCTTTGTTACCATATCCTGGATCTCTACGTCTCAACACTTTAGAGAAAAGCCTAAACATGGCAGTCTGCACTTACTGTTTAACAGAGGAGACAGATACAACTGGACATCCTAAGCACCTGTACAGTTTCAGTACAGGTGCAGCTATTTGCTGTGTTCACATGAGCAATTAAGACCAGAGTGTAATGCTACAGATGACCCTTAATCTCATGATTTGTCCATCACAAGCACGGAAATATATGATTAACCTGATTCCTGATTTCTTAGTTTGTTTCAACAATGATATAAGTAAATACAAAATACAGGTTTTTAAACGATTTATTAAGGGAAAAGGGTCACCTAAGTCTACATACACCTATGTGAAAAAGTAATTGCCCCCTAAACCTAATAAGAGGTTTTCCTGCCCTTGTCATCAAGAACTGCAGTCACACATTTGCAATAACTTGCAGTGAGTCTTTCACATCACTCTGGAGGAAGTTTGACCCACTATTATTTGCAAAAATGTTTTAATTCAGACAAATTACGGGTTTTGAAGATCAAATTAAGGTTATGCCAAAGAATCTCAATCAGATTTAAGTCTGGAATCAGCCATCTAAAATCTCCCTTTTGTTTTGTTTATTGTTCTTGCTGGTGTGTTTAGGATCATTGTCCTGCTGCATAACTCAAGCACACTTGAGCTTCAGGGCATGAATTGATGGCTGGAAATTCTCCTTCAGATTTTCTGGTAGAGAGCAGAATACATGGTTCCATCCAATCATCCAGGTCTTGAAGCATTGAGCAGCCCAGATCATCACCCTACCGCCACAATATTTGCTTGTTGGTATGATGTTCTATTCATGGAATGCTTTGTTAGTTTTGTCCTAATGAAATTGGAACATTTTCCCTTTTTTTGGCAAATGTGAGATGAGCCTCCCTGGTCTTTTTGGTCAGCAGTGGTTTTCTCCTTGTAACTCGATGCCATTTTTCCCAGTTTCTGTCTCACTGTTGAATCATGAACTCTGACCTTAAATGAGCCAAGTTAGGCCAGCAGTTATTTAAATGATGTTCTGGGTTCTTTTGTGACTTCCTGGATGAGTTGTCAATGCTCTTCGAGTAAGTTTGGTAGGCCGACCAAGTTTTTTTAAGTTTTCTCTAGTTGTGGATAATGGCTCTAGTTTTGACTTTGTAGCCCTTCCCACACTGATAGATGTCAGTGACTTTGTTTCTCTGCTATTTTTTTTTTTTTAAATTTGTGGCATGATGTGTTGCTTTTTAAGATATTTTAGCCTTCTTCACTTGGTCAGAGAGACTCTATTGAAGGGATTTCTTGATTCAGTAGGTATGGCCAGGGTTGAGGTTTTTTTCATTAATAAATTAAATAATTACCCAACAACCTAAGAAAACAGGAAGGGGCCAAATAATTTCCATTGGTTTATTTATAAAATAACATAATAGCGCTAATGGATAATGTTAAAGTTTACTCAGTATGTTCAGGTCTAATACTCTTCCACTGTCATGTCATAGACATGACAAAACACTTTAGTTTTTCATCAGGTCAGAATTAAATTGGCAATAAATACCCTACTGCTGTAACTGATCAAGTCTGTAAACTGTACTCTATTAGCTGCAATTCCAGCAGTGTAAAAGCGACTTGGCTGCATTAGGTTCAAGCAGAAGGACATTTATAGATCTTCTGCATTGGCAAGTTAATATATAGAAATTCTAGGGAAAGAGCAACACCAAACAGCTGTTTTTCACTCTGTTTCTTCTGCAGCGAATGTATATAGGACAAAAAGCAAAAAGTGTGAATTTAAAAAAAAAAACAGTGAAAATGGGACACTTGCTAAATTGTAAACCACTCTTAACATAATCTGCTGGTGACTAAGATATGTGTTAAGCATAGGTCACCACAGTGGTTTTAAACAAGTGTAGCTCTGAAAAAGCATATACTCGATTTTTAAGCCAGCTAGTTACATAGCTATGTAGCAAGGCCAGGGAGGCAATAAGCTTAAGCCAAGTTCAATTTCATATATCTTATTAGTTATTTTTAATACCCTAGAAGCTCAAAACACAAACTGTAAATTTATACATTTTAAAAATTTTGCATTAAATCTTTATCCAAATGAATAATTAACAATTTTTTTAACAACTGCTCCGATAGTAAAGCTGATTTAAGCTACACAGATTACACATTATCTAACCAGTATACATTATATCAATTATGCATTACCATTTAAATAAATCCATCCAGGCGCTTCATATCTGGCACCTAATTCAAGGTTCACTCTGTTGTCTCCCACACGATGAGATTATTACATTAATTTAACAAAAATTATCTTTGGCAGCGAAGACCCGACCTTGCCACTCCCTACAGTGATAAACTAAGCTTGGCACAGGAGAGACTGGGGAGTGACAATAACAACTTTGACAAATTGCCTGACATATTTCAGGGGTGGAGGTGGAACATTTAAGATTAAATATTAAAAATAGAAGAAAGGAGCTAAAGGCTACAAACGGTGTCGTACTGCTTCGAATGTCCTTTAATTGTACAGCAGGAAAAGGTGCTGTCTAACAATAGCACGCTGAAGTATTTAAAGTGACATCAAAATAACGCCTGACTGGCCAAATTAGCCCTGATTCTCACCTGCCTCTTAAACTGTATTCTAATAGTGAAGAAGCACAGAAGTCTTAATGATATTGGGACTATTCAGTGGCCCTAAAGCCTGTATATCCAGTTATGTTGACTACAGTGGTGCATAAAACTTTGCAGCTGCTTGAGTCAATTCTCACCAGCCACGGCCTCAAACGTTTTTGATGAAATACGTTTGAGGTGAAAGAAAATATTGGTGTCACCTCCTGTATCTCAGGGAGCATTATCCTCAGGCAAGACGATCTCGACAGAAACCTGAAAGAATACGGTGCACAGTGGAAGTTTCCACTGTTACATATTAATGCAAGCATTTGGGAGTACGGTATATGAGCTAAAACAAAGACAGGACTTCAATTTGCCGTTTGTTTGCTTTCCATACTTTCCATTTCTCAACTCCAAATTTAAGTTAGTTCAATTTAGTCCTTTATTATAAGCATGCCCCATGAATATATGAGAGGATGAGAGGAGATAGATTAAACTATTCAGTAGTCAAAGCCACAGCTCAGTGTATAATTTAATGCAATTCATCTGTGTTATAATTTACAGCCTTGAAAAAGACCATGAATTTCAAACAACACAAAATAGCTTTAAGAAAAAGTACAAAATAAAACAATCATAAAAGACAGACCTTGTTAGGGTCTTTAGCTTTAACGAAGTCTGTTTGATAAATGAGTAGTGAAATGTCTATAAAGGTAAAAAAGGCAAAAAGAAAAGAAAAAGGTTTAAAGATTTTTTACTATTTACTAAAGACCGAACTAGTGTATTTCCTGATAAAGTACAGTGATGAAGTGCATTACTTGTTTGTTCCCACAAAGAACTCAAAGTATCAGTTTCAGTTTGGCGCTATTTAATTAAATTGAACTGAATTGTATTTTCCAATATTGTCACAATTTCTTGTTGTCAGCAGTTTAGACATGCAACCCTCCCATCTCTATTACCCAGGTAATATCATAAAACTACTAGCCCATACAGCTAAATTCCACCAAGCAAGGGCCAATGCACAACTTAACCACATCACGAACATTTAGGTATATGAGCAGCTCAGTCAACAGTAAAGCAGCAGAGGGTGAAAGGGGTTTACTTCTTCAGTAGATTAGCAGTTGCAGAATTAATCACCTTTCATTCTGATGCTTGGTTTGAACTTCAGCAGGTTGTCTTGGCCATGTCTACATACCTAAACGCACTGAGTCACTTCCATGTGATTGGCTGATTAGATATCTGCCTCAACAACCACCTGAACATGCGTACCTAACAGTGTGCACATAGTTGCAGTTGCTGAGAGACTGACCATGTGGTTGACCTTCATGAATTTTCATGAATAAAAATTGTAACCGCAGCTATAGAAACTACTCACTGAAAAGAAGAACATTTCATCAAACATGAAATAAAATTCTTGTAACTTCCATTTAGAAAACTCAGGCCAGCGTTATCAGCATTGACATCTCATTTATCTGAGGCTCCTGTCACTTTTTGGTTAGGTTTAAATAAAAGCCGTAGTTTATTTGTTTAGCAAGTTTGGCAATTACAGAAAATTTTGTTAAAAAATACTAATTGTGTTAAAAGGTGAAGCATCAATTGGCTTGGATTGGCTCTTAAACTTCAAAGAGCTTAGAGCTTGAACCAATGTGTACTTTGTACACTGTGCCAAATTATTTTATAGTCCAACTTAATTCTAGAAATATTTTAGAGCAAAGTTAGCTCAGTTGTCTTCCCTTTGAATCAAGGTGTCTGAGGCCAAGTGCTCAGCTTCCCTACTCTATCATCTGACTTTCTTTGTAAACCTTTCCAGACCAAAGTGCTAAGATGCTTTTCGGAAGCTGGGCTTAGCTCTGCTTAGTACCAGATGACTCCTCAAGCCCCATGCTGCTTCCAATACTGCAGCACTGCCTGCAGCCAAGCCATAAGTGATACAGAAAGAGAAGGGGAAAGCTGGAGCTGGAAGAAGAGAGATGGAAAGAGAGGAAGGGGGTAGATGAGAGGTCGGAAGAGATAAAAGGATGACAGGGGAAGCAGAAGAGTGACAGAAGGGTATGAAGAGGCAAGCGAGAGAGAAGAGACGGGTGGGGGGGCTGAGATGACTCGTTCGTCTAGTCAGGTTTGTTCTCCTCTGTCAGCCTTCCCAAGCATCCGTCCATCCTGCTGAGACAAAAAGAGATGAAAGTATGAGGATAGCTCAGCGGCTACTGAGAGGAAAGGTGAAGAGAGCTCCTGCAGGGATGGCAAGGAGCAACGCAGGCAGGGGGTTAGAACTGGTGAAAATAGCCTGAGCTGAACTACAAGCTGAATCCCTAATGCCACATTTGCTTTTCATTGGCTCTGGTGGTCTGTCATCTGCCGCTTGCCAGAGAAGCACTTACAATCAGACCTCTAGTATTATAGGAACTCCCCGGTGCTATTCTGGAATTCATTGATCTGGCTTGGTGCAATGAAAGTCGATTTTACATGAGTTCAGTCTCAGAAAATAACTTTTCAGATAGTAACCAGTACAGCTGGTAGGCAGTCCTTTGGTAAAATTGCACTTGCATGTTACATTTTTCCATCTGCTTTAATAAGAAAAAAAAATTGCTCAGTGTGAAGTTTTACATTAGTGTGAAAATGGAACTAGTTTTTGCTTCGGGTAATGTGGTGCTAACATGCTAACACTTACACAGAAGCCAGGTAAAGAAAGCAGAATTAGCAATTACAGTAGATATTTTTACTGAAGGAAACTTAGAAATGTATAATGTACTATAATTAAAATACATTTATTTCCCATCAATACCAGAACTAATTATTTTTTAGAGAATTGTATGTTTCACTGAATGTGAAAATATGTGCTTTATGTATGCATGTAGCTAATATTATTGCTATTCATGGAGTTTTAGCCATGCTAACATCTCTATCAATCAATACTTTTAGCCAAATGCTAATGTCATTATGCTAACATGCAGTAAGAAGTTATAATTAAATGTTCATATTTAGCAGGTTTGAAATAGTAGGTTGGCTCAATATAAAGCTAACAGTGATAATTAGCACTGAAGACTAAAGGCAGCTCAGGGTCATAGAATTTGGGCTGGAAGAAACTGAGTCTGGGCGTCACCAAATTTATTACGTTTTCTCCTGGGGGGGAATACAATACCTCTACCAAGTTTTATGGCAATCCAATCGACATTTCACTCCAAACCACTTTCGTCAAAATCATAGTGAAACTGCAAGGAAAGTCAGGCGGCCTCCAAAGTCATTAGAATGTATCCTCTGGGCAAAATGGAGTTCTTTACTATTTCACTGCAGTTTATCCAGTAGCTGTTAAAAGTGCAGAAAGGAAAAGTGGTTACTATTGTGGCTGTTTGTTAATTCCAACTCCATTTCAACAAATACATTTTGAATCAACACTAAATCAAGAAGTTTCTCCTAAAATGGCAAAAAGGTTAGTCCACTGGTTGATTGTCATGTGCTCTCATGAGTACCTTGTGAAAGAAGGAATGAGTATGGCTGTCCTTTATTACAACAGATATCCAAAAGTATCAAGTGCAGGAAGTTTCATGAGTCACAGCTCAAATACTAACAAAACATATTGTCTAAAACTGGTAAGCCCACTTGGTTGTGCTAACCAGTTTTCATGCTTCAGATTCTATAAGTAGCAGGATCCCCACCTTACACTCTTTTCTTATTTACATGAAAGAATTGTTGAAGTCAGTTACGATTTCAGTTGACAAGAAAAAGAATACGATTATTTAAGGTGGTGCATGCATGCTAGCATCGTGATGCATTCACAATCATCCAGGTAAGTAAATCTCCAAAAGTTGATTCTGTTCATCTGGATGTAACGCTTTCAGTGGGACAGTTATGGAGACTGAAGAAGTCACTTGGATGAGTGATGAAATGTTTCTCCCACTGAAAACGCTACGTCCAGATGAACAGAATCAACGTAGAAAACACTAAGTCCAGATGAACAGAATCAACTTTTGGAGACATACAAAAGTTGGCCTATTTATAACTAATTTAGGCTAAGATGCTAGCAATGCAGTTGAAGGGTCGGTAACATCTACCTTTGTCTAACACAGTCATGCCTTTATTAACAGAACACAGTTGCATAATTCTGTTCATAGTGGACTGCCTCCAACAGTGCTGAGTCTAATATTAAGGTGGTGAACAGTTAATTCACAGGCTTACAATTTTTGCCATGACTTTTTTTTCACCCCAAACCTGCTGTTTTAGTAACTTAACTGTTAACTTCTTAATATTTTACAAATCAGGCTTTTTGACAGTTTGCAGTTGTCCCATATTTGTTTTCTTAGGCCACAAGGTTTCTGTGTTTATCATACAAAAGAAGATTATTGGCTTACTAGCTTTCAAGAGTGAGAAAATCTAATAAAAGTATAAAGGCATTAAGTGCTCCACATTCAGTGTTAAAAGGCAATTAAAGATTCATTAGGTCCCAAACACAACTATTTTTAGACCTTAATGCTTTCTTAATGGAGCAACTATCCACGCAGGACTGAAGTGAAATGTAAGTCCCACATTTACTGTTTAAAAAGGTATGCTGCAAAAGAGGAATTTGTGTATTATCTTCTAACTTTAATCACTCAAAAGTTAATGTGGAAAGGTGTAACAGTGAGAGCTCATTCAGATTGCAGCCTTCTGAATCTTTATTCAAAACACATGGGAAATTTAAAAAAAATCCTATCACTAAATGTTAGTCATACCAGCCAAAACAACAGCTGGAGACTGCAGCAAGACCAAACTTAGTGCAGCTGCGTGGAATAAAGGGGATCATGCTGTCTTTGAAATGGTTGCATTGAAGATGGGGACCAGATCTCTGGCCATTCCCAGTCAGTTATCATCTTCAAAGTGACTTAAAATGACGAAGGCTGTCCAAATTTTTAGACTCCTTTAACTGCAGGCGACAAATGTTTTCCCCAAATTTGAAGGATGGGTCAGGTGTATCCTTCGTGGCCCACATTATCCCAGAATTCATAGGGCTGCCCAGCCAATTTTAGTTTCCAACAATGGTGGCAACTACTTAGTTATGATATTACTCTTATTACTTTTTCTGGGTCACAAAATAAACTTTTAAGATATTTTCAAACGAGAATGTAACTGTGTAAATTTCAAATATCTGCTCAGTTTATCAAGACATCACATATTTGCAAAAGTGCTCGTTTTTGGAGACGTCTGTTATCCACCAGCTCAATAGCAAGCTGGGGCGAGAACAGCAAACTGCCCGCACATCGTTTTCAAACCCCCCGCGGTCTTTCGCTACTTAGGTTATGATATATATATATATATATATATATATATATATATATATATATATTACTTATATAACTTAAAAATGGTATTGCTTGGCTTTTTTCAGTGTATTTGTATTTGTATTTGTTCCTGAGTAAATCGGTTTGGCTGTGATTAAAGTTTTCACACAGCTGAATAAACGTGAAATGGAAAACTGATTAAACAGAAGTGTGAAATGAGCGACAATTTACGCCAGTATCCTGTTATATTTTAGATAGCAAGGAGCAGACGGCTGAGTTTATTAAACTCCACCGAGACAGATGGTGACGCAAAACTGAAGGCTAGACCGTCCAAACAATTCCAGCCTACCCAGCCTTCAGAGGACCCAGTCCACGTAGGCTGCGAAAGCCGGGTCCTCAGGTGGATGCAGCCTATAAATTTGGACACCACTAGCCGGGGTGCTGCAGGACAATGATTTAACAGCAAAATAATACAGGCGCTCAGCAGCCTTTGCTTTTATATAGAAACATAACCAAAATACAAGTAGTTGGCAACCATCTGAGTCAAGTCCCCTATTGCAAAAACACATCGCACACAAGTTGCACTTCAGATTGATTGCACCATAAATTTGACGTCAGTTATTTGCAAATCTTCACTCATCTGTCTGAGAGCATAAATCAAAGTCAGACCATGATCGCTTGGACATAGGTTCCTCATAGTCAGCAAGCTTGCAATCGGAAGCAGTCGTCAATAGTTTGAGGGTGTTGCACACTCAGCTTCTGTGTATGGCAGCCATTTGGTCACCGCAACTACTTGCAGTTGGTGGCAAAATGCGACACAAATTCAATGCAGTCACTGGGCAACCACACTTTTTTCCTAGTCACAAGGAATTTGCCATCCTATTTTTATTCTATGTGACAGAGCCATAATAGACCTGCTGCTTCTGAGGATGGAAGTCAGAGATAGATGCCATGGCGACGAGTGGTCACATTAGATTATTCAAGCTGACTTTGGCTACTTTTTGCTTGTGCATCGGCACATTCAGAAGTGTGCCCACGCAGCCACAATTTAGCACTGCATTTAATTCAGCTTTGACAGAGAGGAAGCAGCCAGGACGGACATGACTCTGTCTGCTACTCTGATTCTGCTCCATCATCTTATTTCCCCTGCTGGTCGTCACTTATTGGAGCTTCATAAAGACAAAATGAGTCAGATTTCAGCCTGGCAGTATTAACTGTCCGTGTGCCATCCTTCGAGAAAACCAAAGTCAACTATCTTTTTCCTGCTCTCCCTTTCAACACTTCTCCCCTTTCTACGCCCTTATTTCCACTTGTTGCTTTTTGTCTTATCTTTTCTTCCTTTGTTCCTCCCTTGCGCTCTCCTTCTCTCTGGAGAAAGAGAGTCTTATCGCAGTTTAATCTCCTGCTGAGAGTCGGCAGTGTGGGGCCTAAGCCAATGTGACTTTGTCGTTTATTCTGTGTCGAGGCATCTTAGAGGACGGCCGAGTGTTTGTGTTGAGAGCGGTCGGGGTGATTGAATTGCCTGAGTAGCCTCCAGGCGCAAAATAAAGGAGAGAGAGAAGAAGAAAATAAAAGAGAAAAAGAGAGGAAGAGTGATTTTTCACAACAAGCGCAATTCAAACATGGTAATCTGATGCCCTTAGATATTTGAACACATAGCCAGACAGAGGGGGCTGCAGGCAATGGGAGGTGGCGTCTACTCTCTATGTGAGTTTGTGCACCCAGTAGCTAGTCTAAGCACTGCTGTGCTCTGCCTACTGTGACAAGAGCTACAGCAGGGAATCTACATAATATGTAAGAGGCATATTAAAGTAAAGGATGGGGAGACAAAGAGGAGTGGGGGGGGGGGGGGGGGGAGCAGAGGGATCAGAGGGGCCTACAGGTGAAGGAAAATACATGAAAAAAAGAACATGTTTGAACATTAGAGGTCACTCCCGTACAGAACAAAGACCAGGTGTCTGTGATATCCAGGTCAGATCCTCTCCAGAGGTCTGAATCACTCCTCTTTATGTATTCAAATTGGACTTTTTAATTTGAGTGATGGGCTACCTGTCAAATCCCAGAGTTCTCGAGGGGAGGGCTTTAAAGGGGAGAGTTTTAAATGCCACATTTTAAACTAGTAATAGGTATTCTGGATTTGAGAGATGGAAAAAAAGCACTATTTGGTCCTTTCCTGTAGGCAGAAGGATAAAAGAATGAGGAAAGTGTAGCCCAGTGGCAAACAGATGCAATTAGAGACTGTTTATTGTAATTATTATTAAAGGTGTTTTATTCTGTTCAGTTAAAAACACTTATGATTGGAGAGAGACTCTAAAGAAAAAATCCAAATTATTTTGTATGGAATTGCATTATTTGTGTTATTTATTTATTTTGTTTCTCAAAGGTTATTCTTTGACCTGGATACAAATGCAGTCCAACCAATGGGATTGTTTGTCCCGCCTTGTGTTTTCATGTTTGGTTGCGCTGCTAAGGCTGCTTAGACCACACGCGCCATAGCTGTACCTGTGGGGAAAACGTGGTAGCTGTTGGTGTCTGCTTGATTAGCCGCCAGATTTGGATAGCCGAAGCTAGTTTTATGAGTACGAAGTGCTTTGCACTGGTGAGTAACCAAACTGTTATAGCCACTGATCGGCATCCTGAAATGTTAACGTTGTTTGCTTCAAAAAACAAACGCTAATGGTGACGGTACTATGCAAGTAGCTAGCGGGTATTAGCGAAACGCACACTCCCGTTGTTAAGTGTTAGTTGAGAACTTATTAGCTGTTGTTAGGTTAAGGAAAAAAACAGTATGTCTATCTGTTGTATTGAAATGTTTTATTGTGTTACTTTTATTCATCCCTGTTGTTACTTGACAGTGAGCAGAGTATATTGAGTTTGCTACTTTTAATGAGCAGTGTGAATTGCTTTAATGATTGGTGATAGCTACATTGCCATGTAATGAAAACGTTTAGGATTTGATTAGTTGTACAACATTAGAAATTGAAACACATTTTGTTCATGCTTTATACTTTAAACAGAAGTGTTGTTAGTTAAGTGTGAACAATGTTCAGTTGAAGTAATTCTGACCTCACTCTTAGGTCAGGTTTTTTGAGTTGGAGAAAGGAGCCGAGACTCCCGGAGAACTTTGGATTACAGACTTTGTGGAAATCCACAGAAGAGGAATAATTTTCCATTGCAATGGATGGCGAGCCACAGCCCATTTGGAATTGAATCTTGAAGTCTGGTTGCCTGAACTGTGGTAGGACAAAACAGTGCAAACCATACATCGATCGTGGACTGAACTCACACCAATAACTCACCAGATCACCAAACAGGCCTGATCTGGATCCTATTGACACTGTAAAAGACCCGGGTCTAACATTCTTTTTTTTTTTATATTTTGGGTATCTGTGCGCGCACACACAATTTTGGTTATTATTGTAAATGCAATACAGTGCACAAATTTCAAATACAGTTGAACCATTGCTTCATCATTTGCAGTTGTGTTTTCATTGTGGTTACCCATCCTCTGGGCTCCTGTCGTTCCTGAAGTCTTCTGATTTGCCCATTGTTTATATATTTTGTTACATCCTGGTTACAAAAGCAGTATATGTTTGCCTATCTAGATAACAAACACTCTGAGCATCAATGTCCAACTCACCAGAATATTCTTTAAGCATCCTTTTCCAACGTAAATGGTCTGGTCTATATAACATTCAGTCTCTGATAAAAGCATTAGGGAGCAAACTTGTACTTGAGTATGCTTCCAAAGAATTGAACTACCAACCGTCACAATTAATAGATAACTTGCTTTACCTCCTGAGTGTTTTCTGTCCTGTTTGGTTAGGTCACCCCTAACTGGTCACTGCAGTTGGCTTCCCCTCCTGGAGCTTGGCCATACAGGAGGTTTCTTCCTTTTAAAAGGGAGTTTTTTGTTCCCACTGTTGTCAAGTGCTTGCTCACAGGGGGTTGTCTGATTGTTGTAGTTTTCACTCTGTTATTGTAGCGTCTTTACCATACAATAAAAACCAACTTGAGTGAGTTAACTAAATTAGGTCTAGGCATGAAAACTTCCATAAAAGAACTCGAGGGGTTCATTTTTTATCCATTTTTAAAACGCTCAAAAGTAACTGGACAAACCAACTTAGTTTCAGATATGATTGTTTTGAATACTTGGATGAAAATACTTTGCAGTCCATGAATACTAGAAGTTTACAAAGCATCACCATATGCTGTGTTTGCTCCCTTGGTATTTTCTGCTAAGGATTTATTGTTCGCAGGTCTTTTTGCAATCAGCTTTGTATGTAATGATGGAAAATCTGCGGGGGTTTAGATTAGGTGACTTGCCCATTTAATAATATTTAATTTCTTTGCTTTAAGAAATGTATAAGTTGCTCTTACAGTATGATTTGGGTCTTTATCCATTTGAGTCTGACTATGCACTTCAGAATTCAGTCTTCTATTATCAATACCAGTTACAGCCAGACAAACCCACGTCATTACACTGGCCCCACCATGTTCAACGATTGATGTGCTGTGCTTCAGATCACAAGGTGTTTTAAACATATTGTCCTTTGCAGATTCACGATAATCTTGCCATTCAAGAAAAAAACAAAGAAGATTTATACTATAAACAAATTCAATGGCACTGGGAGATTCAAAAGCACATTTTCCACCAGGTCATTACTGCAACACAGCACTCATGTCTGACAGTGTCATTTGAGGATTCACTGGTCTGACGCTCACTGGGATAATTTCAGTCTTTTCACATGAATGGGAAAGTGACTAGATATGGATGGATGGATGATTGTACTCTTGAAACTGAGCTTTGCATCTTCATGACTCACATCAGTAAGAGATTTCTGACAGTAAAGTCTGCAAAGTAAAGGCTTATCATCATCATTTTCAATGTCCTCCTCAACATCGGTGCAGTAAAACAGAGGGGGAACGAGTCAAACACAGGCAGCAGTTTTTGCTCTACCAGAGTACAATAATACTGTATTTAAATCTCACATGTGCTGCTTTTGATCTTCCGTGTTCTCTCGTGATGACGAGCACTTGAGATAAACCAAAAACTTGTTACAACTTTCAAATCCGCAACTTTGAGGGTATGTAGGGATATGGAAGAGCAATAAAAACATCAGACGAGCCAGATTTAGCAAAAAACATGTTTAATCTCTCCTTGATGCGTGTCTATTTACACGTAATAAATCTGCAAAATAGGAAAGAGCAGGATATTTACACGGGCGTGAAACAGCCAAAACCTGTCACAGCAGCTTCAAGTCTGAAACTCTTAAAAAGGTATCAGAATTCATAAAGTATTAAAACTCTTTAAGGTATTTTTTTCTTTCTACCTCTCTCCTCTTTAATCTGTGTGTGAAGTTATTTTATGTCCTCTGCTCCGTCTCTCAGATGTACTTTAATCAAAGTGAACTCAGCAGGCGAGGAAGCTGGAACTGCTGGGTTGAAAAACCCACGAGTGCTGCTGTTGGGGGTTAGAAATGGCAGATGAGGGCAAGTTTAAATGTTGTGTGGCGATGTTTCGTCCAATGGAGGGTGCATCCCATATGGGCAAATAGATACATTTGACATATTTTCATAAAATGGCTTAAAAAGTACAAGAAATGAAATTGGTTCCTGGATTTTATTTTTCTAAAAAAGGCGCTGTTCTTTTCTCAATAAAATAACAGTGTTAGATTAGAAGATTGATACCACTCTCATGTAATTTATACCAATCTTAACTTTAGCATAAAGAAGGGGAAACGTCTAGTGCGCTATAATCCTTACATCTTTAAATCAAGGTCCTTTACACTGGCTTTTATGCCTGGACTATTAATAATGAACAGATACCCATTCTTGGCTAACAAAATCCACTAATTATATGTCATGTTGTTGTAAATATTTTGTCAAATTGGATGACGTTTTTCATGAAATGCAATCTACATTCAAAATGAAACATGAACTTAATGAACATTAAAAGTTGGAAAAACCTTTCAATAAAACTCTCAATAAAAGCTTTGCTTTTTATCATCTTTACTTAAGACAGACCCTCATATGAAGCTGGAAGATATTTCATCTTCAAATCTGTACACAAGCAAATTCAAAATAGCTGACTTCTGGTTAGACTATGGGTATAGCCACAAGTTGGATTTTTTTATAGGCCCACACGATGGCTAATTTTGTAGGGGCCGTTATTATGCCATCTATATCTTACATCCATGCACAAGAGCCATAAAACATGAATATGTAAGCTCTGGTGTGTCTGCAAAGCTTTGTTAATTACTAATCACGTTTAGTGCTGTTGTTTGAAATAATATTTGAACAAAATCTTCATCAAGCTGTTTATATTCTAATTGGCTAGCTAGGCTACCTGTTTGTTTTATCTTATCTCTTCAGGGCTCTGTGCTAAACTAAGCTAACCATCTGCTAGCTCTGACTTCTCATACAAAAAAGTAATGTCAAAGTTGTAATAATTCTCTCCTTAAAGTGAGAAAAACCAAGAAAGCAAATAAGCACATTTAGCCCATTACTTTGAGAAAAAGACTTTAAATAGCAACCTCAGGCTAAAAGCTGCCTACAGACATTTCATGTAATTAGCTTACTTTAATCTTGTCTTAATATTAGCATGAAAACAAACAATAGCCTCAATCAAAATAAAGCAACCCTAATAATATACATCAACAAAAGAGATGTAATTTATCATTTTAGAGGGATTTTTGTGTCAAATCTTCTTAATTACATTCACTGTTTGCAGGATACACTCCCCCCATAACACACACCCTTAGATAGCATATTATTTTCACACTGTCTCCAATTACATGGATGCAGTTTTTTACATAGCCATCTTTGAGGGAGTTATCATGCCTGGTTAGCTCTTGACTACTTTAGTATAAGCTAGGCTAGATGACACATGACTGGTATCAGTCTAGTAATCTCACATTTAAAAGGACATATATATTTACATATATTGTATTTGTTTGTCAATTTTTGACATGGACATTGAACAAAATAGGAATCATGTACATGGAAAAAAGCATATAATTTTCCATGTGGGTAGAGGCTGACAAGGCACAGCAAAAACCTATGTGTCTGTCAATCGCCAGGAGAATCTCTTTCACCACCTCTTTTCTTTTTCCACTCCACCCTCCTTTTTGACTGTGTTTTTCTACATGAAAAGAGGGGGAAAAAACAACCCAGATGTGATGGAATGGACAATGAAGCGGTACCGTGGCCTTCAAAGCACTTCCTCTGCCTTGCCTGAGTCTTTTCATCTTTTACCTCAACAAGTGCTGTAGCAGAAAACAAGAAGCACAAAACTAAGAAACAAAAGCATCAAAAACCAAATGGGCCTTATCTCACCATCTCTATTTTTTTTTTCTTTTTTTACTCCCTACAAAATGATCCTAGGGTCACTAACAACGACTTCTTTCAGTATCACAAAAATCATTTTTTACAAGTCTTCAACTGAGCAAGTGAACACCAGTCAAACATCAATGTAAGAGTCCACATCCTCAGATTGTTTCATTCATTCAATTTGAACAAAACGTGTTAATGAACGCCTGTACATGGAAGTAGCATTGCCTCATTCATCAAGGATAAAGACGGAGGCTGCTTTTAAATCACTAAAACTGAACACTAAAAGTTTCTTGTGGAATAAGTGAAAACAGCAAAGAAAAGTCTCTTATCACAGAGCTGTGCTCGGGTTGCAGATGCATAAAGCTTTGGTCAGTCTCTCTGTATGTTATGTTACCCTGTGCAGATCAGTGGTTCAAGTATTTAAGAACATACAGTACGTTGTCATCCAATCCAGACGCACATTTGTGCTGTCAGATAAAAACATGGTGTATGGGTGTGAGAGGCTAGCATTCAGATTAGAGATTCGAATGTACACTGGGCTTTTAAAGGGTCCATGTCTTGTTCTATTATTCTTTGTTTTAGAGCTTTTACTTGACAGCAGCAATATGTGTTTGGTTTGGTGGCATCTGGCTTGGTACAGGTCTGGTAATTATATGTGGGAAAAATACTTAACTCCCTGACAATATGGACAAAGGAAGAAGTCAAAAGGCTAAAGACTGGACAACTTGCACATTAGCATACAACTTGTGCTAATGCTTTGAAGTAAAAAAAAAAGAGAGAGAGAGCTCACCCTTGATTTCTCTGTGAATTGATTGTTTAAGGTAGCATGTAACAAGCACGAACTAATTGCTAACAGCCGGCTCGCATGCAGCGCCTGCCTCACAATAACGAGGAAACGACTGCGCCAACTTCGACTTCTTGCCAATACTTCTTTAGGATTTGTCCGTGTGACAAAGCCTTAGACTGGAAGGACTGCTGCTCAAATATAAAATCCCAAAGAGACGAATGTGTGACTGAATCCTTTAAACTTAAGTAGCTGAAACACCAGTCGCACCAAATGTGAAAGTCACACTTTCAGTTCAAGCTGTAGAACAGCTGTGACATTGAATTATCACTTGGGGAATTCATCAGTTTGTGGTCCGTCTGGTGCGTTTTAAGGTGTTCACACACTTTTTAGTCCACTAGCAGCTAATCTTCGTTCTTCACAGCTTAGGAACAAACAAAATAATTATTTCATTGTAACTTTGAATTACATAAAAATACATTAGAGCCTCGACTGTAAATGTTCATTTTTAGATTAAACGTTTAGCAACTGGAGCACTGAAACGGCTTTAATATTACATATTAGACAGGTTTCTTTTCCAGGGTAATCTGTCACTAACATATAATATACCTAAGTAAGTGTCTTGTGCAGGGATGCATATGGTTACATTAACTTCCAGTTACGAAAGAGATTCTGGTTTGTGAGGCTCCTGATGCAACGCAAAGCTCTTCAAAGCCATCTGAACTGGTCTGAGAACCCTACTGTTATCTGGTTACAAGGTCTCCAATGGAAGAAAAAAAAACTCTGAGGGAAGCACTGCTGAAGAGGAAGCGAACATAAGCAATTTTGATGCAACTGTTTTCTTTGAAGTTACAGTGTCCTAAATGGTGCATTTAACCCTACTCTTTTACACTATTTTTTCCCATTTATTAACAAAGCAAAGACATGTAGAGAAGATTTTTTTTCAGCTCATCCGTGTGATCTGGGTGTTGATATGTCTTATCTGGTGGTCTGAAATTCATGATACGCTTTTACAGGATGAAAGAACATATATACATCACCTTGGTTTGTATCTTCTGGCCTTGATAAGTAGCTGTGTACACTCCTAGGGAAGAGGAATGTTTCTGAATGTTAACGCGGAGCAGCGCATGGTGCAAGGAGAACATTTGCACTGTTTTTTTCTCTTCTTTTTTTTTAACCCTACAAAACCACAGAACAAAATAAAAGAGAGAGAAAGGCCTTCAACTTGTACAAAAAAACCCCCACTCACATAAATCAAGCTACATTTCATTATCTTTTTTCATAAACCACATTCACATTTTCAAAAAACGGACCCTTTAGCTTTACCGTCGTCACTTCGGAGTAGAAAACAACAAAAACAAATAATAAAACCAAGAAATATTAGACAACATCTTCTGCACAGCAAAGACTAGCCTTCATTTTTGGATGGCACAACTTATAGAAAAAAAATGTGTTTCAGACAAGCGGGGAAGTCTAGAAAACAAGATCGGGAAGCTGTAAAGCACAGTGTGCCAGGGATCAGCTTAAAGGACTGCTTGGTTGCCTCTGCGGTCTGCTAACACAGCATGAGGCTGGCTTCCACACAAGTGACTTTTGTCTCATCTAAATCAGCTGACTGGGCCTTGTGTTGTATTTGGTTTCTCTAAAAAACAAACACAAAAGCACTGCAGGTTGGTTTGCTCGTAGGCGGCCTCCAGACATCATTTGCCTTTTTGCTATCTTCAGAGCCAAGGATGTAGCACGCAATGGCCCCGAGACCTCACGAAATATAGAAAGTGTCTGCGTATGATATATTTATATATATATATTTGCCATTTACCTATTTTTAAACTTTCAGTCACTAAGCATGACAACATTTTCATCGTAGCACGTTTCATCTAAACGGGAAAAAAAAAGAAGTCTCTTCGCACTAAACAACATTCAAAGTAAAACATGGCACAGGACGACTTTTTCCTCGTGTTTTTCATAATTTTTCATCTTGGAAATATCAAATCTTCGTCTCAAACGGATCTTTTGTACATTGAAATGAAAAACAGTTTGTTTTTTTTTCCCAGTATTTCATTTGTTTTAAAAACGAAAGGTTTGTATTTATATCTATCTATCTATCTATATATATATATATATATATAGATATTCATATATCCTCTTCTCTCTTTTGATTTAGCTTTGTTGTGCAAATTCAGCAGTAACACAAGAAGTGGCACAGCACTGGGGAGAGTAGGCAGTTGGACGGGCAGAATCAAATGCAGTAACAAATCAAATACAGAGTTATGAAACTGACAGCATCCTTTGTTCGACTACAGAGGAATTCATGTCGATGGAGTGTTGGAAAGTCAGTACTGGAGGAAGAGTTTCCCTGCAAAGTCCTTCCTCCCGGTTGCCACTCTACCGAAGAGTCTTTGAGCAACACGCTGAATCTCTACCTGCTCTGTGGCTGCTGCTCTGTAGCTGTCCCTGACCTTTGACCTCCTTGTGGAGGAGAGCAACAGTAAAGAAAGAGAAATTCCTCACAGGAATCAAGTATTCTGGATTTTTTTTTTTATTTTTTATAGGCTCAGAGTCAGAACTGCAGCTCTGGCTGTGAAAAGATACTAGCTCTGGGCTTGTTTCAGGTCCAGCTTGATGAGTTTCTGGTCACCACTGTGCATGTACCATTCCTGATTGTGGCCAAAGCGGCTCCCGTGTAACTGTAGACGTGATGAGGGACTTGATGAAAATAAACGCTCTCCTGAGCTGAGGTCCAAAATCGGCTGAGGTTGGGGACGCACTTGATTTGGTTGTTATGGCAGGCTCAGAGAAGAAGAAGAAAAAGAAAGGCAATGGGGGAGGGGGTAAAAGTCAACCCGGTTGCCGGGACTTTAGTTCCAAACTCTGCTGTCTCTCTCGAGTGTGCTGCTGCTTGCTGGGTGCTTGTGTTCTCGCAGTCCTTTCTGCTGCTGTAGATTGTTGTTTGTGACGGCGATGGCGACAGACTTTAAACGTCAAGGGTTAAAACGGCGAGGAATGGGGGAGAGGGGGTCAAAGTTGTCGGGGAAAGGCGTGTTGGTTAGCCAGTTCTCCTGCCAGCTGAGGTGCGCCATTGGCTGATCCTCAGCTAGATAGAGCCATGGTGTCGATGACCTGTTCCAGCTTGCCGCGTAGTCGCTGTCTGCGTGACTGTTCGTCCTTCTGTAGCGCTGACAGGATCTGGACACACGAAGGGAAACAGATTAGAGAGACGCCTTTAAAACCTCGAGCATGCGGCAGTGTAGCGTGGGTGCCGCTGTTATGCTCCTTAGCCATAAATTCACAGCTACATGAGCCGAAGGAGCACTCTGTTGCTAATTTCCCTTTTAGTGGTTAGCGACTAAAATTGCATTCACGCTGACAACAAGAGCAGGGCCGACAGGGCAGGTGTTATGGCCAGTGGAATGTCTTGTGATTGGATGTTAATGGCTACTGAGAATGACCAACTATTTTTCATGATGAGAGTGGGGAAAGGAGGATGTGGTATGAGTGTGAGGACGTGTGCATTTTATCTTTATTTTTTAATGCGTCTGTCTTAGCGCATTTGTTAGAAGATGGGGGCCGTGCAGCTGTCTACATCTGGATAATAGGTCATAATGAAGGGGAGCAGTTGGTTTAAATACAGCCAGCTGCAAACAGCCAGCTTAACTACCGTCATACTGCGGGTATGGAAGAATGGAAACAAGGAAAAGTGGGGGCGTAGCTCTCGCCAATTAAAAGCATACTAAAGGTTGAGGAGGGAAAGGTGTGTAGTATAGATATAAGGCTCTATTTATAAAACAGCACATTCCATACAAGCATATTTCAGCAGCTCACATGTTTGGAGAAGCAAATAACACAAATATAAAGAAAATGCACAGAAAAATTAACCATACATTTGTTGGCTTATATATATATATATATATATATATATATATATATATATATATATATATATATATATATATACTAGAAACTAGAAGAAGAAACCCTAGCAGCACCTTTAATGCTCACTGTTTAGCACGTTCGAATGCGAGGTAGTATAAAAATGTATCATTAAAAAAAATGAAAAAGCACGAAGGCTGAAGTTTTAGCCAAAGATATCCCTCAATATTTGAACTGAGTTGGAGAGTGAAACCTGCTGCAAAACTGATAATTCCACCCAATCTGAAGTACTCTCACGTTCACGTTTACCATCTGAGCATTTTCTCTTGATTAGATTTCTAAAAGCCATCAGTGTTAAAACTGGATTACATTTAGTTCAAAAGTGAAAGTTTAACAGACATCTTTAGATCAGACTGAGCTTCCATCCATCTTCTTCCGCTTTATCCGGGGCCGGGTCACGGGGGCAGCAGCCTAAGCAGAGAAGCCCAGACCTCCCTCTCCCCAGCCACCTCCTCCTCCAGCTTATCTGGGGGAACACCAAGGCGTTCCCAGGCCAGCCGAGAGATATAGTCTCTCCAGCGTGTCCTGGGTCTGCCCCGGGGCCTCCTCCCGGCGGAACACCTCACCCAGGAGGCACCCAGGAGGCATCCTTGTCAGATGCCCGAACCACCTCAGCTGGCTCCTTTTGATGTGGAGGAACAGTGGCTTTACTCTGAGCCCCACCCGGATGGCTGAACTTCTCACCCTATCTCTAAGGGAGAGGCCAGCCACCCTTCGGAGGAAGCTCATTTCTGCCGCTTGTATGCGCGATCTGGTTCTTTCGGTCACTACCCACAGCTCGTGGCCATAGGTGAGAGTAGGGGCGTAGATCAACCAGTAAATTGAGAAATTCGCTTTTATACTCAGCTCCCTCTTCACCACGACGGACCGGTGCAGCGTCCGCATCACTGCGGCCGCAGCACCAATCCGTCTGTCGATCTCCGGCTCCCTTCTCCCATCACTCGCAAACAAGACCCCGAGATACTTGAACTCCTCCACTTGGGGCAGGAACTCATCCCCGACCCGAAGTGGGCACTCCACCCTTTTCCGGCTGAGAACCATGGCCTTAGATTTGGAGGTGCTAATCCTCATTCCCGCTGCTTCACACTCGGCTGTGAACCGTTCCAGTGCGAGCTGGAGGCCATCACCCGATGAAGCCAACAGAATCACATCATCTGCAAAAAGCAGAGATGAGATTCTGAGGCCACCGAAGTGAAAGCCCTCCGCCACTTGGCTGCGCCTAGAAATCCTGTCCATAAAAATTATGAACAGAATCAGTGACAAAGGGCAGCCCTGGCGGAGCCCATCACCCACCGGGAACGAGTCCAACTTATTGCCGGCAATGCAAACCAAGCTCTTGCAACGGTTGTATAGGGATCGAATGGCCTGTAGCAATGGGCCAGACACCCTATGTATAATATCATGTCTTTATAGATATGCTATATTGAAAATTCCTTGGGAAAATTTTGAGAAAAACTTAATAATGTTGTCCTCATCTGTATTTGTATGAACCTGGAAGGTCAAAACTAACTGTTCCTACATGGCAGTGCAGCACGATGGCGTAGCGGTTAGATCCTCATAGGTTGTGGGTTTGAATCTGTGGGCTGTGCTGATGATAACGAGACGCCTTTTTTTTTATCTAAATGTAGCTGTCTTATGAACATCCTGAGATGAGCCTTTTAACATTCACTTTTTTCTTCATTAAATACCGTGTGCTACTTTTTTAAGCAAAGAGTAAAATGAGTGATGATGGTGTTGGAGAACTTCTCATCAGACACACACTATGAACATGATGGCACGTGGGTATATAGAATTTAGCGGTTTACATCCCAATAAGTGCATTTAATGTCTTGCTTGAGACTCTACTGGTTGTTCGTGATTTGTTTTCTTAACTGTGAATGCTTATTCAATACAATGAATAAGCATCCTTAAAATGTGCCACTATTTCATTAACGCATTCTTGAGTTTTAATCAGCTGGTAGCAGCAAAGGATACTGTGCAAGCAGGTCTTTAAAAAAAATCACCTAAATTCTGTTAAGCTCCATTAAGTTCATAATGTGCTGAGCTCATGCCTTAATGTGCATCCTTAATGGTGGTAATACCTTCCAGCTTGTACCGATGTGGACTGGTTATCAGTGTTATTGAATTAAAATGACCTCATGGTATTAGTCAAAACAAGTAAAGGGAGGCAGAGCGCGAATAATTACAACATTCTTCCCTTCTTCTATATTTAGTGCTGGGCAGTGGGAGCTTACCTCATCTTTGTATTTGACGATGTAGGAGTAGATCTCATGCAGCGCTGACATGCTGTTGAACTGGCTGAGGTGCAGCCGGGACTGCTCCGCTAGGTAGGCACTCATGTCCTGATCGCTGATGGCTGGCATGCGGGAGATATCGGAGTAATACCTAGACAAGAGTTCAGGCAGAGTTTCGTGTCATGCCACCTTTGTGTCCATTCAGACCTTGACTTACTGCCTCGACCTAAGCTTCCCATTGAAGGATTAATGCAGCTTAATACAATTTCTTTGCTGATGGTTAGCACCTTGTTAGAGCACACATTGACCTACTTTGCCATTTAATTGAAAAATAATGAGATTAGTAAAATAAGAGACGACTCAATTCAACTCAGTTTTATTTATATAGCACCTAAAGTCACCTAAGGGCGCTTCTGCTACAATAACCAAACAATTAGACGATCCCCTATGAGCAAGCACTTTGCAACAGTGGGAAGGAAAAACTCCCTTTTGAAAGGAAGAAACCTCTGCTAGAATCAATCTCAGGGACAGGCAAGCGTCTGATGGGACCGTGGGGGTGAGGGGAACACAGGAAAACAAAGCCAAATTCAGTTTTTTCAGATGCCCACCTGCTTATGTAACTCGGGAATTGATGGCTTTGTTGTCATGGTTGATTTTAGGGCCCTGGGTCGTTCTATCCCCCTTATGTAACAAAACTGCTTAGCATTCCCTTTGCAAGCCCCAGCTCCTGATCGGTGCATACATGTGCTCTTTATTTTGCCCTCCTCGCCTGACTATTTCTCCTGTCTCCCTCTTACTGCCATCTTTGACTGGTTAGGGCTGTCAGATTGTCATTCAGGGCTGATGTGATCAGTGAGTAGCCTGCTCCGTACATTCTTGCTAACTGCTACGAAAGGGTACCTGTTACTGATCCTTTTATAAAGTACCTCGCATGTATAATGTTCTGCAGGCTTCTTGCTTGCCAGCTTTTGATTATATAACCTGTTTGTTTAGTCCTGTCAGGGGCATTAAAACACTGGGACGCAGGGCCAGGAAGCAGCGATTAGCACACTCTCACAGTTAGTTGACTTCCTTTGTAAGATACTCACTTACAGACGTGCTATTCTGTAATGTTTGTTTTCGAAAGGAAAGCCAGTGAGCCTAGCATTTCTTTTCTTTTCTTTTTTAAACAGAACAGTTTGATTTGGCTCTTACATTTCAGTTCTAAGTCCAATTATATTTTATCCATCCTACTCTCTGTAAGCTTTTTGGTGACTACTTTGTGACTCTTTTATGGATATTAACGGGAACCTAGCTGGGTTTGTAACAGCTGATTCATCCTTTACTCATTCATATTTCATTCATATTTCATTTTTGAGATGGTGGGAGGTAAAACAGGTGATGCTCTCAGTGAAACAACAACCTTAGTATTATCGACTCAGTGTTGCTGGCTGCACTGGGAGAGTGAAAGGTCCGTAGAAAGTGAGGCAAGTAAAAACACAATATATTAAGAAAACATCCCAATACTGAGCTGTACCTGGATCTGTGTGCACGATCCATATCTCGGCTATCTCAAGGTTTACTGCAGCAGGGCAGCGCTGGGAGGAGAGTGTAGGTTTGGAGGGATAATGGAAGCAAGGTTCAACTGCACCCAGTTAAATCTCACCTATAAATCCTTATCTCACGCTGCCTCCAAAAGTTCTGTGGAAGCTGCACTACTTCCTGCAGCATATTCAATTCAAGCTGCTCAACATAAAGAAATACACAGCGGTTTCCCCACAGATTTAGACTCTGTTTGTGGTAGAAGAGTGCACATGCATTTATGTGCAGGAAAGATTTCTTAAGTATTATTATACATTATATGTTATCAGTTTCTGCACTGCAAATATTTTTACATGTCCTGACTTTGCAACAAACAACTGAGAAGACAAGCACTCGCTCTCCACAGTCTCTCATCCAGTGGATTAACTCTAGCTCCACTATTGTGGATTGTGGCCGTCTACAGCAGGCAGTGCTGTGATCTGCTGCATCGACCATCTTGGTCCTGTGAATGAACCAGCTCGAGTCCTGCTGCAGGTTCAGGTTAGAGTTTGCAGTAGATCTTCAGAGCAGAACAAAGACTAGTTTATCCAGCCACAGTTCAGGATGGCAGAGATGGATTATGTCTCACCCTGGGACAAGATTCTCTGAAGAAGGAGCTGAATAATACTGAGAAACTGCCACAACAGCTACTCACTATAGAAACATATAAAGGAGAGCACCGGGGATAGCTCAGCTTTCAAAAGAAAAGAAATAGGATTGCCCACTAACGAACTGATTATCGATCGTGCCATTTTTTTAGATTTAAAAAAAAAAAAAATGCTAAGTGAGATTATGAATGTACTAAGGTGGGCATTATATTTGAGCAGGTATCAAACACTGTACTCTACCAGAATGGTGTTTGTTATCAGCCCTTCTGTTTTACCATTAGCAGTGAAAAACCTGGAAATCTAAAAAGCATTAAAAATCAACATTATATATATATATATATATATATATATATATATATATATATATATATATATATATATATTCCTTCCTGTTAAAAAGGAGTTTTGCCTCCCCACTGTTGCCAAGTCCGAGCTTACAGGAAATCATCTAATTCGTTTTTCTTTCTAATATTATGGGGACTTTACCTAACTAATATAATATATTAATATAAAGCACCTTAAGGTAACTGTTCTTGAGATTTGGTGCTATATAAAAAAACTAAATTGAATTGAATTCAGGTAAATTTAATTACACAAAATTTGAATGAATTGAAGGAGAAACATGAACAGAGCGCCTCTTGCCCCTAAAGTGGAACCGCAGGTGGTGCGATCACTTAAACATCCTGGAGTTGGGCAGAAGATTAAGAGGCTATGGCTGCTTTTTAGCAAAATCCAGTGAAACCTTTGTCTTCTTCTTTCTTTTTGTCTTAGAACTGATCCACATGGAGCGGCTCTCACTGTAATATTACTCACTCTGTATAGTACACTGTATTATATAGTGATCGAGACAGCTGTAATTACTGCAGAGTGGTTTCTTTGCAGTAATTTAATCCAACTATTATGCTTTAAATGCCAGTACCAGATAAAGTTCAGCCTGTAACGTTGCTACAGTCTTACAGCTGTTTTTAGCTTAATAGTTTAATAGTGTAATTAACTTTGATTATAACGCTCCAACTCATTTTTCTCTCACAGCTCATGAGGAACTTTTAACATTTAAACTGTGGATACAAAAGGTGTCCTCCCATCAAACGTAGCTGTTCTCAAAGTCTTTGCGTTTGGGTCAAACTCTGACTCACCTCTCGACCCAGTTCTTGTAGTTGGGGATGTCTTTAGCGTAGAGAAGCTTATTTGAAGGTGAGTCTTTGCCTAGTTTGTGCTCCGATGTTGAACAGGAGTCCATGAAGGTCTGGGCCACCACGGACAGACAAGCATCTGTGATGCTGTTCTTATGAATGTCGAATACAAACTGTGGGTTCTTGATCACGTTCACCCAGAACCGGAGAGGGAGACTGGAGAGAGAGCAAGAGAATAAAACCCAAAAAAGGTTTATTTCGAAATAAACATCGTGTGATTAAGTGCTTTCCGTCACTAGCTTAATTCCACTTGTAGTTCTGGTTTTTCTAATTAGTTCACTGTGTGCATTAAAGCCGGCTTTAATGCACGCAGGCAGTGCCGGGGTCCTCGGGGATCGTAGCAGCTGTGTGGCTGGAGACGAATGCTCTTCATTGCTACGGAAACGCAATGATGAAAAAAATTTTATTAAATAATTTATGAATTACAAACACTGCAAATCTAGTCTGAAGATCTTATTATAGGAAGCACCCAACACAGCATTTTTTACATTTTTCTATACATTTTGCAGACTTGGATGTATTGATTTAATTCAGTGCAGCATTGTTTACAAGGAGATTTACTTTGCAGACACTGCGATTATTACTATATTTTGGCATCCATTCAAATCTCTTTGAAATGCACTTTGATTGCAGTCATTTTCAGCGAGATATAGACTCCAGCGCACATGTCACCAGGGCCAAACGTGAAAAGCGCCTGAAGATCTCATTACGCTGGAGGTGAAATTTGATTGAACCCAACAGGGTTAAATCCGGTTTCGAGAACACTTTACATTTAAGGGGAATTAGTTTTTCAGCGGCTACAGATTTCTGACTCACCAGTTGCTCTTCCAGGTATGTCGTACATCATAGTCTGTGATGGAGTGTTTGTCAGCCTGCTCGTCCAGAAAGTCAAACATATACTTGATGGCCAGGGGCAACGCGCTACCTCTGTGGGCTGTGCTGAAGATGGTCTCAAACAGGTCGTCCACAAACTTCTGTAACGTACCCTAAATGAAGGAAATCAGGGTGTACTTTAAAAAAGAAATGTAAGGAATATTTTAACAGTAATTGTAGCTGTAATATCAACTGTTTTAATAATTTCGAGAGGTTATTACAGACCAACAAACTGACTAAACTTCTGCTCACACTTGCTGATGATCAAACATCTGGCTGCTACTTTTAATTTCTATGGAAACAGTAGGGATGTACTTAGTTTTTTTTTAATTTTTCCCAACAGTTTCACTACACTGTCGGGTTGTTTTTAGTCTATAGGCAATCACTGAAAGTCTTATTTAAATGTTGCTGTGATTCCCACAACACCGGTCAAAATGGCTTAGAGGTCTTTGATATTAATGATGATTATATACAAGCATAAGCTGCACTCTTATGTTGAACAAGCATTCTGACATTTTAGTACAGGTGGTGTTCCCATATTATGGTAATCGCTCTGACCTTTTTGATATTTCTGTCAGGACCACTTTAGTCACAAGAGGACTGTTATTTTAGTGGCTGTAATTTATATATGGAAGTGTGCCTCTGTTCTGGGACCTGCTCACCGCTCTAAACTCATACACAGAAAGCCAAAAGGCAAGGAGAGCAGTGCAGCAGTCAGTAAGAGGGAACATGACTTGAAATAGAGGAGCTGGGGTGGAAGTGGTTTGCAGAGTGGGTTAATAACACTTTTCATATAAGCCATCAGCAGATCTGTATGAAGAGCTGGATCAGGTAACTCTATGCTCAATGTTTGTTTTGGGTTTTTTTTCTAACTTTTATTGATTCTCTACATATGTGTGCAATAATTTCTTAGGATTAAAAACATTCCCACATATGCTTCCCTTTCAAATCAGCCTGACTATTAATTAGAAAGGAGGAATATCTCAGAGCTCAGGAAGCCAGCGTCAACATAAGCAGTTTCATGGCACTGTGAAGCAGAATATAATGTACCATTTCCAGCTACTTGTATCCACAGCACCTGAATGGGCCTCGAGCGTGTACATTGTTACTATGAATGGCCCCAGTGGGAATCACAGCGATAACTCTGGCTGTGAGACTTACTTGCTCTGCTGACTAAGCGCTGCAAAATCACAAACCAGAACCCCGGCTCTTGGATTTGGATAGCGCTTTCCTCCAATGACAATGCCTCAACATAATTACCTCAAATGTAGCTAAATTAATTTCCCTAACACCACATTTGTCACCCCGACTTCTCCATCTGGCAGAATCTATTACTGAGGAAATATATGTCGGGATCATATTTAGTCAGCCGCTGCAAAATGGAGCAGGAATTATTCCTGCAACGCTTGTGAATGAAAGCAGGTAGATCTGCATAGACGAGACGCCGGGGCAAACGGGTTTGGAAAGGCAGCCATAAGAGAGACAAGGACAAGATGAGCTTCTGAATTGCATTTGCCTCTCTGTTTTTTTTTTCATCATGCATCGCCAAATCTTCAATCCCTCAACAAATTACTCGTCTCCTGACACCTTGTGTATCTGCCTCCCTACCCTCTGCACCACAAGCCCACCTTTTTATTAATCTGTTTTTTCTTATTACCACTGGAAATTGAAAAGCCAGCTTGCTTGTAACTGCTGCCCATTGCTACATTTCCCTCCCCCCTCCTACAATTAGAAAGGAGAAGGTGAACTGAAAGACAATGAAGGAGAGGGGCAAAGACAGGCGGCTTGTTTTGTAATGCAAGATTCCAAGATGGAGGGAATGGTTACGAGTATGTTTAGCTTCACCGGTAACACATTTAGTCAGTACATTTCACTTGCTTCATGTACAAAAAAGGCTTTGAAGCAATCTCGCCCAATGTAAAGGCTCAGACAGAGTTATTAAGGAGAGACTACATACATGCCTACTAATTTTCAATCAAAACTCTTCTCGGAAAACAAAACCAACCACTGAAACTGCACTTCTATCAGTGTCCTGTCACTTTCCTTCCACTGGCGTACCACAAGGATGGGTGCTTGGTCCCCCTACTCTTGTCTGACGATACCCAGCTATTGTACCTTCCTAACGAGCTGTCTCACAGCACACCTCAGCCCACCCAAACACCATGATGGATGGCTACCTTCAGCTCAACTTCTCTAAGACTGAACTGGAGACCATCTGTTCAGCCCGGCGTTATGTTTTGTCTACACAGAAAGCATTTCAGCTGTGTTTTTCCCCCCCTGTTGTCTGTCTATTCTCTACTGGAACAGATAAGCTCCTATCTTAATAAATCCATCTGTCTACACAGGCTGTGTAATGTCTCAAATTTTACTCTTTACTGTATCCCCAGACCCAAAGCATATTTCCACTTTTGGAGTATATGTTCTTGCTCGTTATGTGTGTAACAAGAGTGGCTGTATACTGGGTTCTCAGCGCCTCCAGACACTGATATAAGTATTCATCCCCTCGCCAACCCTTGTCTCCTGCGTGGGCTTGCAAAAAGCCTCCTAATTTCCTACCTTGTGGGTCTGTTCTGTGAAGTTTGAATCTGTGAATGTAGTGGGTCTTTGACCTGATCTCCTGTGATGTCAAACCAATTGCTAGTCGCATAAATATTCTCATCAATGTCTGTGATGATGTAATTTGATAAAGATAAAGACCCCTCAAAGATGTGGGGACACGCTGTATTAGAAGCTTCCTCTCCTTTTAAATAGGTGAGGTGAATCAGTCTGCAAGAAAGAGCTGAAAATGCTGAAGAAGAGTTTTACTATTAGGTTTTAGTGTCCCCCTGATGGTTTCAAGTGCTGTTTAAGAGGTTTTTCCACTCTGACTAGAATCAATATATATATAAAAAAGAAGAGAGTGCTGTTTACACCCCTGCCCCTTACTTTTGTAGCCAGCAGCCTGGTCAGGTAGATCTCAGAGACCATCTTGCTTCCCCGGTCGCCCTCCCTCTGGTCTGAGTGGTCGTGGTTTTTCACCAGGTGCCACAGTTTGGTTCCGCTCTCCAGATCGGGGGTGATCATGGGTGTTCGAGAACGTAGGCTGTCTGGACTACTGGCCGTCCTCAGCATACTCTCTAAATGAGACAAAAACAGAATTACTGTAGAATTACTGAAAATACTCAAAAATGGTCCAACTGACCCAGAATCTCTACCATCTGTGTCTGGTTCATTATTCATTGTGAGAGTGTCATGATTGGAATAAAGCAAGAAGAAATCTGTGACTGTTTCATGTAGGATGGGGGGAGGGAATGTGCCAGTAGGGATGGGTATCGAAAACCGGTTCTTGTTGAGAACCGGTTCCCACTGTTTCAATTCCTTGGAATTGTTTGCCATTTTTGCAAATGATTCCCTTATCGATTCCAGTCGCCCCGAATGACGTCACCACGTTGCGGAGCGTCATTTACCTGGCAGGAAACACGGCGCCTAAGCGGCTCAAACGCTCAAAAGTTTGATTATACTTTACGAGAACGGATGACAACAGGGCAACTTGCAATACTTGCAAAGCAGATATTTCATTTAAGGGAGGAAACACTACAAATATGCAAAAGCATTTGCTCACAAAACACGTGATAACCTTAAATGAATGTCGTGTTTTGAATTCAAAATCCTGCTCCTCACATACAAGGTCTTAAATAATCAGGCCCCATCTTATCTTAATGACCTTGTAGTACCATATTACCCTATTAGAGCACTTCGCTCTCGCTCTGCAGGCCTACTTGTTGTTCCTAGAGTATTTAAAAGTAGAATGGGAGGGAGAGCCTTCAGTTTTCAGGCCCCTCTTCTGTGGAACCAGCTTCCAGTTTGGATTCGGGAGACAGACACTATCTCTACTTTTAAGATTAGGCTTAAAACTTTCCTTTTTTCTAAAGCATATAGTTAGGGCTGGACCAGGTGACCCTGAATCCTCCCTTAGTTATGCTGCAATAGATGTAGGCTGCCGGGGGATTCCCATGATGCATTGAGTTTTTCCTTTCCAGTCACCTTTCTCACTCACTATGTGTTAATAGACCTCTCTGTATTGAATCATATCTGTTATTAATCTCTGTCTCTCTTCCACAGCATGTCTTTTATCCTGTCTTCCTTCTCTCACCCCAACCGCTCGCAGCAGATGGCCGCCCCTCCCTGAGCCTGGTTCTGCCGGAGGTTTCTTCCTGTTAAAAGGGAGTTTTTCCTTCCCACTGTCGCCAAAGTGCTTGCTCATAGGGGGTCATATGATTGTTGGGCTTTTCTCTGTATCTATGAAGCGCCTTGAGGCGACATTTGTTGTGATTTGGCGCTATATAAATAAAATTGAATTGAATTGAATTGAATTGAATTCTGCTCCGGACTCGTGAATCTCAACCCAGCAGCAGCGGTAACGTTTGCACGTCCTCTCCCGTTAATGCGGCAGGTAAATAATCAACTAACAGTGCATATTATGTTAGCACGATCTGCCTTATTACAAAACCTGCCATTACTGTGTGCTGCATTTAGGTGACCATGATGAGAGAGACAGACAGAGTCTGGCTGGCTCAGATGCTAGCAGTTTTCGCTGCAGTCTACCGGTAGTGTCTCCTTTCAGGCCAGGATAGACGAATGTCACCGAGCAGTGACTAAGTTTGTGGTCAAAGCCTTGCACCCATTTGCCACACCAGATGCCCCGATTTTCGGTAAGTGAATGTGTTTAATTGTAGACAGGGACATTACTGGATATTCTTGTGTAATTGCTACAGAATAATTTATGTTAAACTTTGTTATTGCTACAGAAGAATATTTATTTTATTATTTTACATTAACAATTTTTTTCCCCGGGGACCCTGTGACACCCCATTGAAGAGACATAGGCTGGATCTCTTAAGATCTCACTGTTGGGTTTGTAAGGCCATGTTACTCCTAAATTTCTATCTTGTTCAAAGAGAAGATATAAAACAACGTTCTAAGATAATCGACCTTAGTGTTCTCCTTTTTTAAAAAGAATCGATAAAGAATCGAATCGTTAAACAGAATCGAAAATGGAATCGGAATCGTGAAAATCTTATCAATACCCATCCCTATGTGCCAGGGAGGTAAGGTGCACAATATCTGCTGAATATCTCTTGTCTCTGGGGTAGAAAGCTGGACTGGAGAGAAGAGGTGGCGAGACCAAAGATGCTGATGTGTGTAACCATCCACATGCTTGGTGAAAAGACAGTAAGGAGTGTGGATGATAGAGGAGAAGTAAATATATGGGGAGGGTGGAGGGGGGTGACGGGAAAAAAAAGGGGGGGGAGTGGGCGAGCGAAATGGATGGAGAGTCAAAAAGGTCAGGAGAGAGGGGTGAAATGGAGAGTAATGGGAGTGCATGGGATAGAAGAGTGAATGAGGCTGAGTGGGATGGTGTAGAGCGCTGCTGTTGCTTTTGCCAGTGGGGTGCTGAGTGGCTTTGATTCCAAGCTCATCATGACCATTGGTGGCCAACAATTTTGCCTGTTCTAATAACACCCCGCTACATGCACACATTCATGCACGAGGCACACCAACAGGATCATAATAACAAACAAAAGGGACACAGTCAAAGAGACTTTTTAACCAAACTTTTTTTCACAGTGGAGCAAAATAGCTGGAGCCTTGCAGCAGTGTGAGATAGTTCACTACAAGAGAGGTTCAGAAATGAAACAGGTCCTCAATAATGCCATTCTCAAACAGTGTAGGTGTTGTGTGATGCACTGATTAAACCATTTATTTTGTTCCACGTAGAATCAATAGAAACGGGCATATTTGGAGTGAGAAAGAATTTTTAGTCGGTACTCCCGTATTTCAGTTAATCATACTTCTACTTCCATATAATATAGGCCACTTGTGCTGTTAAACCCTCGGTAATATCTATCAGCTTATCGAGTTTTGTGGTTGTGTTGATTTTCTCCATAGCTAACAGATGCTATAAAAATGCCCTGCAAAAAACACATTTCTACACCTGCCAACATGTAGCTTTGAATAGTACTGGATTTAGAAGTTAAAGGTCAAATATTTCTATCAGCAGGTGAAGACTCTGAGCTGCAAGGAGGGTGAATATTGGACATGCATTCATCAGGTGGCAAGAAATATGACTCCAAGGAGACAGAATGCTGGTGTGTAAACAGGCAGCAGTTTTCTACTGCTATTTATTTGCCTTAAAAGCATAAAATACAATTTCAGATAAGGAGTCAGTTTAAACGACGTGTGGAATCCTGACAACAGTGTGTTTAAGTTGATGATATATTAACCTTTCAAACATACAAAATAGGCGTCCCACCAGGCTCCAAACTGGGACCACTTTTTTTGATGTGACGTAAAAGGGTTACATCTTGGATAAGTTGTTATGACAGCCGGGTGAAATATATGAAGTAAATACGAAGTATGAATAAATACAATGAATGCTTCATATTAAATAATAAGAAGTTTGCTGATGCTCAATAAAATAATTGTTGGGACTTGGGCATGAATCTTTTTTAGCTTTTTCATTTTGGAATGAGGTATGCTAGAAATACAGTTTGAGAACAGCTGTCATGGGAGAGCATTGAAAATAAACACTTTGACCAGCACTATTTTTTCTGAATGCTAGATTTGAGGGGAAAAGGACACATCTGACTTTTCCACTATTTTCAGGTCGCGCAATTGACATCAGAGTCGGCATTCAGCCAAAAAACTAGCATGTCAATTTTCCATTTCCATATAAAACACACACACACACACACACACACACACACACACACACACACACACAAATAATAAAAAAATTCAAATTCTAACCTAAACATTTCATTTTTTGGCACAGGTGTTTTTGGAGAACAGCCACACTGATTTGGGGCTACAGCAGATCAGTGGCAATGATAGCAGCTGTGCATGTGTGAGGGTTAATACCCACTCAGCATCAGATGAGGGTTCAGTTTTTTTTTCTCACCTCAGAGTAATTTATCCTCTAAATGGTTTAATTTTCCAGTGGAAAATACCATACTGTTGCTGGGGCTCTGTCTATCTGACTGCTACGTGTCCTCTCGCTCTCTCTCTATCTCTTTTTCACTCTGTCAGCTGGGGATCGAGGTGTCTACTTTAATGCCTGTCATTTATGGACTGCTTGGAAATAGCCGTGGAATAGCCTTGGCCTGCGCTGATGGCAGTGGATAAAAAGGATTGCCATTCACTCAGATGGAGGTAAAAAAAAAAAGAAAAAAAAAAGGACCCCAATCATGGCCATGACAAACAAAGACAAAGACTGAATGAGAGAGAGTTAGAGGCTCTGAGGGGAGGCGAGCGGTCAGAGAAATGGGGATCATTGACAGACTGATTTAAACAGGATCGAGGCACGATGGGAATGGGAGCCGTACCGTATCTGCTGAGGCTCTTGGTGAAGGTGGAGGAGTTGGAGATGTTGTAGGCAGAGTTCTGCTTTGGCACCAGGGCAATCACTGAACCATCTGTTACCTGCACAACAAAAACAATACACACACACACCACCAAAATATTCAGTGTATTACTCTTGCTGAGTAGCTGGCTCTTGATGTCTGTCCTGCTTTGTGCTCGTGTACCTGATAGTGAGCCAGCGTGTTGAGTCTTTTCCAGTCGTTGTCAATCTTAGTTGTGACATCTTCATCCTGCAGGATGATTCTGGCTATCCGACCTTGACGCCATTCTTTGAAAAGAGGAAAGCCGAGTTGATGGCAAAAAGCACAAACACAAATTGTATGTGCGTGTCATGAAACTGTGTAGCACTTGCCATCATTTTGCATTTGTGTTTTTTATATTTTCAATGTAAAAGAGGTAGTTAGTAGGTTTATTAAATTTTACACTGCAAAATTACATTAAAGCAACTAACAATTGATCAAAAGCCTGTATCCAATGTGAGAAAAGTCCCTGGACTTAACATTCCCGAGAACAACAGAGAATTGATACTCTGTCGTTTGCCTCATTTCCACAGAGCAGTTTATTCTCTTTAAGCTTATTGGTTTTTCTTACTGAGTGGCTATTTGCAACATTAAAAGTCCAGATAATGATGCCACATGCTTACTCTGCAGTATAGTGCAGCAAGCAAGCAACGTTAGCAGCAACCCGAGTCACTGAGGGAGGGGCTAAAATGAGAGCAGGGCTCTTTATGGTAAAAGCTCGAGATATTTTAATCTGTTGGATGGATAAACTGCTGTCACACCAAAAATAATACTAACTACTGAGTTAGTCATTTTAAGTTTCGGCAAAATGGACTAGCCTGCTGGATCACTTTTATTTCCATCAACCAATGTGGCATCCTTTCATTCCTAACACATCACTAAGTCCATATACAGATATCAGTTTTTTCCCATTAAGATCTGATCTATGCATGTCTTTTATCCTGTCTTTCTTCTCTTACTCCAACCGTTCACAGCAGATGGCCCTGCCCCGCCCTGAGCTTGGTGTTGCTGGAGGTTTCTTCCTGTTAAAAGGGAATTTTTCCTTCCCACAGTTGCCAAAGTGCTTGCCCATAGGGGTTTTTTCTCTGTATGTAGTATTGTAGGGTCTACCTTACAATATAAAGCACCTTGAGGTGACTGTTGTTGTGATTTGGGGCTGTATAAATAAAATTGAATTGAATGTATATTTAAATTATACATACATATATATGGGTTTATAGACTTTTTTAATGCTTTTAAGTCATCAAAAAAGTTTTTCAGATTAACGTCATGGCAATCTGGACTTAAAGGCATCGCTGAATGTAGTATGTTCATTAAAGCTAAAATGGGACAATGAGCTACAGTGCACTGATCTCCCCCGACTACTGGATTTATGCAATTCTTATTGCAGACGTCTAAACAAAATGACTGGAAAAAAACAAATGAATCTGCTTTTATTTGATTTTATCTCATTAAGCCTGCACATACAGTCCTGCATGTCTTACCCAGGTCCATATCAGAAGCCTTTGGCCTTTGCGAATAGGGGCTGCCTTTGTAAACGGCATCGAGCAGCTTCTCTTTGACCTGAGTGATAGTGTCGCAGTTGAGACACTTGACTGTCACCTCCGGGGCGTTCTCATTCTCTGGATTTACACAGTGCAGCGTCTGGAAACATTTTTAAAAAATCATAAAAATGGAAGAAAAATGGAAAAGACAAAAGAACACCCAGTTTGTTTACAGCAGCTCATTTTCACACATGGACACACTGGACACATCCCTCGTCTATTTAGGCAGTTTGAGAACATAATAACTCGGCATTTGCACTTGGGAGCGGACCAAAACAACTGTAGCAGACCCCGCTGATGAGTAGGTTTGCCTGCATGTTTCCAAGCTAGACCTGAATAGTTCTGTTTTGTTAACACTGGGCAGCGAATGGGATGGTCCACGGCCAACTCCCTCCAAATGCACCGCACGCTTTAACAACCCGCATTTCAGCAGCTGACTGTTTAGACTCTCATGTGACTAAAACTTAACAAATCGAATGATTCGGTCCCGAGCAGATGAAACGGGCCTTGAGACACATCGAGTTTACTGACCAGTGTTTTGTAGTCAATCTGTTGTCTGATGAGCTTGTCCTCACTAAGGGAGTAGCGGGCTTCTCCTGTGATGGCGTCGATGGGTCCCTTCTCCATCTGCTGCTTGATGGCACAGTAAAGCATGAAAAGAGGCTCCCCGGCACACTCCTGGCGAGAGACGAGGCAGAAACAGACGAGTTATCTGGAGATCAAACAGCGCGATTTTTCTCTTTTATGTCAGAAACAGTCCTAAAGAGGGAAAACCCCCCAATAATTCAAAAATCCCCCCAAAATCTAAAATGAAAATAAACAAAACCCCTAACAGAACTTAATAAACACAGTGATTCAATTTAAATCTGGTTCCTAAGAACGTTTGCTACTCTGAAGCCACTGGGAATACTTAAATGTGTAAATTAATAACAGCGATGCAAAATGCTGTGTGTAGTAAGGCGCTCACATAAATGAGTAAATGAGGTAAGTGTGTGTTTTTGCAAGTGTCTGGAGAGCAATTAAAGACAACAAAAACTGGTTAGAATTTACGCTCAGTGGCCACTTCATTAGATACACGTTCCCAGTAGTGGGCTGTTGGGGTTTTTTGGCCTACAGAACTGCCTCAATCCTTTGTGGCATACATTCAACATTCCTCAGAGATTTTGGCCCATGCTGACATGACAGCATCACACAGAATACATCCATGGTGGGAAATCTTCTATTCCACCAAATCCCAAACATTTGGGTTGAGTGGACTGATCAGGTGGACCATTCTGGACCTGAGATTGTTGTGTGGCACCAACAACCACGTCAAAGTCACTTTTCTTCCTCCTTCTGATGCTCTCTTTGAACTTTAGCAGTTTAGTCTACTGTGTGACTAGCTGATTAAATATTTGTGTTAATGAGCAGCTGAAAAGGTGTACCTAATGAACACTTTTGGAATCGTGACTTATCCGTTCATCTTTCAAGAAGAGGGTGACAAAATGCATGAATAATTAAAGAGCTTGACGGTGAAAACTTACCAAAAAAAAAAACATGATTCATTTGCTCAAACTGGAGATGGAATATTTCTGTAACTGTGTGCAGAGTAACATCCAAGTTAATGCATCACGGACCGCGCTGACCGGCGACTGACATGGCTGGAAAACTGCGTGAAAAAGAATTCTTCACAGTCACGTTTCCCTCTCACTCCCCCCCTTTATAGCCTCTCTGTCCATGTGCGTCCGATAAAACGGCACCACGGATTTTACATTTGGTTTCCCCAGACGTTCAAATTCAGATGCAATTTTCTGTGCCGTGGTGAGCAGTCAGAGGCGATAAATTAGGTGCGGCAGCTGCTTTTCTCCCTCCTTTGTTGTCATACGGTTCTTCCCGTATTTTCTACCTCTGAATAAGGAATGCCTCAAAATGTTTACAGCGTGAAATCAAAAAAGCAACTTTTAGAGTTTCCTCAATTATGCAAAACACACATCGTCATCATCAAAAAAAATAACTTTAGTTAAATTAGTTACTAGTGATTGAATTTCTGGCTTTCTTTAACAAATCCTGGCAATTTCTAACACTGTCAATGATCTGTAAACGAACGAGATGAAATTTCAGACCTACCCGGAATGACGTCTCAAGATGTGAAGGACACAGTGGTGTTATGTAAACATCTTTCCTTTTTTTTGTTCCAGAGGGAGGCTGAAAGCAGTGTTACGTAAATCTTTTCAGCCTTCTCTCGGAGCCGAGCTTATGCGACCAGACATAGATGTTATAAATATGTTGCCCACTCTCCGCTCCATCAAAGACACTTGCCAATCAATAGTGTCATTAGTCATCACTTGGGCCCAAGGAAAAACACTTGCGAATGAAGTAGCGGCAGTTTAGAGGAGAGAGAGAGGACACATCACAGCCAATACTCATCCTGACGAGAGTTTAATGATCGACCGCGCAGTGCTCAGGGAGACACTTCAGACTGTGTGCGCGTGTGCGTCTGCTAGAGATGCATGAGGTCCAGCTGAGAGCAGGGGAAAGTACTAATTTATCCGTCTCACCTTCAAGCACACTTAACAACTCGCTTTTTCTTTCTAGCGCATGCATTACTCCCTTGCGTCCTTTTTTCCTTCTTTTCCACCATAATAAAAATCCTCAGTTCTTTATTGTTACGCCATCTTCCTTCTTTACTTTGTCATCTATTTCCCTCATATATATTCACACATTACATTGCAAAGTCCAATGTAAAAAATAAAAGGAATAGGAGGTTTGTCTTCAATACAGTGGCTAAAATGGCCATCACCGTTCCACCTAATTGTGTGTTTTTATGTGGCCACATGTGTAGTACACCAAAGGTGGAGGCGAAGAGAATCGGTAGGTGTTTTAATCAGCGTCTGCACCTTCAAACTCAAGATATGAAGGATCGTACCTATGTTTTATAATCTGAGAGGAGTCCACCAAAGAAGCGAAAGAGACAACGGGACCTGCATCTGGATAAAATGCCACACATCAAGCTTCTTAAACTGAAGTCAGAGCATTAATACATGGGAATACGAATAAACATCCTTAGTTATTCCCAATACTGTCACAATTATTTACTGTCAGTAGATTAAACATGTGACCCTCCCTTCTCCAAACAGTTGCCAACTAGCCAGCTAAAACAACAACAGCTGCTTATGTTGATTGAGCGTCAAAGTCCACCAATGCTAGATCTAGCCCACTAACAGCCACTAACAGCAGCAAAAACAGCAGCGCTTACCAACAGAAAAGTTCAGAATATCCTCAACAACTCGGATCAGCATCGCTGTCATCAGACAGAATTCGTATCAGAGTCCTATTACAAAGTTTTACAGCCTCCTCCAGAAACGATGACTCATAATAACATCTGACATAAACAGTCGACTAACTGATTGTGTAGTTGAACTGGGAGGTACTTGAAATTCAGTTGACGGCAATCTGTGAACTACTGACATCTAGTGGTCATATTTACCACACTGTACCTTTAAAGTCAGAAGCCCGAATCATTCTCTCAGTGTTACTAAAAGGTTTCAACAAGTAGGACAGACGACAGTCGTGCAAACCAGCGTGGTTCTGCAGTACTTCAATCTAAAAAAATCCACCTCAGCATGAAGGCTGTGACAAAGCAAGCTAGAATATAACCACTCTGTGTGAGCAAAGGGCCATCATGTTCTGCTTGTGCTAGTGTCGCTAACGTTAGCCATGCTTTGCAAACTGATGTGACATGGAGTGTGTGGGATTTTATGCGTGGTTCCACGTTTTGGCGATATTTGGAAGACTTTTTATAGAAGGATGTGATTCATGGCATCAAACCGGTCTTAAATACACACATAATGGTTATTGCTTAACTTAGTTCATTAGCTTGTTCTAAAATTAAACTGTTTTCTGACTGATAAGATGGGTCAGGTTTTTTGCTTCTAACTTGGACAAATTAGGAAACTAAATTATCAGTCAGCAACATCTGTACTCTTTACTCCCAATTTTCTCAGCTTTTTTTTTTTTAAACTTTCTTTTGCAATTTATCCTCATTTTATTCACTTGCACTTCAAAAATTTGCTCCTGCTTCCTGTCATCCTTATCTTTCATTGCTTTCCCCTTTCTCTGCCCTCTTTTCACATCTTTGCCCTGCCTTTCTCTTTAACTCCTTGCTCCTTTCTCTTCATCTCTCTATTTTCCTAACTCCTAATTGTCACCCGCAACCTCCATTCATCTCCCCTCTCTCCGCCACCTCCGATGCCCATTTCTGACCTCTCCCTCTCCTCTTCTCTCCCTCATTCCATTGCTGCACGCTTTAAGAAGCTCGTTAGCATCTGGGCCAATTAGGTGGGCAGCTGCTAACGAGACAGAGCGAGCATACATTACAGTGTTACGCTTCGGCTTTCTGCCTCCGTTGCTCGGCCGCTGCATGCTTGTCTATGAAATTTGCCTTTACTCCACACGCTGCCTTCATTAGGGCTGCCTAATTGTATCCTGACATTTACATTTTAGGGGTATAATGACGGCTCTGGCTGTACAGGGAGAGGAAGAGGCTCATATTCGTACATTGCATTGAATGCTGTGTATTTATTAGTTTCCAGATTTAGAGATTTTATAGAAATAAAAATAATATTAATAATGATGACAATGAAAGCAGTTTAGGTAATTACGGGTGTTTGTTTTGGTAGAATTTAAGGACTTATTCCTGTAATATTCCTGTTATTGATTAATCACAATGAGAGATTAATGCGCAATTTAACACCATCTTCTACACAGTCCACCCTCTCTTTCCCAAAATTACTCAACTTTCTTTTCTGCTGTGACTCCAATAATTATCACATTGCACTCTTAATATGATTAGGATTATAATGGCATATGAGGACAACTCCAAGTCTTCCCGTATGTAATTAAAGTGTGGAAAGGAGAAGGAGAAACCCAATGAGAAGGACGAGAGAAGCATTAAAGAAAAAAAGAAAATCGCCTCACTCGGCTGTGCAATAGCGAGAGTAGAGGATGACGGACGGGAGAAGATAAAGGGAAAAGGGCGACGCGCGAGGACGACGCGACCGAAGTCCCGCCCCCTGGTGAGGCGAACGACCTCAAGGCAGAAAGGAGACTGACAGCAGAGCAATGACAACAAGAAACGAGTCAGATGAAAGGGAGATCAGAGGAAGAGAAGATGTGAGCTAAAAGAACAACAGAAAAGATCAGTGGAGAGGATGTGTCAGCTACACGAGTAAAATTACGTGAGGGGAGAAGATCTGTGGGCTTACCAAAAGAAAAAAAAGTCATTAAAAACAGAGAAGAAAAGGGTGCTGCTTAGAGGCTTTGATGATTTACTCTTATGTGTTCTGCACTGCTGAGGGAAGAAAACATGAAGGCCAAACAAGAAAAGCTTTTAAATAAAAACACACTGAGGTAAACGGAATAAAGAATTAATATAAGTCGGGAGCGTTAAATTAAGGCTATTATTGCGAGTGATCGTTCCTTACCTTTAGGAACTTATACAAGAGGAATGTGAACCAGTTGGTCAGCATCTTCTCAGCGACAGACTCGGTTCTGATGCAAACAGAGAAAAGAAGGCAGAAACACGATGCTTGAAAAGAGATGTTTAAAGGAAACAACAACAGACCAACAGAGCTCTGATATCTCTGATAAAAGAAAAGATTCTCAGCCCTCATAAACATGAAGCAATTCTTTTATTAAAGGTTTATTTATTCAAATAAGTAATCATTAAAGAAAATATACTCAGTGTAAATGAATGTCAATCAAGGTCATTTCATTTCACCAGAGTTCATTAAAGTTAACATGTTACATTATTACATTGTGACAAAATCACATGGAAACTTTGTACTGCAACTTAAGAAAACACCAGCAAACAGAAACACGCTGCAAAAGCATGTGAAAAACAACAGAAGTTAAATAAAACACAATGAAAAAAACATTTTATAAAACACGACAGAAGTGTTTTTGGGGACACAAAAATGTGACGGAACAGCTGCAGAAGTGACAGAAAGCAAAAGGATCACAGCGAGACACGCTTCAAAGAAGAGGAGGATTCATCGCGTCGTGACGGAGATAAAAAGGTTGTTCGCATTATATAATATTGATACAGTATCGTAGATCCCATAAGCCTTTAAGTTGCTTACTCTTAGCTTTTCACTTCCGCAGCTGGTCCGTCACATTATTGTCTTCCGAAAAACTTCCATTTGTTTCTTTTGTGGCATTTTTTTCTGTTTCCCTTGTGTTTTTGTGCTTTGGCAGCATTTTTGTATTTGCTGTACGTTTGAACTCTCTGCAGAAAGAATGACATCATGTGGTACTCATTACAAAAGCAGTATTTAAGTCTGGTTGGAGTGAAGGAGCAGCTCTTGATTTCCAAAGAATTGTCCGAAAAAACTGACATGGACATGAGGATTTTTGTGGTAAGTCTTTTCTAAAAACGGTTTAACGAAATAAAAGTATATCCCCGTAGACAATAGAGTGCTTATCAAATTGAGCATCTGTCACGGAAACAAGAAAACACAAATATTTTAGAAATTGAAAACTACTCAATTCACATCTTTGTGCCCAAATTTGAGCCGACACACTGAAACTTCTCCGAGAAGTCAGAAATTAATCAAGCATAAAGTTTAACCGCTGAAACTGATTTTCTGTTTAAGAATGCAAGTAAATATCTGTCATTTAGCATCTTAATCAAAAATGAATCATGCGTTTTTGTAACAGCCCATGAACATTCGTGGATCGCAGTAGTTCTATTTCAGAATGAAAAATCACCATTTTGATAAAGAACTTGCACATACATCTGGTACACCCAGAGAACTGCCGCTCACTGAATATTTTCTTGCTTTTGGACTGTTCTCTGCAAACCCGAGAGATGCTTGTGTGGGAAAGTCCCAGCAAATCAGCAGTTTCTCAAACTCACAATCACCTTTCCTCCACATTCTGATGCTCACTTTAAACTTCTGAAGGTCGTCTCGCCCATGTCTACATGCCTAAGCGCTCTGAGCTGATCCATGTGATCAGATATTACATGTCAGCATTAATAAAGTGGTGCGTGAGTGTATAAAGCTAGCTAACCATGACTGGTTAAAAACTACGATTTCCTGCAGGTTAAGACGTTAACCTGTGGTATTCTGCTGATTTCCAGCTTTCAGAAGGTGGACTGTCAAAACTGAACACTTAGTTCAGACATCCACAGATTTTCCTACTGTCCGTTATGCTAATATTGGTTTGCTGGAAGATGATGATGATTTTAATGAGCAAAGTGAGCAGAAATATAGATTCGGTCCATTTGCAGTCAAAGTTTGATATAAACTAATACTTAGAAATACTTAAATGAAAAAGTAAAATTAGACAAAAGAAAACAGAAACATTAAAGAGATATCCCTTTTTAAATAATATGTTTATGCTGGCTTTACTTCCTCACCTCCTTAGCAGCAGTTTGGGATGGTTTTTGCTCTCCAGGTTTCTGTCAATCAGGTCGGATAACAGCTGTTTCAGGACCCCGGTGGCATACTCCATCTCCCCCTGCAGAGCCGTCATGATCAGAGACGCCACATTGCCTCGATCCCGCATTGAAAATGACCTACAAATACATTCAATGTTTTAAAAAAGGATCCTTTACAAGTGATAGACCTTGTTTTTGTTTGGCCCCATCTGAATTGTTCCTTGAAATACGTACGCGTCGTTAACCTCATAGCAATTCATTTAAATATTAATGCACATTTTATCTTAATTAAACTCTGTTTAGTCATAAAACATTTGGCTAAGTGCCTTACAGTAACCGTAGAGCTCCTAAAATGGGTTACTGCTTTCATAAACATACCTTTGCTTTTCTTTTCTTTTTTTCTTGATGCATTCATGTTTGTAAAAGCACACGTTCCCACCATATTACCAAAGACGGAAGAACACTTATGAAATAAACGAGTAAATAATGACAAACCTCTGGGCCTCCAGGGTTCGTATGAACGTCAGCAGGAAGTGCTTCTTTGTCAGCAGCTGGCCGAACAGGGTGAGCGCCTTCTCAACATTGGCAGGGACCTGGAGACGTTGGGTGTTGTAGACAGGGTTAAAGGGCTGCTTCATGAGAGGTCACTTCAAATAATGAGGTCAGAGGTATGTGAAAGTAATAGCGGTGAGGCAAAGGCTCAGGCTTCAGGCTGCTCTGATTCCAAGACTTTTTAAAATGAGTAGATCTGTATGATATCAGTGAATATTCCGTATATGGTCCCAGGAACATAGTGCTGGCTGTGAGCACAGAAGCTCACAACCTACTATTTAAGTCTTGTGTTGATGAGGGGCAGCCAATCAGAAAGCAGCTGGCTTAAAAGGGAAGGGGTGCTGAAACAGCTTGTTTCAGACAGTGAATGTACTCAGGGGCTATTTTTGAATTGTGAAACACTGAAAGCTGCTCTAGTAGTCCAAAAAGGAAAACATACAATCACCAATAAGCATAATAGGACTCCTTAAGCTTTGGATTCCTTAAACAATATCACAGGATTGCGATACGCACAGTACAACTAATGAATCTATGACTCACTCTGGGCAAAGAGAGATTCCGAACACGTCTGCAAGCAGACATATGATGAGCTCAGACTAGATTGTTAAACAGTGAGGTAAGGCTGATTGGCTACTCTCCTCTCCTGCTGTGCTGCCGTGCGGCGTGTTCCACTTCAGATGATTTCAGTGGACAATTTTGACACGATTGTCTTCTTGACATCGGGGTCTGGGGTGTGTGCGTGTGGCTCAAAGCATCCTCCAGTTGAATATCGATAAGACGAGAATTTGAATTTACGGTCCTGAGCTTTAGCCATCTCACGCGTTATCTCTGTCTGCGATGTTAGCGGTTAAACTCTACTTGTTTGGTATAATCACACCTGCTAGTGGGCTGAATGTGTTATACTACTTAAACGCCCTTAACTGAATCTTTTAATAACCCGCTGTCACATGGGGAACTCTGGCTTTTTATCAGTTTAAGGAACTTTCTTAGAATGTCGAAAGTCTAATCAGACCAGCCTGAACCAGCCGAGCATGAGAAGGAGTCCTCTGTCAAAAAGAGCGGGAGGGGAAAGATGGAGAGGAGTACAAGGACGGATGAAGCATTAGGGCATAGCAGCATTGCGTATGTGTGTGTGTGTCAGGGTTGGGTACAGAGGTGCACCCTGCTTGTTCCACTGGCTGGCACCTGTCACTACTTATCAACAACACGCGAAACCCCCTGAAGACACCTTTCTGACGCTCACTCGCTCCATCTTCCTCGTCGCTTTAATTCTCTCTCTCGCACTTATTTTTGACTGTTTCACATCATTGGTCTCTCTCTCTCTCTTGTTTTAATTTCTCCCTCTCTCTTTGGTTTTGTGTGTCATCCTTGCACACACACACACACACACACACACATCTACCACTCCCCCTCTCTCTCCTACTTTCGTCATCATCCTTTTGTACCACTGTAACATCTATTCTTTCTCTCCTCCGACATGCAATAATAAAGTGTCTGGGCCTCTCTGTAAAGTGCTAAATGAGATTCTCGGCCTCCAGGGTGGATGGTGAGTGCGATGTGTGTGCATGTGTGTGCGTGTTGGAAAAAAGAGGGAGTGTGAGCGAGATAGAATGAGATTAGACAGATGGAGATGCATGTACATACTGCGCAGGAAGGGTCTTCACCAATTTTTCCAAGATAGATTTAAGGTTTGTAGATTCACAAATCTGCAAGACTGTGTGTGTATGCTTGGATGTGTGTGTGTAGGTGTGTCACGTGGCTGTCAAGCTTAGGGTGAGAGCAGTCACGCAGTGCAATAAAGCTAGGAGCATTGGTTTACCCAAGTCATTGGATTACAGCGGCAACCCCTGGGGGCAATACAGACGGTTACGGAAGGAAGTCTAGACATAACAATAAAATACGTAAGCACCTTTTACCTCTGTGCCTGCCTGACACCCAAAGTTAAAGGTGTACTCACACTTTTGGGATTTTGGATTATGGAAAACGGAGTTTAAACATGTTCTGCTTGTGATGTAATCCTAAAACAATGTACAGTAATTCTAACTGCGATGAGCATACGTACACATACAAATCACATTAGGACAGCTGCTTTCAGAGAGACTGTCGGCAGGGGAAAGTTAAGTTCTTAATTTTATACAAATATAAAATTTTCCATATTCTATTTAGATCCTGGAAGCTATTGTATCCTAATATGATAATATATGCATACGGATGATTGGTTGGTCAAACAGACTAGGCCTGTTTTTTAATGAAGACAAATAAAATAAAACCCACAGACTGTATATAAAAGATGGATTATGCCACTGATTGTCACCCATTGAGCCCACAGATGGTATAAAAACAAAGACGCAACTTCCTCGTTGGAAAAGTGAAGCCAATGTGCTAGTGCCTTAAACCTGCATTCTGGCTGACCACCAGATGGCGATAGCTGTTCCAAGAAGTTGCAAAAAGACTTCTGGTTCTATAGAACCAGTGCTGTGGCACATAGGTGCGCCATGAGAAATGATCAGGTGTGCCGTGGAAGATTATCCGGTTCCACCTGATTAGTACTCTAAGCGATCGGGCAGAACAATTACATTCTCCTCCACTAGAGGGCAGTACAACTACCTGCTCTAATTAAATGGGTTGTCAACTGCCAGTAAAACAGAAGAAGAAAAAGAAGAAATTGCATAATAGTCATGCCGTGAGATGACGCAGTGTGTAATAGCAATAGATAAATATTTTAAAAGAAAAAGTAGTCAATCTGACCTGAGTCGGGGACAAAATTCTGACCCAGATGAAGGCCCCAGCATGAGAATGGTCAGAAGAAAGCAAAAAAAGTATAATGGAGACAACCTGAGCCAATTCCACTACACCTGGTGCGCGGGGGGAAATGATCAATATGGTCTTTGTGACATTTTTGTTTGGTGGTGTGCCTTGTGATTTTTCTAATGTGAAATATGTGCCATGGCTCCAAAAGGTTGAGAAACACTGCTATAGAGGTCCATGGGATCACAGCCCTCTGCCTTTATGGTAAATGGTAAATGGCCTGTATTTGTATAGCGCTTTACTAGTCCCTAAGGACCCCAAAGCGCTTTACACATTCAGTCATCCACCCATTCACACACACATTCACACACATAGTTAATGAGCAAGTCGATTCACAGTCAGACCTGCCTATCTTCAACGGCAGAAATGCTCATCTTGAAGCTTCCTAACGGAACTTCAGAAAACAGCAGATGATGTCACTGTCCATCTTTTATACTGTGGTCTATGGTGAAATGTTGGCGAGAAGCCTCAAGCTGAGCACTTTTGTCATCAAGGTGTATTGCGATGGGACGAGTGGCTCTCATATAGAAAACAAAGGACTCTACACCTATGGCAGGAACTTGTCAATCAATATGTTCACTATAATTTAGAAATGTGAGAAAGAAAATCACAAGAAAGAATGCAGGTTTTGGCATGGCCTCACTTTCAGATCTGGAGAGTCCATGAGTGAAAAATAGAAACACTGGAATATTAGCCCTTATAGTAGCAAAGTGGGTTTTCAGAAATTGCAATCTGTGTAGCGGCTCGGTTCCAATAACTGATTCCATTTTGGATCTGGTTTGCTTCCTTCAAAATACCTGGATTTATTAAGCTCTGATGAAGATAAATCTCTCATCTAACCTCACTGCCAGGGATTATAACAGTTAACGGCTGTTAATTCCATCATGGACATAATGAAACACATTGCTGTGTCTTAATAAAATGCTCTGTTAAGCCTAAATTGAACCAAAGATAATTTCATATATTCAAATCATATATATACAGACACACACACACACACACACCCACACACACACACCCACACATATATATTTTTTTAATCAACATCTATGTTAGGCTGCTCTTTCAATACAAATAACACTGGGACAAAAGAAAATGATTTTCAACCTAATTCAATTTCTGACTTGGAACTAATTTAGATTTGTTAAACTGTCTTGTTAAAGAAACACAAAGGGAAAGCAAAGAAGGAAAAAAAAAAGAAAGTAAGTACATTTCCATCTACTACATTCCTGTTGTTCTAGATGCTCTAAGGACTCTGTTCGTTCAGATTTAACATTATCTGTAGTTTGTAAATACAGATTGATAGTCCGCGCTCATAGCCAAAATTGTTGCCTTTCAAAAATAACTCGGGGTGAATCACAGAAAGGAATAAAAAAAGAGATACCAATGACAGCTATGACACCACCCAGGGGGATTTTACTTCTAACAATATGAATCAACGTTCTGGATTAGAGCGATTAAATTAAGCTGTAAAAGGTCAAACAAATTACTCTTCGACTCCAAAAAGTCAGCGCTCCAATCAAAGCCAATGGAGCAGCACCAGATTCTACATCTTAATGATACTGCTGATTGCAAACTTGGCTCTTTGGTTTTTAGTTTTGGAGGGGAGTAGTTTATGTTGACATACTATTAATTCTCCTTCCCTTGGTCTCAGCGGTAAGATGTCTTTATAAATCAGGTTCACTATTTCAATTTGGCTGTGTTGGCAAGGAGTTTGCATATACTGGTTCATTTAATAACTTTACAGTGATTTATAATGCCAACAACAATCCTCGGAACTGTGAATCTTATTTTCTTTTTGCCTTGTTCCCTTTGCCTTTCCTGCGTCTTTTTTAACGTCTCTTACATAACATTCTTTTTCAGTCAATTCAAAGCAATGCTTACTGTATAACTCTTTTTATCTACATCAAACGGATAAGGTGAGTTTCTGTCCCTTGAGATCTGACTAATGATGATACTATGGCTTCATTCACATTCAATGAGACAAGCTGAATACATTAAGACGAAGTAGGTAAAATATAGGTTATGTGATTGCTTTAAGGTGTTCAGCATCTGGAGTTCTTGTCACATCTCAGGCTTTTTAAGAGTCCTTCCTTTGATGAAACGTGTCATGGGATAATGGCTACATAAGTTTCCAGCAGTAAAGCTAGTGGGACAGTTTTAATACTGATAAACAGAACTTTCAGAATACTTCTAGTGCAAACTTTTGTCGAACTACTTTAAGTAAAGCAGCAGCTGTATGTGTCCATGTTTGGTGTTAGTTTGTTAGTAAAGCCTCTACTGTAGCTGATTATACATTGTTAGTTTGTTTCAGTCTCAAGTTTGGTCGGTGGTGTACTGACCCGTACCTCCATCTCCTTGAGCACAGGATGGTCCTCAATCCCAGGGAAAAGAACTCTCATTGCATAGGTCCGATAGTCTAGGAAGGGAATCCCAGCTCCATCCAGCTCCTGGGTTAGTTCATGGATGTCTGTCTGTAGCTCAGCGAAAGCTATAGATGGAGAAGAGATAATTGGTTATTATCTGTATGACTGAGCAGCAGCACTGCCTTGATGTTTCATCATGTGTTAAGTTGCCCAGTTAGCAGAACAACAAATGATCTGTCTCTGTAGCTAGTCTTAACTGCTCACTCATACTAACACTTTAGCTGGTGAAATTTACAATAAGATCACTTCATTTCATGGTAACTACCACAATGAGTGAAATAAACCCAAGCTTTTGTAAATATAATTTTGCAATGTAAAAGCAAACATTATGGAAGTGAAAAGGTTGACTTTTTATCAATCAATAAGCTAGCTTCCTCAATTAAAGGACGTAGCATAACCTTTTTACCTATGTTGCTACAGGTTTATTTAAATATCCAGTGGGAGAATGTAAATTCGATTTCACTGTAAGGAGACAAGGGCCCTTTCTCGTTTCTCAAGTACGCAAGTCCTTACTTGCTGAGAACGCGAGCACGGACTTGCGATTTGTACAATTGGAACACCTGCGTACTTGATGATGTCACAGGTCTGGAGTTTTTACTGCCGTCCCCTCTTAATTTAACTGTGATTAATATGTTATGAAGCTTAACTTCAATCTCCACCAAACTGATTTACTCTATTAATAAAAATAGTGTACATGTATGCCTTAATAAAAACAAGCAGGTGAGAAATTAGAACGCTTTTATTTTTACTTTAGTAGACACTCAAAAGTTACAACAGACAGCTGCTGGGGTTTGGAGAAGAACTGAACAAATATTTAAAATATAATCTGATCATTTTGAAGCAGCCTTCAGAATCTCCACGTATTAACATGCTGTTTTTGTTCCCGGTGAAAATGTTTCCTCCTGAATTGAATTACATCTCAGCCAAACCGATTTACTCAGGAACAAATAAAACACGGAAATAAACCAAAAATTAACATTTCGAAGTTATCTAAGAGACTTATATATCATGTTTAACCTGAGTAGCGAAAGACTGCGGGTGTGTGTGTGTGTGTGTGTTCAACACGATGTGCCAGGAGTCCGCTGCTCTCGCTGGCTCTAGTGATCCTCGACCTCCCCAGCTATGGAGCTGGTGGGTAACAGACGTTTGGAAATATATGATACCTTGATAAATCGAGCAGATATTTGAAGCTTACACAGCTACATTCTCGCTTGAAAACAACTTAAAAGTTTATTTCGTGACCCAGAGAGAGTAATATTTAAAAGTTTTTAGCCTCTGCCATTGCCGCGTTTGGGTTTTGAACGAAATGCATTCTGGGATATTTAGCTGTACCAAGTACACACAAGTACGCATATTGAGACAGGCCCAAGGATTTCAGACAGCACAAATACATGTTTTGAATGAACAGTGTAAAATTCATAGTCAGAATTTATGCTGCTAACGGAAAGTCAGTTTCTTAGCCATTAGCTTAAAATGTACTTTTCAGTGGCTAATTGGTTCTGGCTTGAAACAGCTCAGGAGCTAGAGCTGTTCAACAACAATGCCACCAAGACTATAAGCCTCATACTTTATACCACCAAATGTGAATATACTATTAATGTTAGCATCCATGATTACATGCGTATGTATTGATGTATGTGTATGTATTTTAAAGAAAACAATATTTTATTATCACGTTGCTGCTGAAGCACAGCGAGTAGCCATTAGTAAGACTATTGTAAAAGTGAACAATCATAAAATTGATGGTTGTGAGTTATATTCTTGAAAACTGTTGTAAAAGTGTATATTTTAACCTATAGCAGGATCTACTAAACTTAACCTGTAGTTTGGTAGCAAGGGAAATATTGGCCCTGGCCAATGGATGAAAGTCCTTTTATCTTTTAATCAAGAACACTAATATCAGGTGATTTTCACCCACGTGTAAGGATAGTGTTACAAAACTCCCATTAGTGTTCTAGGGTAAAAAATCTGACTAACTTTACACGTGTAACAGTCTAGCTGATAGAGTCATAACAGTGATCAAAAAACACTGAGTGTAAGGATAGTCACACAGATGATTCTGTGCTATAGATATCTATATATGGGTCAGATGAGGTGCCTGCCAGAGGCAAAGAAGGGAAAGCATTTCAGAAAGACAGCACAACTGCTGCAGAGATTTCAGGTAGAACGACTCAACCTTAGAAAAAGAGCCAGACATCTGGATTGAGAATTAAAGGTCAGCAATGATTTAAAAAAAAAGATGCTTGCAAAGGAAGTAAATGAGGACCAAAATGCAGAATCACAAGAATATACAGACACTTTTAGTTTACACTTAGCTAGATTAATGCGATGGTGTTGTGTATAGTATGTTGCTTTGTTTTGTTTTGTTTTTTTGCTTGTTTTCTATTCTTTTTCTCTCAACAGGTGATCCCGTAGATATTTTTTCCCCCCCCTTTCTCACTGTCCCTCTCCCCTTCTGTTTTTCTTTTCCTTCCTCTTTCTTTCTCCCTTTCCTATCCTTCACTCATGTCTGTCCCGTCTGTAACAACTGAAAATAAAATAAAATAAATAATAAAAACAAAGGTTGATCAAATGGACCAATACGGCAATGCCATGATGATCCATTTGGCAAAATAAATCCATTGGGTATCCTTGTTGGTCTTCAGACAACAATTCTGACGGCTAAAGAACCAAATGGGACAGGCAAAAAAAAAAAAAAGAATATACAGACACTAAGTCATGATAAGACACAGACACAATCGGCAATTTAGTTATATTCAATAAAGGGCACGTTATTATGTGTGGGTGAGAAAGCATAAAATAACGGTATGATCTATGTGTAACTAAGTGCATTCAGGTATACATAGATCTGAAGATAACACTAAGCTATATATTTAACTTGCAGACAGGGCTAAAAACCTAGTTAACCAAATCCATTCCTTGGAGTCGTGGTCCTGACAATGTCAGCCTTTACTTATCCAGAAAAAAGGCCCGAAAACAATGAATCTCAAATGGAAATCCTGCTTGGGGAGAGAGAAAAGCAGAAACAGGAGACAGAAAACAAAGTTCCTGGAAAGGAAAGTCAATTAATTGCATGAGTGGATAATTATTAAGAGAGCAACGGATGAGTTTTCATGCATAATTTCCCCCAGCTGTTATTGGACTGTTTGGTCCACAAGAGAAATAGAGAAGAGAGGAAGCAGAGAAGATGAAGGAAAGAAAGGGAAAGACGAAGGAAGATCAGGCAGTAAAGAACTGAGAATGGAAAGCAGACATTGGATTGAGGGTATAAGTAATTGGGAATAAGGGTAAAAGACAAAAAAAGGCAGCATGGGAGACACAGCATGAAAGATAAAGGCAAAGGAGAGAATGACAAGAAGACAGGGAAGGAAAATGGCTTGAAAAATAGTCAAGGAGACACAAATTAGATGTAGGTTTTCTTTCAAGTCCTCACTTCATTTTCCACTCCACTTCTTCTCTCTTCTATCTATTAATCAGGCTCTTATTTACTGGCCAAAGGGTAAATCTGCTTAAAAGCATCTTAGCAGGCAGCCCTAGCGAAAATACGCTTCCAAAAAATATCCTCCTGATCAGCTGATATAAAACAAGACATAACAAAACCTCAAGCGCAGTTCAAAGCAGGGCCATAACCTTTCCTCGGCTGCAGCCATGACCGTGAACGGCTCTTGAACTATGACGGACCCATCAGCCTGTACTGTGCAGTGTGTTTATTTCTTGTGAAATGCTCATCCTTTACACGCTAAAATGTGTGTTATACGACAAGCACAAGTAGCACAAGAGATAAAATGTCAGTGTTGCTAATAGAAATATCCCGACTCTGAATATTGGATTTTTTTTGTAAATCAGTATCGAGGATAATTTAGAAACTTTTCTTGTTGGTTTTCACTGATGAAAATTAAAGTGCAGCATTTGTTCAGAGAGGCCACAAAGTCAAGCTCAGCTGTAATCCCACCAGATCATCAAACCTAAATGGCAACCTGCCATCAGCTGATGACTTCCAGAAATCAAATCAGCAAATCTCATCTAGGGCGCTTTTTAAGATTCTTGAGCAATGACCACAGATGCAGCCCATCTGCAACATCCACCCCAGCGCCCCACTTCATCCTCTCTGACCTAACGTCATATACACTCACTGTCCACTTTATTAGGTACACGTGCTGAACTGCTCATTAAAGCAAAAATATAATCAGCTAATCACATGGCAGCAACTTGCATTTGGGAGTGCATTCACGGTCAAGACAGCTTGTTGACGATTGGATCCATGGATCCATGATGCCTGGTATCATTGGTTTAGGATGGTATTAGTGGTGTAAAGGTGCTGGGGATGGTTTCTGCTGCTGCTGACCATGTCCATCTCCTTATGAGCACCGTGTACCCATTGTTTGATGATTGCTTCCAAGAGGATAACACACTTTTTCACAAAGCCCAAATTATCTCAAGATGATTTCTTGAACATGGTAATAAGTTCAGTGTACCCAAATGGTTTGCACACTCCAGCAGACCTCAATTTAACAGAGCATCTTTGGGATTATGTGGAAATTTGCATTATGGATGTGTAGCCAATAAATCGGCTACAAAAATGCATGATGCTTTCATGTCAGTATGGACCAAAATCTCTGCAGAATGATCTAGCATCTTGCTGAATGAAGAATTGAAGCTATTCTGAGAAAAGGAAAAAGGGGTATCTGACTTGGCCAGTGAGTACATCTTGTTTTTGATGCCTCCTGTGCTCTGTGCTGAGTCTACCTGCTGCTCTCTCTGGTTTATGTTTTCCACATATGCACATTTGGAAGGTTGAGAAGGTCCGTAAACAGAGCCATGCTGCCAAATCTAAATTAATGCAGGCAGAAATATTAATCTCCTTTTGACTTTAGTGGTCCCAACTGAACTAACTTAACCACAGGTAAAATTTTGACAACCTAAAATATAGCTTTTTGATTTGTGCTGTTTTATTATTATTATTATTAAATGTGTTGTGAGATTTTGTGACTGCAGGGTATGGTGTTCAAATAATCTGATATTTTATGTCTATATTAAAAAATGCAGCTCAGTTCCAATTTTCTGCTCTGTTGCATCTAAAAGTGTATTTTTTTCTGCAAGAAGACAATGTTTACTGCAGCTGACAATAAATGAGGGCTTTATGCCAAAGAGAGTGCTCAGGATGTTTCACTTGATATAATGTGATGAGAAAAATGGAGAGAATATTTTTGTTTACCAACATCACACTAATATTTCAATATATTATGATCTCTATCTACAACACGAAAGGTAGCTGTAGTGTCGTCCAAATAGAGCTATCCAATAAATGTAACCCCCCTCCTCATATAGGATGTCTTAAATAATCAGGCCACATTTTATCTTATAGTAACACTCGTAGCAGTCGTATCACTCAAGCAGAGCACTTTGCTCTCAGACTGCAGGCTTACTTGTGGTTCCTAGCGTATTTAAAAGTAGAATGGGAGGTTCAGCCTTCAGCTTTCAGGCCCCTCTTCTGTGTACCAGCTCCCAGTTTGATAAAGCTTTTAGTTAGGACTGTCTGTCTATGTCTTTCCTGGGAAAATGCTCATGTGTTTCTGATGAGTAAACACACACACACACACAGAAACACACACAAAAGACCCCAGTCAACACAAAGTCTGGGAAGTGAAGTGTAAAAATGCCACAGCATTGAGTGTGCTCAAAGGAGCATGTAAACAATGCCTTACCATGAATTGGTTTGAAAGTTCATTTGCATTTTCTTGCCTATATACTTTATACGGGACTCTTTAACAGGTCGTTTAACCCATAGAAGTGATGCTTCCCGGTCAGCAGTTGGGTTTGTAATGTGTGTATGCATGATGGCAAATACAGTACACTATAGCTGTGTACAGTGTGATATCCACCTCTTACAGATGACTGATCCAAAACGTCCTGTCCCCCCCAATAGACTGTTAGAAGCCTGCCTCACACATATACACTTCCTTTTGCAATCACAGGGATAGTCGACCGCCCACTTCATCTGCTCCTCCGCCCATGTGCGCTGTCTTGCCTCTATAGGCCAGCTGGGAGTGCAGCAGGCGGGGCGGGGTGCTTTCAGGGTGGGTGGGAACGAGACCATGCTTCACTTCCTAGGAAAACCAAGCGCTGTTGACTTCCCGTTGACTTCAATGCTCGCCTGTCGGCCTACTGTTGTAAATAGCGAAACTTTCTCCAGTCGTGTTTCGTGAAAAACACAAATGACAACATCTTAAACTGAGGCGACGCGACAAGGAAGAAACACGTACCTGGAAATGTCACCGCAGTCAGGATTGCACGTGCAACGATCGGCCCGAGAATGTTGCACTTTGAAAAACAACACTCGTGTAGTTTTGTTTGACAGCTGCTCCCTGGCAGGTGTTGCGACTTTGTGTCATGACCGCAGTGTAATCGTATCATAACTCTGTAGCGTGGCTGCGTGTGCCCGTGTTATTATATTGAGTGTAAACACCTGGATTGTCCACACATCAGTCATCCACACTCTGCCGCTGACTCTCGCTCTTTTAACCCAGTTTCTGTGTGTCGGTTTCTCACTCACAATATTTTCTCACTCCTCTGCAAATAATCCCCTTGTTAGCTTGACCTCAGATAGGCCTCTCACACTATCTACTTTCTAGCCGTGTGTGTGCTCTCCGTCTTTCTGACAGTCTTGCTGTTGAGTTGTGTTTTCACTCGGAGGTACGGACAGATGACTGACACGTTAGACTGTGCTCTCCACCACCATCATTATCAAAACAGGTGTCCATTCCTCCAGTGGAGACCCAGATGCCAATCCATGCCGAGAAGCACTGGAGCTGTGCTATGAGGCTTGTGGTGGAACAACTTCTTGCTGAGATGCTTTACAGTGGTTTCCCTATAATTGATAGGCATCTGTGTGCTGTTTACACTTTCACCTTTTCACCAGTATCAGTAGAGCCAAACACCTCGTGCTATCCATACAGCACGATTTGCTTCTGCTTAATTGTTCTGTAAAATACTGAACATTACATCATTTTCTGTTGCCCTTCTGTGCTTCCTATTGGCATATTTCATCTCTCCCAGAACACCGTCATACCGCCAAATATAAATGACTACAGATAAAATAACAAACTTGCTTTGACCCTGGCAGAAATATCCTTTAACACTGCTCAGAATGCACATTTCCTATTATTAAACTTCAAAGCCATTTTCAGGAAGCGTTGTTGTATACTCACTCAGCTCAGCAGACTCCAACACTGTGATCAATGTCATTGCCAGTTGCTGACCTTTAAAACAAGTTTACTCAGGCAGTGAGCAGGTACAAATAGATTAAGAAAGTCTAAAGTGCTTTGAGTGGCAAATGTGTAATTTATCTAGTCTGTGACGACCATCTACTTTAACCAGCTTATTAGATACTTGGAAAAAATATGGAGACAAAAAATCTAAATCACTCCTCCCTCACCTCCCATTGATTTAGTTTCTTTTTGTGGCAGTGTTTAGGGGTTTACGTAATTCAATTCAAGCTTTATCAAAAAGAAAAGTTTTAAGCCTAATCTTAAAAGTAGAGAGGGTGTCTCTCTCCTTCGAATTCAGGCTCAAAGCTGAAGCTCTGCCTCCCATTCTACTTTTAAATATTGTAGGACCAACAAGTAAGCCAGTGATCTGAGAGCAAAGTGCTCTATTGGGGTGATATGGTAATACGAGGTCAATAAGATAAGATGGGGCCTGATTATTCAAGACCTTGTATATGAGGAGCAGGATTGCAAATTCAGTTCTGGATTTAACAGGGAGCCAATGAAGAGAAGCCAACATGGGAGAAATATGCTCTCTCTTTCTAGTCCCCATCTGTACTCCCGCTGCATTTTGGTTCAACTGAGGGCTTTTCAGGGAGTATTTAAGATGGCCTGATAATAATGAATTACAATATTCCAGCCTAGAAGTGATAAATAAAGAATTTTCAATAATTCTTATCATTTTCAGCTTTACTCTGAGACAGGATGTTTCTAGTCAGTGGCGGTCCTAGCCTGTTTTATGAATGAAATGTGCTCTATTTGGAAGCAGCCGGCCCCCCTCCCCTTTCGATAGGTTGTGTGAGAGACTTTAAATCATCAAACTGTAAATTATAAATTTTAAATTGTTATTGATCCATTTACCCCTAGTCCTAAAGTGTACATTTATTTTCTTACTCTTCTTATATTTATTGTTTGTTTACTTGCACTGCTGTAACTGGAGCCTCGTCGTCTCGCCTCTCTATATACTGGACTGTATGTAGCGGAGATGACAATAAAGTTTACTTTGACTTCAGCAGCAAGCAGGCGCATCGAGGGCTCTCGCGCTCACTTTTCGCGTATAGAATTTCGAAAAAACATCGGTCTGTGTCATAATGTGTGGTGTTTTTGTGTTTGCTGGTTTGTTTTTATTTTGTTTTGGTTATTAGATGCTGCTCCAGCCAGCCAAAGAATCCCCCGCCGCCGCGCCCTCTCCTCCCTGTGCCGCAAGCAGCAGGCGCACCTCGCAAACGGAGGGCGCCCTTACTCCCAGCAAATGGGAAATAGAAAACCGATCGGTGCCTATGTCATTCCCAATATGCGCTGGCTGATGTCGGGGCAGCATGAGTACAAGCAATTTTATTTATTTATTTTTGCCGATGCCCGTGATGCCGCCCCCCACCACGATGCCGCCCCGGGGAACCGCCCATGACGCCTGTATCAAAAACCGCTACTGTTTCTAGTTTTAGAGATATTGTGCAAATGTGATAATTTTCTGCAGTAATAATTCTCTGCAAATACAAATAATCAAACTGCAGCTTCACCTCCAGCAAGTCTCACAGCTTGAAGATTAACTTCAATAATATCTTTTTAGACTGGCCACGATAGTCCTTGTTCTACACTTCAGTCAAAGGGAGTTTGGAGTTCTCCATCTGCTCCAGGATATGGGAAGAATACTGCTTCAGCTCATACTAGATCCAGAGCAACAAAGGGACTAGCATAGCTAGCTGCAACCAAGGTGCTGAAATCAGAGTATGTGACACCGTGGAATGAACTCTTCTCTGGGTAAGTAGGTGAACAAAATCCTCCACAACAGCAATCTGACCAGCAATCCAACCAGTAGGGAGACACAAGAGAGTCTAAGTTAAGAGCTAAGAAACCAGGGAGCATTGATTGACCATAGATGTCATCTTCCTCACATATTGATAAAAAGTAGCTAAAATAAACCAATAAATATACTTCTGACAGCTGCTAATACCACTGGACAGTTCACCCAAATGCAGTTTGGGAAACACTGTACATGCTAATACACAAGCAGGAAATTAGCTTAAAATAGTAGTACTAGTAACATATAAAACATTAACCAGTATACTTTGCCTGTTTTATGATCACTGTATAGTTTCCAGGCAACCAACGGAGAAACCAGCGAGCCATGGTAGTCACGCAAGAAAATTAAACCCCCATTAAACATCTCATCTGTGCACTACAGCTTCGAGCTACTGAACAAACAAGGTAGGAAATGTTCATTTGTGAAGTTTAGAGAGTATGTAGGCAGGTTTCATTAGATACACTTTAGATAAATGCAAGCTGTATATAACTAAAATATCATACTACTCATTTATCATTCTGAAAATGATGAAACACATTGAGTTACCATAATAAAATTTGATTTCTATTCAAATTGGAGTTTAAAAACCTTTTTAACTGTAGTGGATTATTTTATATTTAATCCTATTTCTGCTGAAAGATCCCCATCTTTTTTCCTTTTTTTTGGGTCTTGTTACTTTCCAGTAGTGCAAGGGTAAAAGCTGGATCCACACTGCTTCTACAGCCTACCTTCTTTACACTCCAGGGCCACTCTGGACTCCAGGTTGTCCATTTGAAGCTGTAGACGTTTCAGGGTGCGGTCAGCGTCCCTCGACTTCCTCTTATAGGCTATCAGCACGGCAATGATGACCAGCAGCAGCAAGCCGCCACCCCCTCCGATGCCGATGATGGCGGGAAGCGTTAGCAGGCTGTCAGAGTAGATGTGAAGCGTCCCGGGAGAGTACTCAAACCCACCCGCACGGATCTGAACACACACAAGTGATAAGTGGTCAGAGAAAGAAACAGAAATCATCACATGCCCCCCACTCCCTCCGACATATTGACGCTTGTTCACAAGAGAGCTGCTCGGTAAAACCTGTGTTCTTCTGGCGGCCACCAAATAGCTGCACTGTTGGAGGCGAGTGTTTAGCGCATTGCTCAAAGGTAGAGCCAAGGCAGTTGTTAAGAGCTGAAAAATTCCTACTGACTTGCTTTCCCCTACACAGTCTGGGGATTTGCACTAGCACCTCAGTGCAGAGAGCGAGAAAGAGAGAAAACAACCGGCGGTCATTTCTGCAGCAGCAGATGGCTTGAGAATAGACGAGGTGGTCTGAAGAGATCAAAAGTTGCTGGTCTGATGAAAGAGAAGCTGCTTGACCCAATTTCTTCAACAACGATCATTAAAGTTTGATCCGTTCTGTACTCAGACTAAACAGTCAGATCTCTGACAGGCTTTTACTGTGGAGGCTTACATCACCATCGCTGCTCTGAACATTTCGTGTAGGAAAGGTTTTCGATTCTTGCCTTTAGGGTAGAAGCTTCAGAGGGCTTTGATAATGAAGATCTCACAAGTTAGCTCGCTCCTTTGCTTTAATGCGGCGTCATCCGTAGACTCGATGTTTGGGTTAGATATTTTGTTGTTTATGTCCTCGTTTATCACCGTCAACTTTAATAAGCTGATAGAGGTTAGAGCACATATACACCAAGACTTTTAAAGCAGCGCGGTAGAGGTTGATGCAGACAGTGTTAAAGTCACACACATCCACTCATAAAACAACCGTAACACACTTCCAGGGCCCACACACTTATATACTGCATGCGTACGCGCGCACACAGTATAAGTAATCAAACAAAGTAATCACCAGCATTTAAATCCCTCCCCAAGGAACCATGGTAATTATGGGAAGTCAAACATTTCTTTTTTTTTTTATGACTAACTACATTTACATAAGCACAGTGTGTCTCATTGAAAAAAAAAAATACATATACACACACAGGACTGGAATCCATCAAATCAAGCAATCCACCAGGGGGGTTGATAACGGATTCAAATGAGGTGCGATTATGCACTTTGAAGTTCTTGTAAGTGCACTTTCATGTTAACATTATCAAAGTGTGATTAAAAAAATAAAATAAAATAGAGAAGCTGTTGTATCAATAGCAGCGTAGTCAATACCCACAAATTAAATGTGCAGTAGTAAAGACAATTAGACTGGCTTTGTGTAAGATTATGCGGCCCAATTAGTTGTGTGGGCACGATCGGTTTGCAAAGGAGACTGAGCTAAATTAACTTAAGCAGGAGTTGGGATTAGTTACCTGGGAGAGAGAGGAGTTTAAACATATTTAATATTTTTGATAATAACAATGTGCTTTACAGTGTGACAGGAATTAGTCAAAGTAATGAACACACAGACAATTAATAGTGCATATGTGCATTTATTCCCCTTTTGGTTCAACGGAGCATTTATTGTCTTGTTTCCAATTCTCTTTAACATTTTGATTCCTGCAGCTCTCATAACTGCTTTCCTGCACGATGGGGATTCATTTTTCTGTGGCCAAGTTCTAATGTAACTGCCCAGCACCAAACAGCAGACAGCTAAATTGGCAACCAGCTGGTGGACACAGCAAACTCGCACTATGGAGAGTGTGAATGTAATTTTTATTGCGCAATAGCAATGTTTTCACATGTCACTACTAGCCATTAGCGGTCAATTACCATGGCTGTGAGATTAAAATAAATAAATAAATAAACTTTAGCATTTACTGATTGGAAATTATCACCTGTAAAGACAGGTATGACTATACAGCACCTAAGGCTAACAATAAGGCCCTATTTTCTTAGCAGCTGTATGCAAGTCGATTAGGTAGCAATGGGGCGATTTTGTTTTTTGTATATTTTAAGTCAGCAGTTTAAAGTGTTGTTCCACATAATCAAAAGTGATAAAGCTAGAGCTTAAAACACTGCATTTATGGGTCAGTAGCACTAAAGTAAACAAACCTCCTTGTGGCTAGTCAGTGAACATCTGCAAGTAGTCGCAGCGACCAAGTGTTGGTCCCGAAACTGAGCATGCAACACTCTCAACTGCAATCTGACCACGATCACTCTTAGACCGATTGGTGAAGGTATGCAAATATTTGTTGTCTCAATAAACACAGATTGCCAACATGTGAGGTTCTGGCTGGACTCTGAACATAAGCAGTTAATGAGAATTTCTCTTTAATGTCTATTTCTGTGTATGTAGACAGCAAAAGGTGTGCAATTTTCATCGATTTATCACAGTTAATTGCTATATTATTAACTTGAGCCCAGCCAAGGGGAAGTAATCATACTCACTAAAACGGAGCAAAACTAATAGTTTACTTGGGTACTTGGACAAAATGAAGTCAACATAATGTTAATGGTAACAGCTGTACAGTTATTTGAAATTGGAAGTTGGAATTTTTGTGTTGCCGCTCAATATTTTCAACTGGAACGCCCCCTCACATTAGGATTTGAACTCTCAATGTTGGACTCAACCCCGACTTCACAGTTGGGATTTTTAACTACCCCGGAGTTAGACTGTCAGAGCAGCAGTAGTAACCGTAACTTCACAACACGGCAGTGCAAGTAAACTGTAGCAAAACTGTAAAAGCTGTAATCCATACAGCCAATGCTGTGTGTTTGTGATTAGCTACATATGAGGAGCAGGATTCTGCCTTGCTCTTGAGCAAAAACAAAGCCTGTTTTCCTTTCTTTTCTAATTTCACAACTCTGCATGGAGTTTGCATGTTCTCCCTGTGTTTACGTGGGTTCTCTCCAGCTACTCTGGTTTCCTCCCACAGTCCAAAGACATGCAGTTAGTGGGGTTAGGTTAGTTGGTGTCTGTCTCTATGTGTTAGCCCTGCATCAGATTGCCAGCTCCAAAGTCCAAACGTCAGCTGTGAAGAAGGCCTCTAACCACAATAACAAATTCCCATAACTCTTTGAAACTGTTATTTTATGCAGCGACTTAACATAAAACTGAATCCTCCAGGACACTTAATTTAAATATTAATGACTCTTCACATGTTTATTTTGGGGAAACGGCATTGAATGCCAGTATCATGTGCGTGTGTCACCACTTCAAGGACTTTTTAGAATCTATGACAGCTAATCTGAAATATGTGCTCATATATTTTACATCATGCTTTGAATCCAAAACGCATGAAAAATACATAAGAAACGGCTGCTCTGTTACCCTTCCAATCGTCAGCTGCTGTTATCTAATCTGAGGTCATTTGTATGTATAAAAGAATGAACCAGGAGGGACCGTATCCTCAGACTACACAAATGTGGCATCAGTTTAAGCAATATTAAGGTGGTGACACATTTGCAAGGCATTTGTCTATTTTTATTCTCCTGTCAGACTGAAGGACTGGGGGAGGAACTTAGAAAGCTGAAGGCCAAAACAACAAACAAGTTTCTTCGAAAACTCAAGGGAGGCACACAGCTGCCAACACACAGCTGAGCATCTGAGGGGACACACAAAGACACACTGACGAACGCGGACGACTTTCCTTACAGTATGCCCACTCGCGCACACGACAACACACAACAAGCCCGGTAAGTCTGGACACCCACTGGGTTCCTCTGTATGTAGGTCATTCTACATGGGGAACATTATTGTGCCACAGCTGTGTCCTTCTCTGCAGCATTCCGCTGCGCGGCACGCACAAGAACAACAAGAGGGAAAAAGGGTTGATGCGCACATAAACACACCAAAAACAAGCCACTCACTGTAGTCACTCACACACGCGTGCGTGCGTGCATGGGAGAAGAGATAGGAACGGACAGCTCTATTTTTTCTTCGGCTATTGTCAGACGAAGGACTAACTCCACCACCCCCGCCAACACGTCGCATTGCTCCGAGATTCAACATGACATTTCGTTCAAAAAAGAGAAAAGGAGGGATAAAAAAAGAAAAAGAAAAACCCAAGCGAGATCCACCTTGGAGCTGGCTGGTTCCATTGAGAGCTATCATATTGAATTACATGGATGTGCTGTCAGTGGCTTTCTAGGTATATTGGTTGTAGCTAGCAGGGAGTAAATGTCATAAAGATATAGTGAAATGACTGTGAAAGGACATTGGTGATAAGTTTAAAAAAGGGGTGGAAGGAGGGGAGGGCTTCTGAGTGGGTGCGCTGTCGGGATATTCAGACAAACATCCAAATATATTCGCAGTGAGTGCTGCGTCGCCTGGTTGACGTTTGACCTTCTTCCACACAGATGCTCCGGGAGCTGCGCTGTGATTCTGAAAGTCTGCTCCAGTCAGAGTGAATCAGGACTTTCAGTCTGGAGTCTGCTGACAGCTCAACGCTTTGGACAAGTAAAGCCGATGACTGCTGCAGGACGCGCTTGGAGGCGCGTTCTCAGAGTTTTCCCGACACTTGCTTTTCTGCTGTATCATTATTTCTGCAAATATGAAACACTCGAAATGAAAGTGACATCAGCAGCACTCACACCACGGCTGTTGGTGGAGAAGAAAAAAACAGTTGCGGCTTGAGACGTGACCGTGACTTTTAAAAACAAGCTGCTTTTGCTTGGATTTCCTGTTGCACCAAAATTTGCACATCAGAAAGGTTTATACACAAACAAGGTTCCTGGATTAGAGCTTAGAGACAAGCTTAATGTCTTCATATCAGCAGCATCCTGGATAAACAATTCTATTCTTAATACTACTTTTTATGTTTTCGGCATGGCTCTGAGACTGAGCCTTGTCATGGATATAAACTGTAGCAAACTTTCATAACTTACCTAATATGTCACTTCTAGTTTAGTTTTTTTGTTGCATCCTCTAGTCACATAAAAAAACCCTCCTAATACCAGATGCTCAGATGACAGGTGATTGCACAGATTGCCTGGTTTAGGGTAACCTCTCTTCTAACATTTCCAGTCTGACTCTGAGTGCCTGCAATCACCAGACAGGTTGCCAACATGTTGGCAACTCATCTGTGACTGATCTCTTTGCAATAGGGGACTGACTTAAAAGCTTTGTAGTTGGCAATAGATTTGCAACTGATTGCAACTTGACCGCAATAAATTGCAAAGTGATCGCAAACTGACTTCAACTTACTGCTGTTTTATCATCGTCTTGACGCACCAAAGCTGATTTGAAAATCGCAATTGACTGCGCATTGTCGCAGACCTGATCCTTGTCTTTGAAACAGTCACTTCGAAGTAGGGCTGCCACGATTAGTCGACTAGTCACGATTACGTCGACTATCAAAATCATCTACGACTGATTTAATAGTCGACGCGTCGTTTGAAGCTTTGTAAGATCACAAAAGACGCAGGAATAAGTAGTAGGATTTAAGAGTGTAATAACGGACTGGAACAGAAGATGGCAGCACTGCATGTACAAGGATGCCAGCTGCCGTTTAACCCCGAAGAAGAAGAAGCTGTGTACCAGAATTCATAGCGCAGCCCAGCTCAGTTTCCAACAATGGCGGAAGCTAGTTAGTTTTAATATTACTCTTATTATTCTTTCTGGGTCACAAAATAAACGTTTAACATATTTTCAGGCGAGAATGTAGCTGTGTAAACATCAAATATCTGCTTGATTTATCAAGACACCACATATTTTCAAAAGCGCTCTGACGTTTTCGGAGACGTCTGTTACCCACTAGCTCGATAGCTAGCCGGGGGCAAGGCTCACTAGAGCCCGTGAGAACACCGGACTCCCGGCAAATCATTTTCAAACCCACCGCCGTCTTTCGCTACTCAGGTTAAACATGATATATAAGTCACTTAGATAACTTAAAAATGTTATTGTTTGGCTTTTTTAGTATTTTATTTGTTCCTGAGTAAATCGGTTTGGCTGAGATTAAAGTTATAGTTTTTACACAGCTGAATAAACGTCAAGCAGACAACTGATTATCAGAAGTGTGAGATGCTAGAGAATATACTCCGGTGTCCTGTTAGATTTTAGATAGCAAGGAGCAGACGGCTGAGTTTATTAAACTTCACCGAAACAATCTGCAAATTTCATTAAAATTTAATAAACTATCATCTTGTCTTTATTTTTAGTTAGCACATACCTTAAACACTTAAAGCTGTAAGCTAATGATAGTTATATAAGAGCAGATGCATGCTTGTGCAGTAAGCTGTACGTTTTACGTCCAATGGATGCATGATCTGATTAGTCGACTAATCGCAAAAATAATCGGTGACTAGTCGACTATCAAAATAATCGTTTGTGGCAGCCCTACTTCGAAGCCAATGATACTGCAGTTTCATTGCACACAGTCGCAGTAATTTTGATCGTGCTGCAATCTCCAACCACTGTTTTTCCTAGTGTGACTTTAGCATTAGTAATTTCCTTTACATAAAAAGTGTGAAGCTTTCACAGCTCCTGAGCAAGGCCTGCAAACTCAAGTGAGAAAGATGACTGAAGCTGACACCGTGCTGATGAGTGTTGCTTAAAGGCAGTTTTAACAGTACCTGTCAATCAGCAAACTATGAAATTAAGTCTTTTTCAGTGCAGTGATGACTATTCAGTTAGACAACAGGTAGACAATGATCCTGGCAATCTGTTCATTACTTTAGCATGTTTGGATCTGGGACAATTGTTATTATCATGTTTGGATAAAAAAAAAAAATAAAGACCTTTTTTGTTGGCTTTGGGAAATCACAGTTTTTTCAAGTGTTAATGGAGTTTTTTGAGACTAAACAACTGATAGACTGAGAACCTTCATTGTAAAAGGCTAAAAGCCAAAGTGTCTGCTGTAGAAAAAACAGACCTGTGACAGAGTCGGTGCTCTCTGTTCACCCAAGTGTGGATCCACGAAGATATGAGGAGTATGGCGCAGGAAAGATAAATGTTGCTTTGATTAGAGATGAGTGTAGGCGGAGGACTGGCTGGCTGTGGATTTACTGCGGGTTAGGTACATTATATTCCGTGTACTATTAAATGTCTATGCCATCACAGTAAAGTGAAGCTAATAAAAAAAATACATGAAAAATGGAAAAAAGGGCACAGAGGGACTCTCAAATCTAAAGCCAGCAGCGCCTGCAGCGGAGAAGTGCTGATGCTTGCACAGCTGTTGATGTGGATACGCTTCGGCGGAGAGAAAGAAACACGGCTTTGCGTCTGCAGACACGTCTAAAGGTTCAACGTGGCCGTGTTGAGTGCATTATGTGAACAAGTGAACGACTTCCCTTTGAGCAGCACTACTTAATGGATCTGACTCAAGAGTAAAAGCACTGCAGTGGCTGAAAGCGTGCCGGTCGACGCTTTAGATTGTCACTGTTCTGGTTCTTGAGGGGTTAAAAAACAAAAAGAGTAAACTTCCACCACCTTTTTTTTTGTTTCCACCAACAGTGTAGCTGATATGAAGGCCAATAAAGATCAACATGTTAATTAAGCGTAACATATTTAACAGCAGCCTTGTTGTGCAAGCTCACCGAAGCACATCCTGGATCTGTCAGAGGAAACTGTTTAGAAAAGACACGAGGGGCTATTCACACAACTCAACAACAAGGTTAGAGTGACATTACAGGCTGAGATTGTCAGACCAGAATATTTCCATATTCATCAACACGAATTACTGGGTCAGTGTGGACACACCAGGAACAGCTTGTTATATTTTCTGGCCTTTTTTTTTAAATAAATTACTTCTTGTCAAAGAATCCTGCAACACCAAAAGCTGGCCCAGTAATTATATTAGGAAAGAAGTCTACCATGAAGGTCCCAGCCCATAATATTGAGCAACTTCCCTTTTTATATACCACCCCCCTTCGATGGCGCTGATAATGCAGGACAGAAAAGTCAAGCAATTTAGTAAACCAAAGTCGCGTCAGGTCATCGTGCCTGGCGGGGACAGAGATGAAGAGGCAGGAGCTGTGATCTGACCGTGACTTTGTGCTGTCCAGTGAGGTTGGGCCATTCGCAGAGCAGCTGGCTCTCAGACAGGGTGAGGATGCAGGGAGTCTCTCCAATCAGCACCGTATAGTTCAGGCGACTGTTGCCCGGTGCCGCTGGGATCAGGTTACGGCCCTAAAAAACACACACAGGGAGAAAAGTAATGAGGACAGGCACTCGGCTCATCGTCAGGACGCTTTACTTGCAGGCCCGACAACATGATTTCTTTCTTTCATTGAACTCCAACGTGAGAAAAATGTAACCATGAGCTTTTCTTTTTACATTACTTTTATTTATCCACCCTTTCTTGACGGCTCACAATGAACTTGTTCAGAACATTTTTCTGCTAATGATATGATTTTCACATCTTTGATGAAAATCACTCCAGTTTCAGCATAACTGACAAGAAAGTCAGTGACAACAAATTTGCTAATTTAATATCCCTTAAAGGACAAAACTGGTGATTCTCCATACTCTTCACCTAACAAATGCCACTGACAACATGACGCTTATACAAGGTCAAATATTTACAATGTCATAAAAAACACTCATCTTCAACGACAGCTAGGTCCTGCGATTTCTTGACGTTATTACTTGAAATCAAGCAAACGTGTGAAGCTGTTTCTGTTGTCTTTATCGCTGTGAAGGAACATTTCACCAAGGGAGATATAAAGGGTTAGGTTGTTGATATTTCGGCTTTTATTTCTATTTGATTTTCTGTCAAATAGACGCCTCTAATTTCACAATACAAATCAACTGTGGACTGAGGGAGTTTCATGGAATTTGAATCATTAAATCATTAAAAAGGGTTGTTTTTGTCATCAGACAATGTGAAGCCTTTTGAAGCTTCATCATCAGTGACAAGTAAACCCCAACGCTGTGTTAATATGGGACTTTTGAATTTTTAAAATTGCTGTTCCAATTATTGAAAGGGGTAAAAAAATCTAATAAACATAAGTTACTATGGAAAACTCACAACCCCAAAGTTTTTCTTTGGACATTGGCTGTTTTATCACTCATTTTCAATCCTGTCTTTTTATCTGACCATTTTCATTTTTAAGACACTTAACACTGACCTACCTATGAATTATTCATAAAAAAGTCACTATTAGTCAAAGGAAGAAACAGTGTTTCTACGCATAACAGACAACTGCAAAAAATGTTACACACACATTTTTTGCAAAGCACAAAGACTGTGAAAAATACCAAAGATAACAGTCGGACAGACATTAAATTATATTTCTTGTACTGACAAATTCCCAAAGAGCTATTAGCCAAAAACGCGGCATATCTCGACATGTCATGCAGTGTGTCCTTAAAGAATTAGAAGAAAGGTGTCAAGTGGAAGACAAAAGAATAAGTGGCAGAACTAAAAAGCTGTCTGCAACGGATAAACAGCATCTGAAAGTCATGTCCTTAAGATTTGACACAAAACCATTAACTGGACTATCAACATGGGACCATCAGCTGAAGGGCAAGCATCAAACCCTTCACCTGATCTGTTTACAGTTTTCCAAAGCCTCGTTAGACATCGTCTCAATGGAAGAATGGCTGTTCTTAAGGAAGGAAAACAGAGAGAAAAGGCTGAGGTATGGAAAGATATTAAATTACACAAGAACTGGGCTGAAAATCAGTGGTGACAGGTCTTATGTAGTAGTTGGGTCAAATCATTGTAAATGTGTATGGAACACATCGGGACAGAGGTACAACAGTGAGGGTCTACAGCCATCTGTAAAACATGGTGGAGGCCATCTGGAAAGTGTCTGATTGACAATGGCTTCATTTTTTAGGATTAAAAAATTACAAGCATCCTTGGATAGAAAAAAAAAACACTATGAGTCATGGATTGGCCTCCCCAGAGCTCGGAATTCACCATTAGTGAAGAAGTGTGGGATCATCTTGTCAGAGAACAATAAAAACAGGAAGTCAACATCCAAAGAAGAGCTTTGAATGTCCTTCAAGAAGCCTGGAGATCTATCCTGAAGACTAGAAAGCTTGCCAAACAGAGTTCAGTGTTGAAGAATAAAGGTGCACATACCAAATGTTGACTTTTCAATTTCCTTTCCAAATTGTAAAAAGTCTGTTTTTGCCTGATATACTGCCTTAAATCACTGCACCTTTTCCTATTTTGAAGCGAAATGTAAAGAAATGAAGGAATGGCTTAGTGGCTTTGCACATTACTGCGTAAACCCAGTCATTTTTCTCCCAAATCCTTTGATTATCCTAAAAAAACAGGGTCAGGGTTACAGTTGCTTTTCATCATTAGTAATATCTTAGACCTCACAGATTACTGCAGCAGTTTCCAAGCATGAGTTGGTGCTTGTAACTGATACTCCAGATACAGCGCTTTTTTTTGGATAGTTCTAATTCTGTTTTTCTTGGACTTGGACATTACTTTCAAGCCAAACACTCAGGAAATAAGTGAGATATAAGTTTAGCAAACCCTACTGTATGTATACTAGAGGAAATAATATTACTGGGGAGGCATACAAACCCACACAGATTGTTTTTTTTCTTATGTCCTGTACTCAACACAAAGTCTGCACCCTCAAGGTGTGTAAATTCTAACATTTGTCAATTTCCGTTCCAGTCTTTCATTTCAATATCTAGTGCGATTTGATATACACTCTGCCTGTGATGGAAAGAGGAGGCAGTTAGTGGTGTGAAAAGAAGGAACCGTTAACAGCAAGAAAACATGGAAGAAAAAAAAAAACAAATACAGGGGGAGAGACGAATACAAAGAAAACAAGGCTGATAGGAAATGTGGTGAGAAAAGGCACAAGCGGAGAAAGAGATTTCGAGAGAGGTAGGAAAAGATGAAAGGGGCGCGCTCGAAAATGAGAAATAAAGGGAACGAACGTGAAAACAGAGTGAGCGAGTCAGACAGACAGAGGACAGGAGTGAGAGAGGAGATAGCTGTGGCGTCTCCCGCTGGCTTAGCAGTGGGTCACAGAGACAGACTCCGTTTTCCAATCCCATCGTCTCTGCAGGCCGCCACCCAGCCCCGCTCTGCAACCCTGTAAACATGCATCCCATTCCATCTCGCAAACACACACACACACACGTGCGCTCACAGCTTCCTGGCCACATACAGGCAGAGTTCATGCCAAACAAGCACTGGAGTTGCAGCCACACACAGAGCTGTTGCCACACATAAACACAACAGGCAAGAAGCATCATGCAGGGACACGCTCTCAAAAATCACACAAGCACACACATCAAAGCACTCACAAACCACCAAGACCAGATGAATGTTTATTTTTTTTATTTCTCTTTCTCCTTCTTCTTCTTTCTCTCTCCGTCTCACTAACATTACCTCAGTAAAAACACACCCGACACTACAGATGAGAAATTAATTGCGTGACAGGCGCAGTGCACGCATCTGAGGAACGCTACCCCCACATCCCATCTCGCCAAATTGCATTTTTGTCCATCTCATCAGTGCTTCCAGTGGGTAGGCAGTTTCACCAACAAGCCAAGCAGGAGATTTGGCAATTACTGAGAGGCTCACTGCTAATAAATTATCATTTAAGAAATAAATTACGGCGGGTACGCCGCTTTCAATCTCTTTATGGAAATAAACAGCGTAGCGTACTCTCTCTGTGATAACATAAGAGATAGTCAAGGCACATTCGAGCCAAAGCTACAGCACATCGGCGTGACACTGATCTTTAAAGAAATGTATTCTGCTTTGTGTCTTTACAGTATGTGCGCTCATAGAGCTTACTTACGCTTTAAAGCCCATATTTTAAAGGACGGAGTGCACATTTTGTCTCAACCCGGCTCAGTTTTTTCTCCACCGATTATTTTAATATCACAAATATATTCTCTCCGAAACAGCCGCGTTAATTCCTTTTCAGCTACTCTCGGGCTAAACATTTCAGGTGAGCTGGGTGAGATAATGCAATGAGGCATACGCACAACTCAGAAAGTCCCAATTAATTTCCCATACTTATATCCAATCACAGTTAATGAAAAAAAAAAATAAATAACTGAAAACCAATGTAATCCAAACCTCTAGGCCTGTGCGTTTCCATACTGGCCTTTCAGCTCCAAAGAATTAATTACACAAATTGAAAGAACTGCTATTTAACAGACCTCGAGGCTGCGGGCGAGGACGGTAGTCAGTGAAGCTTCTGTTACTTACTGAAGGACGGATTCTGGCCTTGGTGTGTGTGGACATTTGCTTTCACCTGTCAATTATGAATTTGTGAAGGGTTTTTTAAATTATTTTTACCAAAAGACCTTAACACACTTGAAAGTTTTTTCTTTTTTCTGTAAGAAGAAAAACAGCTTGTGAGAACGTGTTTATGTGTGTCCCTCAAAGCTGGTTTAGCCATTATTAACAGAAGACAAGTTCAGTATGTTTGAAACTTTTGTGGTTAATATGAGAGTAAAAAACCTTGGTAAAAAATGAAATGAATGGTTTAAATTAAAAAAACAAAAATATAGTTCTTTGGTTTATTTTTGTGTTCTACAAAGCTCTTCCTTTACAGAAAGTAACTGTCACTCATAACATAACACCCTCCGTCAACGCCAGTTGTCAAATCAGAGCAAAGCAATCGAGCTAGCCATGGCAGGCCTGTCAAGCTTTGAAATTCCTGCACATGAGCCTCTGGGAGACATGCTGACCTTTAACAAGCCTAGAGAGTGCCGTCCTTTGTTGACTTTCATCAACCAAAAGTATAAACACAGAAGTGTAAGATATGGGTAAAGCAAAGGCCCTCTTTAATCTGGTCTAATATAAAGCACAACCTTTAGCATACACAACCTAGTTAGCTATTTAGCTTTAGCTCGTTAGCTTACTACTTACAAAGATACCTAAAAGTTTCTGTCAGGGTTTAGTACAAATTTTAGTTTTTCTCCTTGGCTCAGAGGGATTATTGACATGAACTTTGCCAAAAACGCATGTTCTCCTAACACGCGTTAGCATGTTAGGAGAACATGCTCTAAAAGCCATGTTCTCCTAACATGCTAACGCGTGATAACGTGCCAATTGAAATGCTGTCATTTTAATGAAGTTAATTCTTTTGAGGCTCTTGCACTCTGTCACCTTGTAAGGGGATTTGCATGGATTTAGATCTAAATGGTGATATTTATCAAAGCTAATCAATTATCATATTTAAGTAAGTTGTGTGATAGCTTAGAACAGTGATGCCCAAAGTGTGGTAGGCCACAAAGGTACATAAGGTGGACAGAAATAACAGGATTTGACTTTGAAATTTCTGTTGTACAGAAATAAGTATGTATAATTACATAGTGATATAAAGGTATCACTATGTAATACCTTTATAAAAAGAGGTATTACATAAAAAGAAAACTAAAAGTGGTAACAGGAGGTAGCTGGTTTATGATATTACTATTTTTAAATGTATTGTTCTTGCACTGAAGTTTGTTTCCCAGTGGCAGGTGGGTCACACATTGGCCTTAACACTTTGTATATGACTGGGTAGCTTTAGCAATTTATAACTGACAGCCCGTGTTGTTTATGATTTTTTAATACAAATTTCAAGGAAGCATATCACTTTGTCTTTTATTTTGATTGAAGTAAATATTTAAGATTGGCTGGGATTTTCTTCTGCTTGTTTTCTTTTTTCTTTCTCAACAGGTGATCCAGGTGATTGATATATGTATTTTTTTTGTCTGCTTATTTAGTTGGTTTTTGTTTTTTTTTTGCCCTTTATCCCCGTCCCTCTTCTCCTCTGTTTTTCCCCCCTCTTCCTTTCTCCCTTTTCTTTTCCTCATTCAAGTCTGTCCCGTATCTAGCAAGTGAAAATAAAAAAATAAATAAAATAAACAATAAAAGGTGAATCAAATAGACCATTACGGCAAGGCTGGGATGGTCACTTTGGTAAAGTAAATCCTTCTTTCCTCGCCTTTAGACAATAATTCTGATGGCAAAAGAACCAAAAGGGACAGGCAAAAAAAGAAAAAGAAAAAAAATTGGTTTCATGGTTTTTAAGTGGGCCGCTTGACCTCGGGAATGGCTGGTTTAGAACAACAACCATCTAACAATTTTCAGTATCATACTTACAAACCAGAGTAACATACAAAGTAACATACAGTGACATGTCATATAAGGCAACACTGTTTAAGTGTTACTAGATAAATGTTCTCTTTCTACTTCCCACTGCATGAAAGTCTTTCATATAAAGAGTCAAGTGAAAGAAAAACACCTCTTTATACACCTCCAACCAAAGAGAGTAGTAAATGCGGCAACTTTTAATTCTGTGTAGGTGTCAAAAGCCTTATTCCCATTCCACTTAAAGGTAAGTAAAAGGTGTCCAAAGGTAACATTAATGTGTACTTGAATCTCTTTTATCTTCACAGCTGCATTATGTGTATGTGTCCCTGACAAGTTCAAAAGTATATACGAAGCCTGCTAGTACTGTGCCAATGCTAGACAGTGTTAGACAAAAACCTCAGATCAAGCAGACCGAGGAAATAAGCTGAATGGTACAGCCAGCTGGAGAAGTGTTCCTTTCTGACCTTGAGAATAAGTGGCGATGTGGGTTTGAGCTCCAGTATCCCAGAGGGACTCAACGGTTCAAACACCGGGTCAGGGTAGTAGCTGAATGTCTCGTTGACCACCACCAGAGCGTTCACGTTGTCCATGTAGAACCCAATCTCATCGGGACCGGTGCCAGTCTCGGAAAAACCAAGCTCCGAGTCCGCCACTGACGGAGCGAGGCACACCATGACTGAATTGTTATACACTGTGCAGTTCTGAAAGTGAGACATGAAAGAGAAATGTTTTTAGTCCTGCTGTGCAGCTACCATACACAGTTGAATCTAGATTGGGACAAATCCCAAACACTTAAATTGCTAAACACTTAAACACTAATGTTGTTCTAGTTTTATTTACAAGGTGGTTACATGCTGAGTAAAAAAAAGGCAGAATTGCCTCTTTTAGAAATAACCCGCAGGCTATAATTTTCTTTTCAAATGGATCTGTTGGGCATAATAACCCATCCTTTTTAAAGTCAATGCCCTGTGAAACTACAATGCTGTTAGGCCTATTGGAAATGTAAATTGGTTGCAAATTTATGATCAACTGTTAATAACGGGCAATGTGCTCCATGCCTTTGCTTGTACCTGAGAGTGTATTTACACCATTGCTTTAGAGAATACATGAATACATGATGTCATGGCCGTGTTTGCATTAATTTATAAGACTGCTTGGCTACTACAGTCTTAGATGCAACACATTTTATTATGAAATGTAACAACAAAGTTTAAATTATGCCTGTTTTCCTTGTAATGGATTGCCTATCATATGTATGTCTGCAGTCTTGCAAATAGCAACCCAATCCTGGACTGGAAGTAAGAAAAATGTAACTGTGATTTGTTGTTCAAAAGTCGTTTAAGTGCAAAGCAGCGCTTTGATAAAGAGCTGTTTGAGATGCATCCTGTAGGCTGTTTCCCCTCCATAAATGGCAGCTTTATCCGCAGATTGAAGTGCATTAGTGTTGTTTGTGGTTTAGTCCTTAACCCTGACAACTACAAAGACTCAACTCATACTGACAATCACTAAAGTCCTTTGCCAACATTGTTAATAGAAGGGACAAAATTCCTCAGCTCTTCAAATAAAGCATGCGTAGCCTCTGATGCTGTCTCTTTTTTTTCTGTAAAACTCTGCACAGTGAGGTGACATTTGAAAAGCTTTATGGCCCGGGTTAGCGTTAGATGTCTGAAGCTGGAGCTGCCGAACGAGGAGTCGTGAGCAACACTCAGAGACAAACTGTCTGCCACCTTCAGCGGCACATAGAAGAAGCTTTTTGGAAATGTGCTGTTGTACACAGAGAGGTCTGTTTCAGAGTATTTGTCAGTTAATGTATGTATCTAGGTGTATATCTGAATAATGTATACTGTATACACTCTGCAGCTGGTGTGTCAGTCACATCAGTACTCACATGAAAGGACTCTGCCTGTCCATACTTGGCCCTGATCTTTGGCTCTCGGATGGTTGCGAGGTTGGTCCCACTCACTGTCAGCAGAGTTCCACCACTGTGAAACAAGAAGCGAGCAGATATATATTATCTGCCTCAATCACATGAAGATTACTGCAGTGAGCAGTCATGTTCATATGATTCATTGAAATGAAGTGATATATGCTGGATAGATGGATGATAGTCACCCAGAGGTTTAGACAACAGATAGAATGCTGAATGGACAGGTTCTTACGTGCCGTTTTTCTATTCTATCCGAGCACTCAAAGCACTTTATACAACTTGCCTCATTCAAAAACGCACTTTTTTAATGCAAGTGCTTACTATCACATTCACAGAGCAACCAGGGTTAGTATCTTGCCTAAGGATATTTGGCATGTAGACTGGAGCAGCTAGAAATCAAACCGCCAACCTTCTTCTCAGCAGATGACCTGCTCTACCTCTTGAGCTACAGACTCTCCTGGTTGAATAGTGAGAAACTTAAAGTGACTTCTGCTCTCTTAAAGCAAGACCATAATCCATAACCTTAACTATATTCTACCGCAAATATGTTGTTTTGAATAGCTGCTCATTTGTTTATATTTTGCTATATAGAGAAAAATCTTGTCATTTTTTAAAGTGGTCTTGATAGTATACCTGATCAGTTTACCCATTTAACTCTGTTGTATGAATAATTCAAGAATACAAAAGGCACCTAACTCAAGGGATTAAATAACATTGTGTCTAAACATAAAAATGAGCAATTTAATTTTTAAATTATATCTTTAGCTGATGCTCTATCTACTGTTTGCTGTTGTAGCTCAGGAACAACAACAAGGGTCCACAGCTGTGTTTAAAACACAATGGATGCTCTGTCAGGTTTGGGGCTGCCTTTCAGCCAATGGTGTTGGACATCTTGTCAAAATCAATGACAAGATGAGTTATAAAAGCAGAAAACATCAGATTTTGATCCACCAAACAATAAAATTGGAAAAGCTATCACTAAACACTATCACTCATGAATTGACCTCCACCTAATGTTGAACCCTGGACTTCATTGTTATTAAAGAAGCGCGGGATCATCTTTACAGAAGATGGAACAAAAGGCAGCTGACATCCAAAGAAAGGTCCTTTGAGAAGCGTGACGAACCACTTAAAGAAAAGATAAGGAAGCTTGCCTAAGAGAGTTCACACTGTGTTGAAGAATTGGGCCCAAACCATTGTTTGGGACTTTACTAGTTTAATGACAGTACACATTACAGTGAACACTTTACAGAGACACGGTGCAGCAAGACTGTATTTTGCTAATTGGAAGTTTAAATTATTCAACAAATGTTTTTCATGATGTTCAAAGAAAGTGTAACCCAGGCAACACACTGCTTAATCCAAAAATATATTTATTTTCGCTTATTACTATGATGTTAGTCTAATTCCTTCAAGGCAAATTTGATTAACATGAAAAATTATTTAAGGAGCAGAATTAATACTGACATTTGCAGGAACATTTTTTTTTCCCTCCCTTCTTAAAACGGTGCAGTTCGGCACCACTTTCCAGCTTTTTTGTTAAACACTTCGAAAGCTTTTATGGAATGTTGGAACAGTTTGACTACTTTCTATTAATTAAAGAAAGTTTGCTCCAAGCTTAGGGTAGAGTACCATGGACACCAGGGAGGATTTCGAAAATCATCTTTATAGGGGAATTTACAACACAAAATTAAAAAAGGAGAAACAGAATGTAAGATCCACTATAGCAGGGGTGGGGAACTAAAGGCCTCGAGGGCCGGTGTCCTGCAGGTTTTAGATGTGTCCTTGATCCAACACAGCTCATTTAAATGGCTAAATGACCTCCTCAACATGTCTTGAAATTCTCCAGAGGCCTGGCAATGCCAAAACTAATCATTTGATTCAGGTGTGTTGACCCAGGGTGATATCTAAAACCTGCAGGACACTGGCCCTCGAGGCCTTTAGTTCCCTACCCCTGTACTATACATACAAATCTATCTACAGTCACAGTGTTTGCCTTGAGCAGGTGTACTGGACTGAATACAGTAAATCGCCATGGCAGAATTTAGCTGAACTGCCAGGCGTAATTTTTGATACTGTCGGTGCAGGTCAGACCATCTTGTTTAAGAAATGTTTGTTTATTTAAGTTATTTTTAAAATTCTTTATTTTTCGCCATGTCTGATGATGCTTATTGGTGTCAAGCAATGTCTATCTGGTGGCCAATATTCAACTGCATCTCTTTTTACTGTTATCCAAAGTGATTGGTGGTCTTCTCGTGATGACCCTCAATGCGAGAGAGTCATGAAGTTCATGGAAAATATAAAACCTTTATCACAGAGGGCTCTTGCCACCTGTAAAGGGAATGGAGTTAGCCTTACATTTTCACAGCTACGCTTAAATTGGATTTAGAAGGTTTTTTCAAACCTTTCTTACCTTCTCAACGCTCACCTTGTTTTGCAGTTGCAGTTTGTGCACCTGTGTGCTGTCTTCCTCTAGAAGATCAGCGCTTTCACCGCTGCTGGGCTATCTGTGCTACTGAGAGATATTGTTTCTAAGACCCACTATCATGTGTCTTTCTACAAGATTCTCACAGTCTAGAGGGGTTTGTATTGTAGTTCCTATCACTGCTGTCTGAAATAAAAGGCTGGAATAAAACCATGTATTTTGAAGAAATCACAAACATCGTATACCTCCCTAACCACACATGGATGCTAAGGTATTTTTGCAAACCCAAAAACACAGATATCCACAGGATATTTCTATACCATGGTGAATTCTCTAGTTCAACTAGCCAGTGATAAAAGTAAAAACTTCTCAGGGTCTTTTTGTGTGGCTGGCTTGTTGCAGAATCTAATACACCTAATTCTCTCACTCAGAGATTCCCAAGCCTGACTGCTGCCTCTGCTATCTACACCTAAAAGACAAGTGTTTTTCAGATTTACTCTCTGTTGCTTGGGAATATTTGGTGGTATCAACTCTGTCGGGGGAAACTGCTGAGGAAGGGATTTGCTTCATTGCCCCTACACTCTTTTCCCCCTGTTCTTCGATCTTGGAAAGATTTAACCCAAAGAACAACTTGAAACAAAGATATTTTGGTGTGTCTTGATCAGTCGTCTTTGCAGACTTATAAGCCCTGGGGTTTTAGCAGCAGATGGCCAATAAAACTGTAAGGCTTTCCCTGTTCCTTCTCCCGTTACCCTTGCTATCTTACTGCAAATCTTCCATGATCCAAGGTAACGGTTGGTTTTCACAAATCCAAAGATTTTGTGAGTACTCAAGGTGATGAACTTCTCACAATAAATATCCTTTTGACTTTTTATTATTTGACAAGAAGAGAAGGAATATATTCACTAATTTTAGCTTTTGATGGTGACTTTAAACTCTCAGTGCATGCTAAGCTGACAATCTTTCCCGTCTCTGAACCAGACAACATGCAACATGTGCCATGTCCTGTGTACCCACTAAGGCAGGATCTTGTCTATCTAGATTCTTAGCCATCTAAATTATGGTAGTTTTGAGAGCTTGAAGAGAATGTAACAGGACTTCTTTAGTTTTTTGTTTGCTTTAAGACATTTCCCACTAGATGGAACGTGACTCCTAGAACTTTCTGCTATGCCTACTACAAGGTAATAGGGGTTTATTACCCTGAAGTCTCCACCAGTTGTTTTAGAACTGAAGAAGTCTCTTGAATGAGAGGTGAAGCTCTGAAGGCAGGCTCTTCCTATGTTAGTTTGAAGAGCAGTTCAGTGAGGGGAAGTTAAGGGCTTCCTGTAGGATTAGACAATTGATCATGGCAGCACATCTACAGGATATAATAAATACCATATAGCCAGACACAAATTCTGTCATAGTATTACAGAATTCACTGAGGCATTGGACAAACCTTAGTCCCTCGCCTCAAGTGCTCGAGTGCACGCTCCACCATGCACCAGGGCACATTTCATCTGGTGGGTTACCACATATTAACATTGATTTCTGCAATACCAAGGTGTTTTTTTCAAAGTCAGCATTAATCTGACACTTATCCAGAATGACTTGGCGTACAAGCACCAACAGCAGAATGAACAACACGGTGAAAAGAAGCAGAGACAGAACCTGTTAATATCTTAGGAAGACAGTCTGGCTGGCTAACAAGAGACATTCATCTCTCACTCTAATCCAGCGAGACTTACAATAGCGGCAAACGGTAATGATAGGGTGAGACAGGGAGTAAATGATAAAGGTAGACGTACCATCTCTTGCATTGTAGGTATATAAAAGGCTTTGAGCCTGGCTATTCTTCTCAGCTTCTCAGAGTCTTTTTTTTCTCTTTTGGCAGGTTGCCCATTACTCGCTTAGGATACCTGATCTCATCCATTCTTTGAATAACACTATCATGTTTAATATGCGATTATAGGTGTTATGGGAAGCATAAAGCCTCTGACTTGTATTTTGACAGCTGACAAAGGTACCAATAGTTTTCTGATTGCTCACACTTTATAAGTATTCACATTAACTCTTTTTTTGTAATACAGTATTCGTGTCATTTCTTCTAAAGCACTGTACTCTTCAAGAGCCAAATTCGGCTTAAGTAACTGGAAGCGAGACACTTCAATTCACTATGGATGGGTGCCATGAAACTCTGAATCTCTGCCAGTGTAGTAAAATTAATTTTGTACAAATCAAGTTTGTTCTGTTGAGCAGACTCTAATTAATGTTAAGAAATTTAAGTAGGAAACTTCCATCTAACCTATTTTAATGATTTTTTTTAATCTCCTTCATTCCACTTTGAATAGAAATTAGCTTCTGTGTCACGGCCACGGACTGATCTCTCAGCATATTGGTTTGGACAACTGCTTTACAGTTAAATGATTAATGTTGTTGTGTCATATATTAATATATTTTCTATATTATATATTTATTTATGTTTAGCTTAACACCTCATGAATGCAAGATAGTCCAAAGCATCATAATAATCTGGGGCTCTGAAACACTGTTGCATAAGCAGTGCCCCAGTACCTTCAGTATACATTATATATAACATGAACCACGCTTAGCTAACAGAAGGAACAAGTGACCTGGCATATTATTACTGTGGTCTTTACAAGGCAGATGAAGACACCTAAGAAAGGAGCCCAGAGGATATTCAAAGAAGCAGATTTTTTTAATTAGCTGTTAAGGTTTGTGCTACAAATGCAGCACAGGAGCAGACAGACTGCACTTCTTATAACACCGGCTGTCCTCCCCTCTCCTCTGCTGCCGTCCTCTTCAGCTTGATGTGTATTTGCTCTGAAGCCTTCTGTCCCTGTTGCTCCTATCTTTGTCTAAGTGAGTCTCTTTAGCTCAGGTACATGCTTCGGGGAACAGACAACAAGACCATCAGAATAAACTCCCACAGGTAGCTTGGGAAATCCAGCTACTGCGGTTAGTCTTTCTCTCTGCCTGTTCTTCATCCTTCTCTTGTTTTTTCTGGACTCCTTTCCTTTTTGACTACTTTTCATTTTCTCTAGCATTTTCTGTCACTGTCGGGCAGTAAGAGGAGGATCGGAACAGCTTTTGTTTGTGCAGCAGTAAATCATTTTTTCCAACTTGTTTGCAAGTTGAAACTGAACACTGAAGCACACGTGTAAGGCTCAGTCAAGCTACTCTCTAACGGTAAGTTAACAGAGAGTCAAATAGAGAAATCTGCTGAATTTTATTGTGTTGATCAATCCATTTTTGCTAACCCTCCTATGTTGGGTAAATGTACCTGGAAAAGGTTGCGTTCGTTTACAGCAGACTGCAGTCGATGGTATACATACGCCTCTGTGCACCGTGCATGCACCTCTCAGTAAACTACAGCTTAGTGGTGATTTAGTGAGTGTTAGCCGATCAGCCTGCTTCTTCCCTGAAAACTGTGGAAATCTGTTAGTTACCAGACCAATCACAAGATTTTCAGTGCAGCACTGTATACCTCTTTGCTGCTCTTTGCCAGTTTCTCCTAGTGATTGCCAGCAACCTGCAGCAACCACTGGCCAACCAGCTAAGGAATACACATTTCTCTAGCAACCAGTCGTTTGCAGGAAGTCGCCCAACGGTCTCTGTGTGGCTGGGAAAAACTGTGCAACTGGCAGCAAATGTTACTGACTGACTAAAACACCATACAAACCCAAGAAGAAAAAGTAAAAGCAATTAAAGATCCACTGCTCCTAACTAGTATAAAATTTCAAAAGTGTGCACAATCAGTCCTACAAGAGTTTGTAGAAAATAGCAAAATAGCCTCAGGTAGCTTTTAGGATTCTGATTTTCGAGTCCTTCCAACAAGACAGTTGAGCGCTTGCACTTTTGAGAATTCCCAACAAGTGCTCTTCTTGACTTTATACACACAAGTGACATTTTACAAATGCTCACCTCGTGGCCCGGCTGCTGTGCTGGTGGCTTGGCATGGACAAACTTTGCCGTGCTACTTCCTGGTCTGACCTTTTTGCTCGTAATTAAGTTGTTGACTAAGCACACACACGTTTAGCCTTGACAGCTACCACTTTTCAGTTACCATGAAGCAGCTATATTGGAGTAGAAGTGCTAATCAGTTTTGCTCAAAGGCACACTGGCAGTACTCAATGAAGGAGTGGCAAGCCTCCGAGCCATCTGCTGTATTTACTCTCCGTTTGAGAAAGAAATCTGAATATTTTGTTCCAAAATTGCTTCTCTAACCTCTACCACTACCCAAATAAATCTCCCCCAGTATCCCAGATGAGTACTCCTCATTGATTTATTTTTGAAGTGCTCTGTCTTTGTCCTAAATGGAATATCATCAGCCAAACACAATGGTAATGCACTCTCTCTCTCTGCACCCCTGCTCTCTTTCTCTTTTCACTCTCTTTTATCCACTCTCGCTATCATCTCCCAAGCACAATGATAATGCTCCCCAGGCGTGCATGTAGCCGCACAAAGGCAGACAATAAGGCAGATACGAACGGATATACTATCACATCTTACTGGTTCTTTTTACTTTCTACCTAAAGCGACACGTGACGCCGATCGCTGGCTGAAATTCATCAGTCAAATTAAAGCTCCTACTGGTTGGAAGCGCCACACGCACTTTTGTCTATCGCAGTTTGCTTGCTGTTTCCGAGGTGCATGAGTTGTTTTGTGGTTTTCTGAACCAGATGGAGGAGGGATCTGGGGCCAAACATCAGGGACTCTGGGAATCAGCGGGGCGTCTGCATGTATGTGTGCGCGTGGGATCATCACTCCTGAGTGAGCTTGCTGAAGTAGAACCCCCGTTTTGAGCTTTTACACACACATTCACAGAGGCACCCTCGCAGTGGGTGGGAAGGGCAGTGATTGGGCCTCAGCTGCTTCCTTGGCTGGCCCTACTGGGCAAAAGGGAACCGGGCAGGATTCATCAACACTTTTCTCTAACAAGCTCTGCATCTATCTCCTACAATCTGCTGATGAGTAACAACAGGGAAGGAAGGGAGGAGCACAGAAGGAGCAAGAGACAAGAACAGGTAAAAAAAGAAGGGGTAAAAAAAGAAAAAAGGCATCACTGCTGCCTATTTAAATATCGAAATGAATTTCAATCAAACAGAATGAGAAAATGTTGCTCAGCACTGACTGGACATAAAGGAACAGGGCTTTGACAGGATATGTGAAAGGAAATAAAGTACTACCTTATAAAGTTTAACCACAGCCAAACAACAGGTTATTTTTAACCTACCGTTTTTAACCACACAGCTCTCAGAGTTAAACTGCACAAAAACCAAGTAAGTGCCATTCATCAGTGTGTATTTCGGCTGGCGATAAAAATCGGCACAATATGCTTCCCACATAGGATTAAAAACCTGCGATTAGTCCAAGTAACACCAAACTCAAACAACCTCCCACAGAGAAATAAATCTTAGCTGTAGAGCTGCCACGATTAGTCGATTAGTGACGATTACGTCGACTATCAAAATCGTCGACGACCGATTTAATAGTTGATGCGTCGTTTGAAGCTTTGTAAGATCCAAACAAAAGACGCAGAAATAAGTAGTAGGATTTAAGAGTGTAATAACGGACTAAAACAGAAGATGGCAGCACTGCATCTACAAGGATGCCAGCTGCCCTTAAAACCCCGAAGAAGAAGAAGTAGCTCTGTCCCAGAATTCATAGCGCAGTCCAGCTCAGTTTCCAACAATGGCGGCAGCTAGTTAGTTTTAATATTACTCTTATTATTTTTTCTGGGTCACAAAATAAACGTTTAACATATTTTCAGGTGAGAATGTAGCTGTGTAAACCTCAAATATCTGCTCAGTTTATCAAGACACCACATATTTTCAAAAGCGCTCTGACGTTTTCGGAGACGTCTGTTACCCACTAGCTCGATAGCTAGCCGGGGGCAGATCGTTTTCAAACCCACCGGGCATATATAAGTCACTTAGATAACTTCAAAATGTTATTGTTTGGCTTTTTTGGTATTTTATTTGTTCCTGAGTAAATCGGTTTAGGGCTGTTCGATATAACGATATATATCGGATGAAAATATAAAAACATCTATGTTTCATTTTACGCTATCTTTTGTTTCGTGGTGTCACAAAATAAGCTGTTTACAGCAATATTTTTTCATCGTTTTGATGGTCACTGTAGTGGCTATATACATTTTTTAAAGTTCTCTCTTTCTCTTATATTTAATATAACCACACTACAGACAGACAAGCGCCTGTTTTTATGCGTTGTGGTTAGCAACAACGACGGTAACACCATCACGTGTCCGCTTGTTTATGTTCCACATAAACCTTTCACAATAAAGCTCAAGATCCTGTTGAGACTTTTCAAAATAAACTGAATCACATGAAAGAGCAGATTATTTTTGGATGAGAAATAAAAAAGCCGCCAGGTGCTAAAAAATAAACCTAAACTCAAACGTTAGAACAGGCTTTTCCCCGCAGCACGGCGTGTAATAAATGCTCACAAAGAAAACGGCGGCCGTTACAACTTATGTCTAAAAATGTATAGTTTCATGCATCGGTTAAAACACTCGACTCCAGCTACATGGCAGCTGGAAACACTTCCCGCAAGTCGAGCTGCCCGAGATTCACAGAATTTACAGAAAATGTTACATTTTTGTGATTTATATTGTTATCAGGACGATAGATTTCTTATATCGGGATATGAGATTTTAGTCATATCGCACAGCCCTAAATCGGTTTGGTTGAGATTCAAGTTATAGTTTTTACACAGCTGAATAAACGTCAAGCAGACAACTGATTATCAGAAGTGTGAGATGCTCGAGAATATACTCCGGTGTCCAGTTATATTTTAGATACCAAGGAGTTTATTAAACTTCACCGAAACAATCTGCAAATTTCATTAAAATTTCATAAACTATCATCTTGTCTTTATTTTTAGTTAGCACATACTAATGATAGTTATATAAGAGCAGATGCATGCTGGTGCAATAAGCTGTACGTTGTACGTCCAATGGATGCGTGATCTGATTAGTAACTAATCGCAAAAATAATCGGTGACTAGTCGACTATCAAAATAATTGTTTGTGGTAGCCCTACTTAGCTGTAATGGAGCTCCAGAAAAACCACAAGGGTGAGAGTGAGTTGTTTCTACTAGCCTAAGTATCCATCATAAAACCCAATAAGTGCATGTGTCTGCCCCGTTTGACAGTAAATCTACTTTAATGTGAAATGGTTTGCTTGTGTGCATCTTCCCCAGCGATGCTGCTGTCATGTTCAGTGCCGAGTAGTGGAGCAGAGTCTTTATTTATTTAGCCGCTGTGTGAAAGGCTGTGGAAATCTGCGCATCGTTTGCATTACTTCTCACTCATCGTTAGCAGATAAGTATTAGACGCCACTTCAATCAACCAATCAAAATCAAGCCATTAATGACCCGCTTTACACGATGAGCTTAAACTCTTCTGTTTTTAGATAAACCGTGCTGCCGTCGCCTCTGCTGCTGCTCATTTCCTCTGCTGAAAACGCCTCGCTCGAGCCAGATGAAAAACCTCTGGAGGCACCGTCAATTTACCTCCATCTAAACTAGCTGTCAGAGCTCTCATCCTGCATTTAACTCTGCTCCGTCTGCTTCGAGAACACTTCCTCGAATTTGCCAGCGCGATGCTTCTGGAGCACAGGAGTAGTGCAAAAAGCCAAACTGTAATTTCTTTCAGCTGCTAGCTGCTGAGATTATCCAGCCAACATTTATTCGGGATCTGAACTAGACAAAAGTCCAGCATGAAAAAATATTTAGGTTCAGTTTTATTATTAATGTCCCCACAGGACCTCTTCAGAACCACTTGGATATATTCTAGGAGCAACATCTTTGTTTCTATCCCTTGAAAAAAAAAAATGCTGCTTACTCAAATTGTAAACTTACAAACACAACACATTAGCTTACCTGGCAATGCTCCAGTCGGGTTCAATCTTCAGAACAGTGGGGTCTTCTGTGTAGTTAAACTTGACTTCTGGGTTTCTGAGCTCTGCGTCATCAATGTCCACCAAGACTGGGGCACTGCCCGAGGCCAGTCCAGCTGGTGTAACGCATACTATCTCACGGGCATTCCTCCTGGACGGACAGAAGGAGGAAAAGCTGACGGAAATCGATTCCAGCCCAAGGACAAGTCTCAGCAAAGTAGAGAGCAAATTATATAACTAATGTCAACATGCTCAAATCAAGGGCTGTATTTTCACATTTCCATTTGCCAGGCTCTGAAAAGATAAAACCTATTTCACCATAAAGGTGGCAACCCTTCTTCTGACAGAATAAAGTTTCCGATTGCAGGAATTTTCTAATTAATAAAGAATTATTGGACAAGAACACATATAGAGGGAATAAAAGAGAAGTAAAATTAGGTTTGAGAAGGAAAGTATTCACATCTAACAGGGGAAAAATCTTAGCAGCACCCTAGCAAGCAGCTAGAAGTGCCTAATCACTCAGAACTATAGAATAAAGAATTGTAATAATGAAGAGGCAATGATTTCTTTCTTGTGCCAGGACATTTATTTCATACCGAGGTTCGAGCAGAAGAGATGACATATTAAATGACTTCTTTTTGTAATTACCAATGTCTGTCCTGTGAAGCCAATTAATCTCATGCTCTTTAACTCATCTTGTAAACTGCCTGATTAGATCATTCTGCTTATAACTAGAGCACTTCAGCTCACAAAATAAGCCAAGTCCTGCTGTTTGATCAGCTTGACGGCCTCCTGGAACATACGAATCAGAGTTCACAACTTGAGCTTTTATGTGTGAGGCCAAGACAGAGCAAATGTATAGTTGGAACTATCTGTCGCCACTTACACAACTGGGATTAAAGACTGTTGTGTCAGTCTATCAAGTGGCAACCTACAGGGCTAAAAAAAAAAAGCTAACACTTAAGTGTCAAAAACGACAGCTCCTTTGAGAATGGCCACTTGAGAAAAGCTCAAAAAGCAGGTCAATCCACATACAGTCACATTACAAAAATGCCTAACTTAACAGCAGAAATTAAATAACTACAGTCTGGATAGAATAAAAATCTTTGTCTCTTTAGCTGATTTGCTAAAGACTGCATGGTTGGTGGGGGTCGTATTAAAGTTATACTTTAATACAAATAACAGACTGAGTGGGCAGGCTGAGTTATAAGTAGTTGCTGAAAGAGTCAGGCTATAGCTGCTAACTGTCTGCTAGGCCTCACCTCACTTAATCTGAGGTGTTTGTATTGTTGGAGCAGTTATTTAACTAATAACATGGAATAGGATGTGGTCTATTATTTTAACAGCACGGGTCGAAAAACTTTGTAGTGTGTCTAATTCTAGTGTTTTATTCATATGTTCTGTATGTAGCTTGCTAACGTTAGCTAACTTAGCACGCCACCCTCTTATTTATGATACATTTACACTAAAGGATAAACAGTGGCTGTAAACAAAATTATTCCAAACTTGTGCAATGAACTTGTGTTCTTGTTAACTTAGAACAGCTGCTCCAAAGACTGGGACCAGATCTACGTGCACTCGCAGTCAGGTGCTGTTAAAGGTGTTGCACACTCAGCTGATCAGCTGGTTGCCGCAGCTACTTGCAGTCAATCGCCAAATGAAAAAAAGAATCAGAATAAAAAAAACAAATCAATGCAATTACCAGGCAACAAAGGAGTTTTTTTTCTTAGTCCAGTGTCTTAAAAGGACCTGCCTTCCCGGTACATTTATCGGTAGTGGCACACCAAAACTCCAGGGTCAATTACCCAAGTCAATAAGCAGCAGTAGCACAAAACTTCTTAGTTTCCCCAATTTACTTTGTCATGCCAGCAAACATGTACCTTCATGGAAGCATAACAAGAAGGCCAAAATGTTGGCATGTTTGTTGGCATGACAAAATAAATAGCTGAAAGTGAGATTTGTCACTATATGCTGGAATATTCATAGTCAGAAGGAGGATGCTGTTCTATTTTTATTTTAATATGACCCCCAAAAAACTACAACTGACATTTCAAATGGTCTACATGACTACAAAATTCGGTGATGTTATGTATGTCTATCCTTTATATACAGCCTGTCTGAAGACAGCATTTAGGTAACTGCAACAACTCTGTGAGTCCTTACCCTTGGTATTTGCACTGCTTTATTTTAGTCCTGTTGAAAATACGATCAGATCTTGTGGCTCGTGGAAGTGCAGTTGACTTCAAGCGACAAGGGAAACGATAGCACAGATAATGCCTCCATTCAGGGGGGATTTTTTTCTTCCTTCTGTGTGGACTGCACTTGTACTTGGGTGCAATCTGATCAACCACCTCCCTCATCCAGATGATACACCCAGATTTAGATTATTATTACTAGATTATTAGTAGATTATGATTATTATTATGTTTAAGACTAACTAAAGCACCTACTTTTTTTACATTTAAAAAAATTATCTCAACAATCAATAGTACCAGTGACGAACACTACAATCCAAAATATTATTTTAAAGCCAAAATAACACTTTGGATTGCAGCCTCGTGCAGTCCTCAGTAGATACATTATCTAATATGTATTTAGCACAGTTAAGTGGTGGCTGCTTTTGTACAGTACAGTACATGTGTATAAGAAAGTATGTGAGCGCACTTCAATTTGGTGTTGCAGAATCTATTGTGCCTCTTTATATCTCAGCAGCCACACAGGGAGGGAGAGTGTGAGGAAAAAGGAAAAAAAGGATAGAGAATCTACGATATCCAGTCTCCTGAGTCCCCCGGCCTGTAACCATAGCAACCCCATTCAGAAAGAACCCATGCCCCAGCAATCTTCACAAGATGCCACAAACACGGTCCCACAGTTAGGGTGTGACAGATAAAGACAGAGTTGAGGTGAGCAAACAGTCGCGGTGAAGTGGAGTCTGCGGGATTACCGTGAGGACGAAGCGACTGGTGTGACATCAAAGCTAGCGTACGCTCGCTTCAATAGAGATTAGCTATTTGAGGCTAATCCATACATTTGACATGCAAGCAACTGTGGTGATAGTTTGGACGTTTTTTTTCTCTCCATGCAGTAGATTAAGGAAAGCCTGCGTGAGCGCAGACAAAGAGCTGCTGAGTGTCTGCGAGCAACAAGCATGCACACACGCTTAATACAACACACACACACACAGAAATAAACCCAGTCTGACATACTGGTTACATGTTTGCACGTGCATGTAATATCTTTATGATAATGCTATTTTTTTTCTTTTGCAATACACCACAAAACAAATCTTCAGACAGAGAATGCTTATTTATGCACATATTTCCTTTAAGCTTTATCTGTTTGTTTTTCCCATCATCCTCAGCATTTTCAGCTCAGAGTGTAAATTTATTTTTACCACGTTAAGCATCACTCAGTTTTCCTTAGGGGGTTAGTTTAATACATTCTAAATTTATAGCAACAATAAAAAAAAGGAGTCTTACTTTTTGAACTGGCATGGCAGCGGTCCTATGCTGACAGATACGTAGCTGCCCGCATTGAGGTAGCTCCCCTCGATGGTGACACGAGTTCCCCCTGAAATGGGCCCCTGGGACGGCTGGATACGCGTGAAAAAGGGAGTCTGCAAAGAAGAGAGGGAAAAAAATTCAATATAAATATTCTAGTTTTTATCAACTCATTCAGTCCACTATTTAATTGTGTTTCAGCAGTGGGAGCGTCTCTTAACTTGTCACGGCCCTCATGGAGCGGCTAACATAACAAAAGAGTTATTGAAGTCTCCTCGCCGGGATCCTTACCACAAAGGTGAACGGCCGCGGCGACAGGGCTCTGTAGTCGTTGACGCAGTCTCTCACACACACCTCCACCTGAGCCTCTTGGACCCTGTAGCCGGTTGCGTCGTTCAGCAGACACACTATTCTGTTCACAGAGAGAGAAGTTGAAGCAGATGCTTCTTTATTCCTCATTTTGTCACATATTCACAGTATGTAGTGCAGCGCAGTGCAAAAACAAGTGAATGGTCAGTCACGTGGTCACAGTAGGCTTTATGCAGACACCAACATGCTTCAGACAACAGACCTCAATCTACAGTTCAGGAGTGGTGAAAGACAGTAAAAAAAGGGAAAAATGTATCTGACTAGGGAGTGGTGCAGAGATGTCAGGAATAATATGTAGAATAACTGATGTGTGTGTAATATTTGAATAGAGATGCCCTCTATCTCAACATGCATCATTTCCCAACTAACTGCACTTCAGAGAGACTGTTTGATCTGCGTGAACTCAATTCCTCAGCCGTGTAGGACCCTGCAGAGGAGTAAATGTCAGTATAGAGGGATGAGAAAAATAAAGGAAAGCGCATATGTAGAGAGTAATGGAGAGGAACGACAGATGGAATTTACAAACGCACAAAAAAAGAAAGCCTGATGTCACTATCTTTTCAGCTGCTGAACGCGGATGCACCTATACACAAACGTGTTCTGGTTGACATTTTTTCCTGTCCTTTGATAGGGCAGGATCAGAGAGGCACAAGCTGCAGCTTCCTCTTTGTGCGTGTCCTTGGAATTATGTTTGATTCTGTGAGAGAGGCATTTAGGTCGTCCGCATGCTGCAAATGTATTGATCTGTGTTTAAAGGCTTTGTGAGCTTAGTTGCACTATATTGCCAAAAGTATTCAGTGGTCTGCTTTCGCACACATATGAACTTGAGCTACATTCCATTCTTAATCCATAGGGTTTAATATGATGTTGTCCCACTATTTGCAGCTATAGCAGCTTTGTGTTGTCTGGGAAGGCTTGCAGTCTCCGCTCTAATTTATCCCAAAAATGTTACATTGAGTTGAGGTCAGGAGTCTGTGCAGGCCAGTCACGTTCTTCCACACTAAACTCGCTCATCCATGTTTTTATGGCCTTTGCTTTTTTCACTGGCAGCAGTCACGTCGGAACAAGAAAGGGCCATCCCCAAACTGTTCTCACAAAGTTGGGAGCATCAAATTGTCCAAACTGTCTTGGTATGCTGAAGCATGAAGCGTCCCTTTCACTGGAACTAAGGAGAAGAGCCTAACTCCTGAAAAACAAACCCACATCATAATTTAACCCCCCTCCATCAAACTCTACACTTGCTACAATGCAGTCAGACAAGTACTGTTCTCCTGGCATCCACCAAACCATCATCCATCAGATTGCCAGACAGAGAAGCGTGATTCATCATGTCGCCAGTGCTCTGGAGTTCAGTGGTGCCGTGCTTTACGCCACTGCATCTGATGCTTTGCTTGCTGCACAGCCACAGAAACCCACTCCATGAAGCTCTCTGTGTGCTGTTCCTGAGCTGATCTGAAGGCCACATGAAGTTTGGAGGTCTGTAATGATTGACTCTGCAGAAAGTTTGCGACCTCCATTCCTCAGCATCTGCTGCCTCTGCTCTGTGATTTTACCTGACCTAACACTTTGTGGCTAAGTTTCTGTCATTCTCAGTCACATCCACTTTGTTATACTACCACTAACAGCTGGAATATGTTAGTAATGAAGAAATTTGACGACTGGACTTGTTGCACAGGTGCCGTCCCCTCATGGTACTACGCTGGAGCTCACTGAGCTCCTGAGAGCGACCCATTCTTTCACACATGTTTGTAGAAGCAGTCTGCATGCCTGGGGCTTGATTTTACACTATGGTCATGAATACTTTTGGCAATATAGTGTACATGTATGCCTTTTTACACCTATTTTTGTCTGATTGCGCAGGCATGGTTACTGTGTGCGTGCATTCTGCCTCTCAACTTACCTTTCAGCACTCACGTACTCGTCTTCAACGGGAACACAGGGCACCTTCCCCAATTTGACGCCCGTCTGGATGTCTCTGAATTGCAGACCCAGGTTTTCCCCCCAGATGGTCACCCTGGTTCCGCCTTGTCGAGGCCCCGTCTCAGGGAATAACTGCACAGACAAGACAATGGGGGACAGATATCAGAAAGGATGAAGTGATTCTCTCCATTCTACATTTACATTTGTCCCCAAAATGGTCCTCTAAGACAACATCAGGGCATAAATGGATATGAAAACCCCCCCACAAATATGTGCACACTTTAAACTGAGTCATCCACATCTGTGGATTTAGTTTTGATGAAGAAGAATCACCCTCTTGGCTTTGAAAAGCACAGAAAATTTGTTAAAGAGAGGGCATAAAACCCATAAACACCGGTATACAGAAGCAAACCAGCATCATCTCTGCTTAATTGAAACTTATTATGGCGGCTTGGCTCCGTCCACGGGGCTGCGGCAGTGTAACGCTCAGTCGCGTAGATGAACCGTAATGTGATTTATCTAGCCAGATTATGGCGCGTAACGGGGACAGGTGTGGTGTGACAAAACAAATATGGTGACTGATGGACGGCAGTTGTCACCGACACACACACTCACACACATCAGTAGCAGACACGCACACGCAAACCTAATCCCTAACAAGCATCACGAGGTAATTATGTGTAATCTGTCCATTGCCCGGTTCTCCTGCAGTGCTTGGCTGAGCACATAGCGCGGTGTGGAAAAGCAAACTCAGGGTACGTTGTGGCTGCACGGCATTATTATACTACAGACAGTAACCGACAACAGACCTTGACAAATGGAGATTTTCGCAGCGTGGGGGATGAACAATTTGTCTTCCCAGACACTTAAGATTTAATTCTAAATGTTTACATGGAGCAAATCAACTGAGATCTAAATCCTTTCTCGTACCGTTCTTCAGAAAGAAAAAAAAAATCAGCAAATGAAAATCTATGGCAGAACAGCTGGAGTTTAAATGCCTTGCTCAAGGGTAGCATTCCAATTATTGATGCAGGGAATTCTTTCACATTCTGTACACTTAAAGTTACTAAATTGTTCAGGGCTTGCATTAAATAACACTCAGAGAGTGAGTTGCCTTAGCAGTGGTCCGCAGTCCTGGAACGCTTCTTGTTTAATATGGCCTGAGGTGATATGGGAAACTGGCCTGTGGTCATCTTCCACTCAAAAGTGAAATTTCAGTGGTATAGCAATGCATTAGTGTAAACATGAGGGCTTCACAACATTTACACGATTTGAAAAAATACATGTTGTCATCCAGACATCTTGTTCAGGAAACGCCTGGCTTATTTCATAAGACGCTGCCAAACCTGTGTGGCTGTGACCTGTCACCACATAAAATCCATTCCATATTATGAAATAAAAAAATAAAACATGGGGCGCATTGAACTGGTGAGCAGCTGAGCTGATGTCCTACACAAAGAAAGAATGTAAAAATACATTCCATGTCTAAAACTACCACGGTTGGTGTCCACAGTTCCCAAAAACGTACATATAGCTGTTAAATGAGATGATGCAGCTTTTTAACATGCATTGCTTGTGTCAATCTCTTAGTTTTAAAATCTGACATACTGTTTTTTAACTAGAAGCATTTAAAGTTTTGCATATGATTTTTAACTTATCACATTCTGGCTTTCCCCCAACATTTTAAAAGCCTTTCATCATTTTTTTAAGCTAATCTAATTACCTATTGACTCTTTTAAATTAAAGCTAACAGATGAAAGATAAGCAGGTAAGCCACACTTTGGAACCAAAGGGAAAAATCCCAATACCATTGGCAGTGTTATTCTATAATATAAAGAGACATAATCACAATGCGTAAACACACCATCACCAAAAAACATACATTTATTGCAACTGAGATCCCGTGTTTAAGAGAAATAAACATTGCATTGACAGAATGCATCTTTATGATGACCAGAAACGGGATGATTGCATGTTTGGGTTTGTAAATGGATCCTTTACATGCTGAGAGAAAGAAACAAAAAAGTAAACTGAGGGAGTAAGAAAGAGAATATTCCCGCTGCTTACTATTTGGAAGCTTACTCATGCTGGAACCTCAGGCGCCAGCGGAGCCTCGGCACTTTGGTTCCACAAACACGAGAGCTGGTAAACACTGACCAGAGTGAGTAGCCATCAAGCTCCAGGGTATGATATGGACAACAGATGCTGGGGTGTGGAAATGGGCCTTCAGATGGTTTTGGAAGAATGGAGCTATGATACCACAAAACACAATATCAGCTAGCCACCCAGCCCAAGGTATAAACACTGGCAGGGCCACAGACAGAGAAGCAACAGAGAGAAAGAAAGAAGAGTGCTTTTAAAGGGATTTCCACCATTATGTGGGGGTGGTATTCAGAAAGGGACCAGTGATGACTATGGGGCCATATACTATGACACCGTAAACACACATAATGGTCATAATGGCCATGGCAAAAACCTTGCATGGGAACATAATTTTAACTAATAGTATCCAAGAAAGTGGTGTTCCCCCAGAATTTTATATCTGTTTGTCTGAATTCCTCTAAAATACAGCTTTTATATGTAATAACACCTAAAGTGAAGGTGGACAGACATTCACAGTACTATATATCCATACAGAGTATGGACTTGAGTACGAGACGCAGAGGGGGTTAGAGATAGAGCAAATCACACCAGCTTATGCACCAATTCTGAACAATTTGCAACCACAATAGTGTAGCTGTATCTTGTAGAGGCTAATATGTATATATGTTTCCATGTGTAGCTTTATTAGTAAAGGCACTGCCTTTACTAATAAAGTGAATAGTGAAACTTTAACCCAACTCGTCTTGGAGTTAGGAGAGAGTGTTAGGGAATCTGCATACACTGAGCTTGATGAGTTCCTCAGAAAGGAAAACATCAACAAAGCCACGAAACTGGTATAACCAGCTGTATGTAAAGCAGTGGACCAATATTGGACCGATTGTTCCATGACTTATATTCTACCATAGGCCTCTGTCGCACCGGCCTAGAGAGGGTTTGGCAACAAGCTGGGAAAATCTCGCTGTTAGGGAAAACTATATTCCCCAACTGGTTGGCAAGTGGTTGCTGGTTGTTGCTAGGTGAAATCAGTTGCAAGTTGCACTTCCCGTGGAGTTACTTAGAGTCTGGTCTCTAAGCCTGAGTGAATTGGGCTTTAGCCATTAATTCATAGCAATTGCCAGTAACCACCTGCCAATCGTTCTGGGAAAAGAGATTTTACCCTAGCAACTGGTAGTTGCCAGATGGTCACGACTGGTCTCTACGCCTGTGTGACTGGGACCTTAGGTGCTTCATAGAACAGACTACAGTAAGTTTAGGAGTTTTGCCTCAGATTAACTATATTAGGATACGTATATGAGTACTATACCTTTAAGCTAGTATAAATGAAAGAATGCAGTGGCTCTTATATTTATTTAGTTGTCCACCTTTATAAAATTTCCTCTGACATGGAAGAATGAATTTCTATTGGAAGCTCTGAAAATATCTTGAAAGTATAAAAGCGTGGCAACACATAAAATGATAACCAGTGCTCACTGAGCCTCTGGGCATGCAGAGACGCCACAGTGTGGAAATGGGACCTTGGGCAGATTTGGACTCATGTTTGCAGTGATTTGACACAACACGACTGCATTCAGAGGCACATAACCCCCGGTCCCTGGGTTATGTAAAGCACAGACACCCCGAAGTTGAAAACGGACCTCAGGCGTTTTGGATTCTTTAAGAAAGTAATCTGATATAACAGAACTACATTTGTGCTGTAACACACAAGCCTTAAGTCATAACTGCAAAAGACTAGCAGATGTAATTGTTCCACATGAGAAACCAGACTGAGGTTTGACTGAGATCGAGGAACACAAACACTAGAGGATGCATACTGCTAAAACATAGAGTCTGCCAGCTTCTAACCACTAACCACTGAATGCTGGAGATGGTCAGCTAATAGTCTAACATTCAATCTGAACAGCTTTGCTATGTCCCCATTATGCAGTCTGACATTGTTTCATACTGTTTGAATTTTCTCTGACTCTGAGTGGCAGTTTTGAATGGGAATGTGGAATTTGAGTTTTGACAATGATGAAAAGCATCACAGCTAGTAAAGAACCATTGCGTTAGACCATTATATTGCACTGTTGGTCATATAACATATTATATACTGTAACATGGATGGAAAACAATCTACTAAATCTTATTGCACATTTTTCTTCTTTTGCTTGGCCACTTCTTTTAAGTACCACTGAGCGGGAATCACTTGGTGGTAAAGTACTGGGGCATCACTCTGTGGTGATGTGACCTTTTGTATTACAGGCCTAACCACAGTGTAGCCACATCAAATCATCAGTATTACAGCAGTGGTTTCCTCGTAGTCTGTCATCCGGCATCTACAAACATTTTATTTGTGGGCACAATCCTGCTGTGGGCTGAATGGTAACCAATAGCACATGGGAGCCATGGAAGGGCAGATAGAAACTGGGAAAGTTATTTATGTGGTCAGAAAATGGTTCGAGAGTTCTGCTAACTAAACTGTCTGAGACAAATATTATTGAAATATTTATCATTGTTCAGCGCTTCCAAAGAGAATATGAATTGTGTTCAGATTCAGATCACAATAACATTAAAAGGCTTTTATTTTCAGGGGCATCACCTTTATATTGAGAGACTTTGAACACTTACCTGGTGATACTATGACGATTCACCAAAACACCTGTCTTAAATAGTGAAAGCAGTGTTGGTTTGGAAAGACTGATTTCTAGAATAAAGTATTATTTTAAAATGACAGTGTGACAACTTTAGTGTTTATAATCACAGACACTAAGAAACTGCTTGACATTAAAATGCAAAAATATAAAAATCTATTTTTAACCCTCAACTGCATGAAGTTCGTGAAGCTTTGAAAGTTTAAAACGCAGCTTTTGCTGTGTGTCCAATTTAACCCTTTAATAAAATATCTTGGCTATTTTTTGAAATTACCACCTCGATAAATACAAAACTGAGCCACTGTTGTGTCAAAAATCGAATCTTAATTTTAAGATTAGACTTAACTGACTGTTACGGGGTCATTGGATCAGATTGGGTTTGCCGTGTAATCTTGCCCTTCGGTGATCTGGGACATCGCAGAATACATGCTGTCATGCCGGCCATGCTTGCTGTCTTTTTTGAGATCTTGCAGTTCCAGCAAGAGAATGTAAACAGATGCAGGCAATCAAAGTGGTGCATATAACTACATGCTCCATTCCACTTAGCCACCCTAACAACATCTTTTTTCATATTTATGGTAGAAAAAACAAGAAAACGTTTAGTGGTAAGTGTCAGTGACATTCCACGGTCTCCTTTTGCTACATAGCTGTCAGTGTCTTCTTGTGTGGTCACCCCTCCTAGACTCAGCATTGGTTTTATAAAACAATCTACTAAATCTTATTGCACAAGATTTTGTGCATGGCCCCCATCCATCCAGCCATCTTCATCCGCTTTATCCGAGGCCGGGTCGCGGGGGCAGCAGCCTAAGCAAAGAGGCCCAGACCTCCCTCTCCCCAGCCACCTCCTCCAGCTTATCCGGGGGAACACCAAGGCGTTCCCAGGCCAGCCGAGAGATACAATCTCTCCAGCGTGTCCTGGGTCTGCCCCGGGGCCTCCTCCCGGTGGGACATGCCTGGAACACCTCACCCAGGAGGCGCCCAGGGGGCATCCTTGTCAGATGCCCGAACCACCTCAGCTGGCTCCTTTCGATGTGGAGCAGCAGCGGCTCTACTCTGAGCCCCTCCCGGATGGCTGAACTTCTCACCCTATCTCTAAGGGAGAGGCCAGCCACCCTTCGGAGGAAGCTCATTTCTGCCGCTTGTATCCGCGATCTCGTTCTTTCGGTCACTACCCACAGCTCGTGGCCATAGGTGAGGGTAGGGACGTAGATCGACTGGTAAATTGAGAGCTTCGCTTTTACACTCAGCTCCCTCTTCACCACGACGGACCGGTGCAGCGTCTGCATTACTGCAGCTGCAGCCCCAATCCGTCTGTCGATCTCCGGCTCCCTTCTCCCATCACTCGCGAACAAGACACTTAAAGATACTTGAACTCCTCCACTTGGGGCAGGAACTCATCCCCAACCCGGAGTGGGCACTCCACCCTTTTCCGGCTGAGAACCATGGCCTCAGATTCGGAGGTGCTGATCCTCATTCCCGCTGCTTCACACTCGGCTGCGAACTGCTCCAGTGCGAGCTGGAGGCCATCACCCGATGAAGCCAACAGAACCACATCATCCGCAAAAATCAGAGATGAGATTCTGAGGCCACCAAAGCGAAAGCCCTCCGCCACTTGGCTGCGCCTAGAAATCCTGTCCATAAAAATTATGAACAGAACCGGTGACAAAGGGCAGCCCTAGCGGAGCCCATCACCCACCGGGAACGAGTCCGACTTATTGCCGGCAATGCGAACCAAGCTCCTGCAACGGTTGTATAGGGATCGAATGGCCCGTAGCAATGGGCCAGACACCCCATACTCCCGCAACACCTCCCACAGGACACCCCGAGGGACACAGTCGAATGCCTTCTCCAAGTCCACAAAACACATGTAGACTGGTTGGGCAAACTCCCATGCACCCTCAAGTATCCTCGAGAGGATGAAGAGCTGGTCCAGTGTTCCGCGACCAGGACGAAAACTGCATTGTTCCTCCTGTATCCGAGGTTTGACTAGCGGACGAACTCTCCTTTCCAGCACCCTGGCATAGACTTTCCCAGGGAGGCTGAGGAGTGTGATCCCCCTGTAGTTGGAACACACCCTCCGGTCCCCCTTCTTAAAGATGGGGACCACCACCCCGGTCTGCCAGTCCACGGGTACTGCCCCTGATCTCCATGCAACATTGCAGAGGCGTGTCAGCCAGGACAGCCCTACAACGTCCAGAGCCTTCAGGAACTCGGGGCGGACCTCATCAACACCAGGGGCTCTGCCACCAAGGAGTTGTTTAACTGCCTCAGTGACCTCGCCCCCGGAAATTGGCAGGTCATTCCCCTCATCCCCAGACTCTGCTTCCTCCTCGGAAGACGCGTCAGTGGGATTAAGGAGGTCCTCGAAGTATTCCTTCCACCGCCTGACAATTTTCTCAGTCGACGTCAGCAGCGCTCTGCCAGCACTATACACAGTGCAGGTAGAGCACCGCTTTCCCCTCCTGAGACGCCTGACGGTTTGCCAGAATCTCTTCGAGGCAGTCCGAAAGTCTTTTTCCATGGCCTCTCCGAACTCCTCCCACACCCGAGTTTTTGCTTCAGCCACTGCCCGAGCTGCATTCCGCTTGGCCTGTCGATACCTGTCGGCTGCCTCCGGAGTCCCACAGGCTAACCAAGCCCGATAGGACTCCTTCTTCAGCCTGGTGGCTCCCTTCACCTCTGGTGTCCACCATTTGGTTCGGGGATTACCACCACGACAGGCACCAACCACCTTGCGGCCGCAGCTCAATGCAGCAGCTTCGGCAATGGAGACGCTGAACATGGTCCATTCGGACTCAATGTCCCCCGCCTCCCTCGGAATGCTGTTGAAGCTCTGCCGGAGGTGTGCGTTGAAGATCTTGCGGACTGGGGCCTCTGCTAGTCGTTCCCAGCACACCCTCACTACGCGTTTAGGTGCACCAGGTCTGTCCAGCGTCCTCCCCCGCCACCTGATCCAACTCACCACCAGGTGGTGATCAGTTGACAGCTCAGCCCCTCTCTTTACCTGAGTGTCCAGAACATATGGTCGCAGGTCTGGTGATACGATTACAAAATCGATCATCGACCTACGGCCTAGAGCGTCCTGGTGCCACGTGCACTTATGGACACTCTTATGTTCAAACAAGGTGTTCGTTATGGCCAAACTGTGATTAGCACAGAAGTCCAATAACAAAGCACCGCTCGGGTTCAGATCAGGGAGGCCGTTCCTCCCAATCACGCCCCTCCAGGTCTCGCTGTCGTTACCCACGTGAGCATTGAAGTCTCCCAGCAGGACAACAGAGTCTCCAGGTGGAGCAGCTTCCAGCACCCCCCCCCCCAGGGACTCCAAGAAGGCTGGGTACTCCGAACTGCCACTCGGCGCATAAGCGCAGATGACAGTCAGGACCCGTTCCCCGACCCTAAGGCGCAGGGAACAAACCCTCTCGTCCACCGGGAAAAACCCCAACATACCGGCAGCAAGCCGAGGGAATATTAGAATACCCACCCCAGCCCACCGCCTCTCACCAGGGGCAACTCCAGACTGAGACAGAGTTCCTAATCAGATAGGAATCAATGCTAAAACGTAATTTTGGGTTAGACATTTATTTGCGACGGCATCCATGTCAACATCTGCTGGTAACACAGGTTAACAGGTAACACAGTTATACTGCATATGTCTAAAAACTGCTATGTTGCTCGTAAAGTTCCAGAAATAAGCTGAGAAAAACTGCCAGGAAGTAGACAGGAACAGTGGCAGCCTACCTTACCAACTCTGTTTGATTAGCAACAAAGTATTGTGCCAGACCAGAAGAGAAAACAAGAGACGGAGCAAAGCACGGCTTTTTGCACAGACCATCACTGTTCTAATCTAATGAGCTCCATGTTGTATTGCAAAGAAAATATATATTTTCTTACTTCCTTTATGTGTATTTATTAGGTTTTGTTGCACTGATGTAACCGGAGCCTTGTCGTCTCGTCTCTCTATATGCTGTACTGGATATAGCAGAGATGACAATAAGAAGTTTACTTTGACTTTGATGTTATTAATGTATTTTTTCTTGTCACCGCCGGCTGAAAACAGCTAAATAAAAGGACAGTGATCACAAAAACGTCATAGTGTTATCCTTAGTTATGCTGCAATAGGTGTAGGCTGCCGGGGGATTCCCATGATGCAGTGAGCATTTCTTCTTCAGTCACCTTTCTCAATCACTATGTGTTAATAGACTTCATACTTCCACAGCATGTCTTTTGTTCTGTCTTCCTTCTCTCACCCCAACCGGATGTAGCAGATGGCTGCCCCATCCCCCTGAGCCTGGTTGTGCCGGAGGTTTCTTTCTGTTAAAAGGGAGTTTGTCCTTCCTACTGTCGCCAAAGTCCTTGCTCATCTTTGGGATTGTTGGGTTTTTCTCTGTATGTATTGTTGTAGGGTCTACAATATAAAGCGCCTTGAGGCAAATGTTGTTGTGATTCGGTGCTGTATAAATAAAACTGAATTGAACTGAGTAGAGCCCAATGAACCTGTTTTACATTAAAATTATTATGACCAAAAACTTAAATCCTCTATTTATTGAAGCTTCAAGTAAGAACGGCCTGCCCACATAGCCTGTTTTCACTGACATATGTAACAATCAACTGTCATATAGTCAACACTGCACGGTTTAGCTAATGAGCCACTTTTTGCCAACGTGTTAATTACACTATTCAAGTCAACAAAATGACTTTCAGTGAGCAGAAGTAGGAATTACAATAACAGATACACCTGAAAAAAACAGAGACTCTAAAGTTATCACCCATGTTAAAAGTAATATCTGCTACAGGCAGAAAGCTTGTGTGAATGAAAAGAAATAAAGACATCTGATATTGTCTCCCTCTCTTTCCTTATCATAGAAATAACAGCAAGATATAAAAGTTTCTACTTTTATATCTTGTTAGACATTCATTAGTCTGTTTCACACAACCTGGACCATTACCATAATATGAAAACACATCACTCACACACCCTCTCCTTCACATTTATGGCAACATAAAACAAACATGCTGTAAGCGTCCGCATTTACAAACAGGCTGACTCAAATACAGACGGAAGAATACATCCACACAGCACTAATGATGTCTGAACACACCAATTGTTACTATTAAAGTCAGACCGAGTTGTGAATGAATCACACTATAAAAACTGAAACGTTCCTCGAACTGAGACTTTAATAAGCCTCACGTCTCTGAAAACATATGCAAATAGATAATGGATGATAATGAGTTAGGGGACAAAGATTTAACAACTGATATCAAGAAAGTGTCACCAGTTTCATTTGTACTTCATAGCCATTTGAGTTTCGCACAGAAAATTCATTACTTTTGTCAAAATTAAAAGATAAGACGCATATTAACCAAACCTCCACAGTACTACATGTAACGGCAGCGGCATACAAAAAGCACCATAACTAAAAGACAGTTTTAAAAAAGAAGAAAAAGCCAAACAAAGTTTTACGTGGCTCTCTCACGCTCTCTCTTCCTGGAGTAGCGGTTTGATGTAATAGTGAGTAATAACACCATTTCTGTGCCAAGGGCAGGCGCAAGGTCCCATCATGTGTGCGTTTTAATAGCAACACATTAAAATGGAGCAGCTTTCATTCTGGGTTCAGGACACGTAGGGCTTTCGTGACCACAGGGGCTTCAACAAAGGGAGCTGACGCAACGGCCTATCAAAGTTTGCCATGCCTTGGATCTCCACAGGTGACACGACTGTCTTCACGAGTTGACAAGATTATGCTCAAAGAAGCCGCGCTGCTTTTCTTCGCAGGCGATTTTAGAAACTGTATATCACTTGGAGGCAGTTTCAATCAGAAGACTTTCTTTTGGCTGTTGCTGGTTGCGGCTGGTTGGCATTGGAGGCTTCTCACCCCTTGCCTTTCCAGTGATGTCTCGTGCAGCACTGCGTGTGCTTATCCTTGCTTACTTTGAAGCCTCACATTTGCATCGGTGGAATCAGTGGACTTAATTATCTTCAGAGCAGAGTTACATTTCAGTTCAAACAGTAAGTGAAAGATAAAAGTTTTAGTAAATGTTTTTTCGCCTACTGTACACCTCAGGAAATAACGTGAGAAACTACAGATCTCTCTGCTGCTGCTTTGACAAAAAGCATTATGACCATCAATGAGTCAAAAGTGTAGTTTCCACAGTTCCTCCCCTCAGAAGCTTTTGTCTTTAATTCTATAAAAATGTGAAATAAGTACTTGTAATTCTAATGGATTGAAGATCATTAAAGACCGAGTGCGTTGCAAACAACACAAAATTCCGGATTTTTCCAATGCAAACTTGTTGTGTAACGGATACACACATCAAAAGCGTTGTGGGGGTTTTTTTTCTGAATAATATCATCTCCAAGAAACACGGGGTGAAAAAATGAGTTTGAGGCAGGGACCCAACACTTTCTCACTCCCAAAGCGTAACATTTTACGCTAAGTGACAAATCGTTGATATGTTACACTTCTGGGCACCCGACACGTCCATATATTACGAGATCAGAAAAATCAGGAAACAGGAAACTGCTTGGAATGAATACAGAAGAGGATTAGGGCCACTGGAAAAAAAAGTGGGAACGTCTTTTTTTTTTCTTCTTTTACAGAATTCTGAGAAAAGAGTCAGAGTTCTAGAAAAGAAGAAAAAAACTAGATGTCCCATAGTCCCATAACCCGGCGTGTAGCATAAGAACGCGGACGGTCACCTTTCGCGTTCCTCAGGAATGCCGCGGGACTGGACAAATTGTCCCTGTATTACGCCTCGGGAGTGAGAACGTGCTGAGAGACCACATCTCAGGAGGTGGAGAGATCCTTTCAGAGACCCAGAGCGACGTCTACCTCTGTATCTAAGGTAAACTAGTATTATTTTACTATTGCCATATCATTGTATATTTAGCACGGGAATGTCTTGAGCCACAGCACACCTGTAAATCGCAGCGGTCTGACTGGTCAGATCTGTTTATTCAGATTGGAAAAATCAAGCTTTTTAAAAAAATTATAAATGCAGCAAATTTGTCCATTTAATCCAAAAACAGCTGCAAAAACAGGTGAGTTCAAAGATTATTTTAAAAACACAAACTTGCGTCCTTTTTAAGCTATAATGTATTATTTATATATTAGATTCATTAAAACACTGCTACACAATGAAAATTCAAAAATGAGGGCTAAATCATGTTATCACGCTTAAAATTCTCCTCAATTAAGGTGCTTTGATACGAGACCACAACTCAACCAGTTTAAAGAACTCATTTCTTTATTAAGGGCAAAATCATCAGAGGCGGTTTCTATTAATTTCCAATGCAGCATCATTGTTTAATTAGTCATATTAAAAATGTTTTTGTTATTTGGAGCACACTCAGACTCATGTGAAAGGTCACCATCTCATCCCTGTCTTTCCATGAACCTGGAAACTTTTTCACATTAACTGTAGAAAATGTGACGAATGAGTCTGAGTGTGTTGCATTTTATTTCAGTTTTGATGCATTCGTGTGGGAGGGTGTCCAAAAAAAAGGCTGAATGCTTTTAATTATGTGTGTTACTCACACAGAGTGGATCAGACACCTGTAGAGTAATAGATGCCATTTACTCTCACATTCTACACTACAAAATGCTAAATGACCCAGTACTCCACAGTCAAGTACAAAGTGACAACTGTCAAAAAGCAGCTACACACAGAACAGCCGCACAAGCATCTGAAAGTATCCTAGCATGCTCTCTCACACATACACTATCTGTATATCTCAAAGCCTGTCATGTTCACAGTGGGTGGTACCAACTTTTAAGTGTGCAGCCTTAACAGGCAGACACACTTACTTACCTTGGTGATCTTGGGGTGGGTGCAGCGGCTGTTTCCAGATGTGGCGTGCATCCACCCTCCACCTTCTGCCAGCTGGAGGGGGAGGTGGGAATTGCCTCCTCCGGTGCACTCCTGCCTGAGGGAACACTTCCTGTCCTGAACACACCAACCGCACTCAAACCTGGGGTTGGCCTTCAGGCACATACCACAGCTGTCCCGCAATGCCCTGCACTTGTACAGGTGAGCTGGTGGAGAGACAGAAAGAGGCGGAGAGAGTCAACATATGCAATAGGATTTGAGCTGTAATCAAACATTATTGTGAAGCAATTGCTGTGAAGGATAAAATTATGGTCAAAGGGGTGAACAACAGTCATACTAATGGCTACCTTTGCTTGGTAGGAATTAATTTATGGCTATGGCATGTAAAAGTTTACACAAATGGCATGCTAGTCACCCCGTTTCCAAAATCAGTGTCAAAATGACGTTCTGTTGTCATTTTTGCTCGTGTGTTTGAGATCATTATCCTGTTGCATGACCTACTTTAGGTAAGTGTAACTGTCAGACAGATGGCTTAACATCTGACACGAGAATACTGTGAACAGAGGGTTTATGGTCAGCTCAGCAGCTGCAAGGTGCCCAGGTTCTGTGGCTGCAGAACACCACCGAGCTTGACAGAGGGTATGAGCTGTTTGTGCTGATGTGCTGTGTTTGAGTATTCAAGCCAAATATCTCCACTTTGGTCTCGCCAGTCCAATGGACGTTGTTCTAAAAGGCCTTTGGCTTTGTCAAATGCAATGGTGACATGGTCTTTATCCAGAAAAGCTAGACTTTTTGTTCTTTTTCTAATTGCGCTGTCTTGGATATTAAAATCTAAATTCTAAGGCCTGTAGAGTCAGAGATTTTTTTTTTTAGTTTCTCTGAGCTGTGCACTGCACAGGGGATGGATTTGGGATTTTGGACATGTTTACAATGTTTGATGAATGAACGCATAACCCCTCTCAGACTACAGCAACAATTGCTTCTTTAAGATGATTGCTGATGGTAACGCATACCACAATGCTCCAGACCAGCAAACTGCCAAAACTCCTTTTTATTTTTAACATACATTTGCTAGTGATTTGCACCATGTGGCTACTTAGCCTTAGACTGTAAAGATGGTTTTCTTTTTTTCTTTTCTTTTTTTTTTTATATACACGGATATATTCCGCTTGCTTCAGCCTAACCCATTGCCTTAAAAAAAACAAAAAAAATTGACTAACAATTTTAGCTTGTTTAAATTAATAGAAAAATATCTTTTAGCGCCAAGCTAGCTCACAGCCTGGTTTACAGGCTTTTATGCTAGGCTAAGCTAACGAACCACTGCCAAATTCTTCATTTAGCAAAGGCAGTCTTTACCTAATTTTTTAATTTAAGGAGAAAGCACTCCAGCAGACTTCCAAAAACAATAAATAAATGCTTCGTTTATGTATTCGAGTACCCTACATTTATCTTATTGAGCAGGCTATCTGTCATGTTTCAAATTTTGAGAAACGTTATATTCTGCATGATGTTCATGAAATATTTGATGAACAGAAAGTTTTGTAAGTTGTTTTTTTTTTCATTTGAAAGAAAGCAGCGGTGGCAAGAAAAAAAAAAGCAATCAAGAGTGTCTGTGTATGAGGAAGAGAAAGAGCAAAGGAACAGCATAAATGAATGTTAATCACCCACACAACACCTAAAACCTTCAGTAGGTGATTATTACCACTCCGAGGCTGTGCCGATGAGAAAATAACTGTTTCCGCAGATAAATGGAGGGGAAAAAATTAACAAGCCACCAAGAGGGATATCACAGAAATTAATTCAACAGGTAATGTCTTCAAACGCCAATAGGGAATTGATAATTTGTTGTGTTAAAAAAAAAAAAACCACATTCCTCCCCAAACTCTGCAGAGTGGGGAAAAAAGTCATTAAAAGTAAAACTGAATAAATAAATAGATAAATAAATAAATTAAAACCTCAAACACCTAAGAAGTTGGAGGAGAGGGAGATGAAAGGAAGCAGGGAGGAGGGGGGAGGATAAATTTTAGCTGTGCTTGTTAACAAAACAGCAACAAGGATTGTTATGAATTTAAAGATGGTGTGGGGCCCCGCGAGGCCGAGAGAATCAGAGAGAACACAGCGAGCCAAAAAAGGGAGAGGAAATGAGAGAGAGAGAGACCTTATTCAACAGAGAGTGTGAGAGTCCATGCAAACAAGACAGCTGAACGTACCAGAAATGTTTTTTTGGTTTTCTTTTACTTCTGTTTTGTCATCTGCTTATCACTATCATAATTATCTCAGTCGCTGCAACATTGTCAAAACCTGCCGGCAGGTTTGTTTGCCGTCACACCAGTTAAACAGATGAAGTGGAAAAACAGAGATGGGTGAGGGGGGGAGAAAAAGCACGAGAACATGTAACAAGCTCTTCCCGCCTCCTACTCTCTGTCAGACAGACAGCAGCCGGACTTCAAAGCGAGCCTCTTCCGTATCCATCTGCCCGCCTCGGGCCTCGGCTCGGCCTAATCTGATTAGCTACGGCTCGTCTTAAAAGTAGCGCGACGCTAATTAATCTGAACCAAATGAATGATTTAATTAACATTAACATCTCCACTTTACACCGGGGCAAATCTGGGCCGGCGCCGAGCGGCTCTGCCTCAGACGAATGACACGGCTCTGATTCAGGAAGAGGAAGACGGGGATGGAACTGGGAGGGATTATTAGAGGACGGAGAGAAGAAGAAGGGAAAAAAAGGAGGAGAACGCCTTTATGAAGACTGTATGAATGAGGACGGATTTAGAAAGCACGCTTTTAAGAAGCGCGCTGATGTTTGTGTTGTGTTTGAAGAGCAAACCGCTACCTTTGGATGCCTGCCTGCACGGATTCTCGCCAGGCACCACCACCTCGAAGTCGCAACAACAGGAACATTTGTGTCGAGTTCACACTGACACATACACCGCGTCGAAGATCCTTGGATTTCACACTCTCGGAGAAAAACGCCACTCCGTGTTATGCAAAGTACTCGCTGTGGCACACAGTCCCTGGGGCCCGATTCACAAGAGTTACCTGGATAATGTTTGCCATATCCTCAAAGCTGAATAAATGGATGTCAGAAACCCTATTATGAGTTTTATTCCAGGTTAAACCTGTAGAAACTTGTTAAAAAAAAAAGAAAAAAAGTGTGCTATATTCATAATTTGCAAAAATGACCCCCTCCAAATTCTTCACAGCTCACACCTGTGAAGTGTTTATTTTCAAAGAATCAACCGTGAGCTGTGAGGAAATGTGGGAATTAAAGCTAATAATGGATTCTGTAACAAAAGCAGAGATTCTAACCCTTAAATAGTAAAAGCAATGTTACATTTCAGTCCTTTCTATAATTGTATATATTTCCCACCACTCTAGTTTATTTCAGACTTGTGTATTTCTTCCTCTTGCTGTGGCGTTGTGGATCATGCTTTTTGCACTATAGACCTCAGTTGAAAACTGTAAACCAGGGCTAAAAAAAGCACAAGCTCCCTGCAGCACTCTAAGAAGTTATATTACATTATATTAATCATCTTTAAAAGTTTGTCTTTTCACTGACAGAAAACAGAATTTAGCCTTCGAGAAATGGACTTTTTGCTAACTGCATTAGGGATCTCCATCCGGCTACTTGCCCGCTGGCCTCGTTACCCTCTGAATTTAACCGCACACGCTGGTTTATGTGAAGCTGGACTTCTTCATTGTCATCCACTGCTGAATGATGCAGTGAAAGGAAACACACAAGCAGATTTGATTTAAGACACCAGAAACACTGTGTACCAAAGAACCTGCAAGTATTTTAATCTCTCCACAGTTTATTACCGAGGCCTTTCAAATCCAAACAGCAACAGCTGCCTAGAAAAAAAATGGAATAAAACCATATTTCTAAGAGAGGATCTGTCATACTAATTTCCAGCATCATCTTTTTACTGTGGGTGGCTGAGGCTGGCTCAGGAGGAAGAGTAGGGCATCTAATCAGGAGGTTAGTGGTTTGTTCCCTGGCAGCTCCAGTCTGCATGCCAAAGTATCCTTGGGGTAAAAAAGTGCTTGTGTGAATGAGAGACGCTGTGTAAAGCTGTTAAGCAGAGTTGAAAAATAATAACCAGTCCATTTACTCTTAGACTCAACTAGAGTTGCTTTGCATGAGGCACAGTTCTAATTATCTTTGTGTTACAGTGAGCTTTACCAGAGCCCCTCAATTCATGCCTCTCCCTGTAAGGCCAACCAGCTTTAAATCCACGTGAGCATCTACCAGTGTAAGAATATGCTGTACTAACACATCTGAAACAATTAGAACATGGTGAAGTTCATTGTTTTGTCATTTAATTCAAAAAGTAAAAAAAAAAAAAAAAACACTTTAAAAACGTATTAATAAATTCTGTAGTCTACTTTATAACTAATCAAATTCAGGCTTGTGACAATCAGAAATCCTATAGCTTCAATTATCACAGTATATGTTATACGAATAATTCCTAAGATCAATCGATATGGGGCAGGGATAGCTCAGTAGGTAGTGTGGTCGCCCCATGATCGGAAAGTCGAGGGTTTGAAACGGCTACCCTGAGGTACCCCTGAGCAAGGTACCGTCCCTACACACTGCCCCCCGGGCGCCTGATTGGTGGCTGCCCACTTCTTCACTGAGTGAATGGGTTAAATGCAGAGAGAGTATTTTCCCCACTGGGATCAATAAAGTATACATTATTATTAAAAAAGGCCTTACAACGATGTCCATCTCCTGAAAAGTATGTTTCTGTACTTGGTTGGAGCCTCAGTGCACTCCTATCTTCTTCTAAGCTCTTGAATAGACTTTATTGGAACGAAGGCTGCAGCCCTCCCTGTTGCTTGGATACCTTGCTTGGATCACATCACACTTTTAACTTCCAGTAAACTTCATATTAATATACAAATATTCATATTAATATACAAATGCACTAGTATATGACAGAAATAACAAAAAGCATACCGGATCCATTTTAGCATCCATGTAATTATATAATTGTGGCTTAAAAACATTTACAATACATTTAGAGTCAAATGTCAGGCAGCACACGCAGTCAAATATTTTACCTATAACCTTCCCAAAATCATGCAACTCCAGCGGTGAATACCCAAAGGTAACAGGTAACACAAACACAAAACTTTGATAGTTTGACAAATCTTAAATACACATATTGGTTTGGCCATGCCAACAAACATGGTAACACTGCGGCCTTGCACAAACACAGAACCATCAGAGTTTTGTGTTACCTGTTACCTATTCAATGCTGGATTTACTATCAGCCCTTAGGATACATATATTACTGTAAATTCCTAAAAAAAAAAACCCTAAACTTAGAAAAACACATTAAGACAATAACAAAATCAGCTTACTATCACCTCAAGAATATATCAAGGATAAAAGATCTGATGTCCCAACAGGACCTGGAAAAACTAGTCCATGCATTCATCTTTAGTAGGCTTGATTACTGTAACAGCATCTCTACAGGTCTACCTAAAAAATCCGTCAGACAACTACAGCTCATTCAGAACTCTGCTGCTCGAGTCCTCACTAAGACCAAAAAAGTGGACCACATCAGTCCAGCTCTGAGGTCTTTACACTGGCTGCCTGTCCGTCAGAGGATAGACTTTAAAGTTCTGATGCTGGTCTATAAAGCTCTGAATGGTTTAGGACCAAAATACATCAGTGACCTCCTGACCCAGTATGAACCTTCCAGATCCCTCAGGTCATCTGGATCCGGTTTTTTATCAGTTCCCAGAGTCAGAACCAGACACGGAGAAGCTGCATTCAGCTTTTATTCTCCTTATATCTGGAACAAACTCCCAGAAAGCCTCCGATCAGCTGAAACACTCAGTTTATTTAAATCCAGGTTGAAGACTCACCTGTTCTCAGCTGCATTTGAATAAAGCACCAAATCCGCACTCAAAACTTACATTTTAACTACTGATTTTATCTACTGTTCTGATTTTATCTGTTTTGATTTTATATACTGTTTTGTTTGTTTGTTTGTTTGTTTGTTTGTTAATTAGTTAGTTTGTTTGCTTGTTTTAATCAATTTTAAATCATGCTTTTTATTTGTTTTTGTTTCTAATGTCTCTGTAAAGCACTTTGAATCACCTTGTTGTTGAATTGTGCTATACAAATAAACTTGCCTTGCCTTGCCTTGCCTCATGTCCAATGCTTAAAAATGTCAAAAACTTGTGTAAAACTAAAAGTCATTAAGCAAATAATCTGAATTTATACCCAAAATTTGAGCCGGCACAGCGAAGTAAAAAATAAATGAATCAAGCATAATATTCAACAACTAAAACTAATTTTTCCATTCAGGAATGGAAGTAAAAAACTGTAATTTGGCATCGCAATTAAAAAATAATAATAATGTGCTTTACCATTTTACATTTACTATTTTTTTCACCGCTTTGTTGTAAAACGGTGAAATTTGAAAATCCATGGATAACAACAGTAATTATATTTTAGCATTCAAAATGTAATTTCACTTAAAGAGTGTGCTCATACTGGTGGATTAACCACGACACAAACATAACAAATTATTTTGGTGATTACCAGTACAGTTAATTTAGGACAGATTTGGCATAAACATACATTGGTTAATACTATATCCTCCAAACTCCTACTGTGTTTGACACCTCATCTTAGTTTTATTGCTGTAGTGACTGTTAGTGGTAGCAAATGTCATTATTACATTGTTTCTTCAGAATATGGATGTCTCAACAATGTTTATTATTTGATGGAGTAGCTCACTGCTCAAAGCGCAGCACCTGCAGATTCTCTGATAAATGTGGGTCTGTATTATTTGCCTGACACTCTTCACAGTTAAAAAGTCATTAAATCTACAGTTAAAAATTACAGCAATGACTCCATCAAGCTGATTGGATAAAAATGTGATCATTTAGTTCATCGCGACAGCTACAATATTGCGCTGCACGTGCCAAACGCAGCAGGTTTAATCCCAGAGGAGGATGTCTCGGCACAGGCGGAAAACCTTAAAAGAGGAAATTTTAAACAAAAAAACACGGCACAGGCAGGAGAATTAGGTCGTGACCAATATGCAGCTAATTTCCGAGCCGTCTGAAAGTGAATGGCACGTCTAACATCTGTCAAAATGAGGTCAGATACAGCACAAAGGCTGCCAGATTAAAATGTGCAAGGGTGTCAGTTTTTAAGAGCGAAAACAAAACGCGAGAAAGCAACAGAGAGTAGGAAGGGTTCGTTCATCTGAGGCTGCACGTGCATCCGCAGCCAAAGACTGTATGACACACTTGAGAGCAAGACTTTTATTATCTTGTGTAATGGGACGTCTAAAATCATTAGCCTCTACCACCCAATATATTACACTTGATAAAGAATTTAGAATTGGTAATTGTTTTCCACTTCATGCACAAATAGCGATTAAAAATAATAAATCCCATCCCTCCATGTCGCTTTCTGTTTTTCTTTATCAATCCCTTTACTCACATCTACACCCCCACACCCACACCCCGCCATTACGTAGCGCATTTATCAACCTGTCATCCACCCATCGCTCTTCCTCTTCATCCTTTCTTCTGCCTATTGCGTTCTCCATTTGTTTATCTTCCTCTCTAACATCCATCCCTATTAATTTCTGCGTTGGGATGTTTGTTTGTTATCATCGCTATCCATCAATCACTCCCTCTGCCCCTCTTTTCTTCTTTTAAATCCCTAACTCGTGAACAGTGTTTTGCCAAACCACTGGTACACTTTCACCTTTCTCCCTGACGGTCTGTCAAAAATGAAATTGCAGATTTCTTACGGAGGAGGACAGCTGCGCACGCTTGTTGTTGCTTCGCAGAAAATCATTACAAGCAAATAAACAAGCAGGGCCGATTCGCCTTCTTTTTTTTTTTTCTTGGAGTAACAATGCTTACATGCTTCCCCGAGGGGAGATGACAATAAAGAAGGAGGCGTCAGAGAAGCACAAAGAAGAGAAAGCTCTCTACCTTGAATGTTGAACGGGTTGTCGATGACAAAGTTTCCATTCCACACCACAGACAGGTCAACCGGCAGGTCGCTGATGTCGCTGCCCTCGTAGTCGTACTGCAGGGAAGAGAAAAACAAGACCAGGAACGCGTGAGAAATTGTTCTTCTATAATGGATTGAATGCAAATTGCGAATTGTGTGGGATATAGTGTCATCTGCATAGTGATTCAGCCAGACTTGCCCGTTGCAGGCAGGGAAAGAGCGAAAGAACGCACGCGAGCGGAATTCCATATCCGCCAAAACAGACATATTTCATGGATGCACGTAGAGAAAAACAAAAAACAGATGGGTTACAGTTGAACGGGCATGGAAGAATGCAGGCGGACGAGGGGAGGGAGATAGGCGATGCGGAAAAGGAGAGGTGGTCAAAGACGGCAAGGGAGCCAGAAATCAAAGAGTGCTATGTGTGTGAGAGGACCTTATTCATTTACACATGAGCTAAGTGGTGGGATGAGGGTAAGCGAAAGATAAGATACGGAGCGGTGTAAAGTGAAATTGGCATTTCCAATTTGCTCACTGACACACTGGATTTGGTAGATGGAGCTCAGGCATGCTGTATGGGCAATGGGGCCTGAGACACGCACACACACACACACACACACACACACACACACACACACACACACACACACACACACACACACACACACACACACACACACACACACACACACACACACACACACACAAACTTGTGATACAAACTGAACTTTTCTCCACTACCGTGGAGTTGATCTGCTGTTGTTGTTCACATCTGCTGTACAAAGTTAATAAACTCCTTTTTCTTAACCCCCCCAATTGGAATTGCGATTACTTTTAGCATCTGTTTTATTCCAATTCAGGACCTCATACTTGCTGTGGGAAGGAGGTTGAAGGAAATAATAATGTGATACTTGAGTGTTTTAAAATAAGAATAAAAATGCTGTTTTGTCACGAAGAACAGTTTTTTTTTTGCTAGTGTCATTTTTAAACCTTCTCAATCCCCAAAATTCTCTCCATCAAGGAAACGCTTGTCCGGGCTTCGCTGTTGATCTTGATATCTAGTGTCCTTCTTCTCCATCTCTGGCCACAGGATTCCTTTTCTTCTGCTCACTTATAGACAGTTACTCCAGTTGTTCCGCTGCCTATGACTTCATCTACTTGGGGAAAGCTGCCAGAAGTCACCAGCCTTTTTCCAGATTTGGTTGTACAACCCACTATTCACATTTGTATCCCGAGGCTGACAGAACTGCAGAGTGAAAGCAATTAAAAGCTTATGGCGAATGCGCCCTTGTTCTATAGCCACAACACTACATTGTACAATCAATGATACAAACTTCCCTAGTGTCCATTTAAGGCAGGCTAAAGACTGTAGGCATGAATTTTGGGGTTATATGACTGCTTTACATTTACCTCTCAAAGATAATCTTTTATAAAGAGTAAAATCATTAACATACAAACATTTGAAATACAAACACCTTTGAAATAAACAGATTTGCTTTGATAGAGTAGTCACAGCTTCAGTTATGCTTCTAATGAAAAAGATGAAATACATGGACAAGTTGAGGAAAAAGACAAACACAAACACAAACACGGGGGGAAAAATCAAAGGGAACATTGCAAGCAGCCAGAGAAGAACAAATGTGGGATTGCTGGATCTTTATTGAGACAATACGATAACGTGATGAACAATAAACCAATGAAACCACAGGATTCTGGGAGGTCAACAGCTTCAGAGAGGAGGGCTTCAACCAGAAGCACTTCTGCCACAAAGAAAAGGCTGACTGAACGTATTCCCTTCCCACTAGTTCAATGTGACCCTGACGCACCATGCATGAGGTAGGCTGTTGACTTTATTAGTAACACTATTACATCCCACTGGTTGAAGGACTGTCTATGGAAACCCAATGAAACCACACGGCCCACTCGCACACACATCCCCACACACTACCTTTCTTCTCTCTGCGGCGTGGCCCCCATTAAACTTTAAGAGTTTCGACTTGTCCGCCTTCCCTAAAACACTGGGCAGGCTTGTTCCCTTGTCAGTCTCTGCCCACCCCGCTGCCCGCTACATCATGCTTTATTCATGCTGTCACATGGTTTAAAATGCTGACACAAACCACATTGTGACACCGTGCCACCCAGTCACACTGAGCATCACCCACTGTCTAACTCGCTTCCTGGGGGACGCTCCGGAGTCCCAGAAAAATGGTAAGCTGATTTAACGCTGAAAAAATAAGACAGGAGGGGAGATGGAAGCCAGGGGAGAAGAGGAAACACAAAAAGACAGAAGCAGCAGTGAAGGAAGCTAAAACCACTTTAGAAATAAAGTCATTAAACAACAGGTATGCCAAGGGCCTGCAAAGCTGAAGTTCAAAAAAATTTAGTAAATCAAAATCTGATTATGCACATTTTGCAAATTTTTAAAAACTGCAATTTAGCATTATGCACACACCCACACTGTAAAGCTAATGTCAATCCTGATATGATGTTTACAATATGAGGTTACCATGCTCAAATAAATAATGATATTTACTCGTTAGACACTGAAGATAAAGTAGAGCTGAATTTGATGGGATTGTAATCAGGTACACAGATACATGTGTTACGATGGAAAAGCAGTGGACCAGTTCTATTTTGGCCTGCTGATTGGACTAGATCGTTAATCAGGGGAGTTGTTAGGATTCATTGTTAGAGGAATGTAAATCAAATCAAATCAATGCTACGCTGGTCACAGCTTTTCTCTGCGGTTACGTAGCGTAACCTGACAAACTGCCACTGCGTCACGATACTACTGGGATCAAAGTTGGAACCAGTGATGTCAGTGGTTATGGGAGGGGCTACAACAGAAACTGATGCTTGTTCTATCCTTCATGATGTTCTTCCTGTAGAATACAAGCCAGGTGATGCATGAGCCTGTGTTAGCTATTTGCTGATATATCAGTAGCAACATTTATAATAGCCGATAAAATATATTTTTAAAAAGGACAGAAGAGATGTGAGAAACACCCTTCAACTTTGCTATGAATGTTGCATAGTTTATCCACCAGAGGGCACAATGCAACTTCCTTGGTGGTAACATGCATTTAATTTTCGAACACCACAAATGCAACAAGCAGCTGAGCTGGGCAGAAAGTAAATGAGTAATCATGAATAATTGCACATATTAAATGTTGAAGGTAATCAATTTTTTTTTAAAAATGCCTCCATCGAAATATCAAATACTTAAATCACCAAATATCAATATCAGTTGTAATATACTACATCGCCTTGGCTCGTCTACAAAATTTATTGCCACATAATGTTTGATTGTCACAGTCTATATGTAGGCTGCCATCAAGGAAGAACTGGCAACCAACCTGCACCACAGTGAAAACCAGTAAAAAGAATAACTTAATAAGAAATTGGTTTTATAACCTAATAAACATGTTTTTCCTCAGATAAATCAAAATGCTTGATTAACAAAAAAAAAAAAAAGAATGTCAGAAGTTAACCTGCCCTCCAAATGACTGTTTTTTACTTGTTGGCAAAACATCACATTAATTTTATCATAATTCTTACAAAAAAAATCAAAACCACATTCTTGGCTTCACGAGGAATGATTGTTGTCTTTTGTTCTCGTGGTTATCAAGTTCTCCTGAATTCAATCATTCTTTTGTGTCTTTGCCATGCTGCTCTGAAGAACTTCTTCATTCTTCGGTCTAATGTAATCACCGAGTGCAGCGATACACAAACAAGTAGCCAGCGTTTTTCTTTTTTGTTGTTATTTTCTAAATTCCAAAGATAATGACTTCAGACTGAAAAGTTGTCTCTTACTTAATAGAAATGTACACAGTCAGATTATTTAAGTAACATGAGATAAGGTTTAAGCATGTAGCTGACTCTTCCATCTCAGATTGGAGGTACTGCTGCTGCCAGAAACACTGGTGTACTGGTGGAACCCCATATGTGAAAGTTGCTCTTTCCCTACTGAGAGGCCCCTCTGCTGGCCTACTGTCCCGCCTTTCCTCCCCTGAGTGCACAGAGCTGCTGGAGATGAGTAATCAGACTCATTACTAAAGCCTCTGGCCAGCTCCTTCATGTCACTGCATGTAATTAATCTACCTGAGACAACTCTCAGTGTAGGTCCCCCTAGGGAGGAGAGCAGAGGAGAGGAGGAAAAAAGAGGATGTGGTAGATGAAAGTTAGGTGGATGGAGAGAAGCTAAAGAGCATATAAGGGGAAAGTGAGAGGAGTGGTATTAGCAGTGGAGAGCAGGGATTAACAAGGACACAAGGGCAGCAATGTAGAGGCTAAGAATAAAGAGAGGAAAGGCGATGAGAGTCAGTATGGGATGACAAGTAGAGGAAAAGAAGAACAGGTGGGGGAGTAAGAGGGAGAAAACAGGGGCAAAAAGGAAAAAAAAATAGTAGAGGACAGTGGTAGGAAGAGAAGTTTAACCATGGAGGAGATAAGGGACAAGAGAGGCATAGAGAGGAGGATGGGCGATGAGAGGGGACAAGGGAGGGAGGGGAGGTGACAAGAGGAGAAAAAAGAAGAGGGAAGGGGAGGAGGTGTAAAAAGTACAAGGTGAGCACAAAGCCGTCCCTGGCCTCATTACAGTAACACACCAGCCTGGCTCAGGTTCATTCGTTATCTGCTTCTGCACTCATTTATTCTCTTGCTACATGAATCGTCTCCATGGATTGCATGTCTCTATGGATTGTATGAATAGATATGGGCTGTGTGTGTGTGTGTGTGTGTGTGTGTGTGTGTGTGTGTGTGTGTGTGTGTGTGTGTGTGTGTGTGTGAGAGAGAGAGAGAGAGAGAGAGAGAGAGAGAGAGAGAGAGAGAGAGAGAGAGAGACCAAGAGAGCATGCGAGCGTCTGAGGAACCGAAAAGTGCCGATGTTAACGAAACAGAGCAGCTGGCTGGTGAGGGGGGCAGAGCTAGAAAAAGCAAGACATGCACACATTTATGTGTGTGTGTCTGTGTCCATGTGCAGGTCACACTCACGTAATTAGTCATGTTGAAGGATACCTGAGTATGTGTTAAAAATATACTACTAGTGCACACACACATAGACACATACACACTCAGCAAGTACTCCTTTACAGTTCTACCCAATTTAATACGGGATTATTAAATAATAATAAACTGCATATGTTTAATTTTGGCTTTTGCACTGAAGAAAATAGATACCGCATCCCCTTTAATGGATGATACAACTAATTTCCCCAGTATTAAGATCACAGAGAATGTATGGTATACAGGCTACTGTAAACACTGTGTGCATGGAAGTGCAGTTAATTAGCGTCAGCAAACACGTTTTATCACAAATGTAATGGTGACCTGATTACATGCAGAACAAGAACAAAGTAAATGTAGGCTACTTAAGAGAGAGAGAGAATACACAGGAACAACAGTTATACCCAGCAACCTGACAAAGAGCGAAGCAGAAAACACAGACTAAATAATCACTAAAGGAAGATGGATAATAAGGCACAGGAGAACTCAGTCAAGACCATAATGAGGGTGGGGAAAGGAACTAAGCAGGTATGTAAAAGCAAAAAGAGCCACCTTCAAAATAAAACAGGAAGAAACTGAATGACAAAGTCATTTTAGACAAACCGTTGAATGCAGATAGTGGGATCGCAGAAGGCACTGAGAAAAAGTAACCAAAACTGTAACTCAAAGGGAGAAAAAAGCTAAGGATTATAACAGAAACTATGGATAATATCTTAGACCTTGAAAGTGAAGACTGCTCATCACTGCCTTTGTCCACTTTTAAGGCTCTGGCTGTCAGGCTACCCATGTCCATGTTGTGCTAATGTTCTTTCTGGCTCAAAATTACTTTAAATCATTCATGAGATATTTTTAAGATATGTTTGACAGATTAACGGCCAACAAGTCATTTACAAAAGGTTAAATATGGCCAACAGTTTTTTGGCAATTACTGAAAATCACTTTATGGCACAACTGTTGCTTTAACATCACGCTGGGTTCTTTGCTAGCTTTGTGTTAGCATGCTGCCTATGCAGATGCTTGCAAATAGTTGCTGTTGTGTTAGCAGGATAACGTGGTCCTTTCTGTCATTGAGCCAGTTTGCACTTTTTTTTCATAGTTTGCCACCATTGTTGTCCTCCCTCCACATAAACTGAAATCAGCTTGTTGTAGCCCAAGTGTGCAGGAAGGAAAAGACACTTTTGATGTTTTTTGTTTCTTCCGACCCACTTGCCATGTAGGTAACTGTCTTGCAAGTAACGACATAATTGTAACTAAAGTGTGATTACTGAACAAAACATGTATATGTGAGTGTGTTCATATATATATATATACATACACACACACACACACACACACACACACACACACACACATATATATATATATATATATATATATGTGTGTGTGTGTGTGTGTGTGTGTGTGTGTGTGTGTGTGTGTGTGTGCGCGCGCGCATATATATATGAGGTACTGTACATATATTGAGGTTAAAATAGCAATATTACCAATATAAAATCAAGTTTGTATCCGTACAGTGAATTGTTTAGTTGTCATCTTTATTTAAAAAGTATTTCTCCTCAAAACACAAGACATTGTGCATTTTTTCTTTATCAAGGTGTTTTTATGTAGCCAAACTAAGCTTTTTAGGCATACTCGGGCAACAAACAATATGTTGTTTAATTTATTTTGTAGCAACATAATAAGTGGGAGGAACTGCCAACTAGATGAATATTTTCTCTGCTTGGAACATTAGCTTTTACAATAAAAACAATATTACTAAGCACAGAATCATAGTAATGTCCTGCTGTCAGCTGTTATAGCCTGGAGTTTACAATACTTATTGTAGGATCCTGAGGGGTGCATATCAAGGAGGTTTGTGGGGGCTGAGTAGCCAGTCCCATGGAGCTGTGTTTTTCAGTTAAACTGCACCGTTTGTTTAATCACACGGTGCTTTACTCTTAGTTAAGCATGGACAATTGGGTGTTTTAATGTTAGATTATTTTACCTGTGACAACATGGGTGCAGTAGGTTTACAGATTGTTGGTTTACTCATTACTGAAGTGGAGGTTTTACACAAAGCCCTGCCATCTTGCTGAACTTTGTGTAACTCTCCTCTTTATTGTTTTCATTCAAGTTGAAAGTCAGAAATGATCCAATTTGTTTTTCACTGCATCCAGCACAATAACTTGAGCTGCAACTGCCAATTATGGATCTCACTTAATGTTATGTGAAAATTAAGAAGTTAAATAGGTGTTTGTTAAATTTGAAACTTTTGTTAGTGAAGTAGATCTAACTCCAAAAAAATAATCAGAAAAACATTAAAAATAAAACTTTACTTGCATTTCTTTTTACTGAACCCCAAAGTGGTTTAAAATAATATAGAGATCTAAATAACAATATATAATCTGCAAAAATGAACAAACTAAGTAAGCAGTAGGTTAATTACATACAAATACTTTATTTTGGAGTACTTTATACTTATCAATTTTAAATAGGAGGTAGTTTTTAAAAATCTTTTATTATATTCCATATACATATATGCATGTATATTCTTACTTAAAACATAGCATGTATTGTTATTGATTAGACCAGGCACTACTTGTCGAAAAATTGACTACTTTATATAAAGCAATAAGTACTACGGTAATATGGAGTGATATAATGGTATTAGCAATCATGGGACAATTTTTCTGATATAGGACTTTTATTTTTGATTTAAGCATATTTTACTATTTTACCTGTGTGAGATATTCAGCACAAGTTTTTAGGTTGAAACGGTTTATTTCCATACTGCAGTATCACTACTACTAAAACACCTACTCTGCCACTCCTTACAGTCCTCTGTGAACGAAGGACACACCCATTACTTTTCCAAAATGTGATTAGCTTAGCAAATTAGTTGCATTTCAAAAATATTTTTATGATACACCACTGCAGGATGAAATCATTACACTACATTGCACTGCAAAGGTATTAGCTGTGCACTCTATAACAGGTTTGTGAAAGTTAGGAAAAGTCTCCCCCTCTCTTACAGCTAGCCCAATTTGTGGACCGTGAACATTCAGTTGAACACAGTCTGTCATCCTCCCAAAATTTACTGTGCTGCTCAGAACTGTGCCAGATGCATATACTTATAGCAGGAAGATAATACACACAGCTATACACACACAACATTTGATAGCCTACGTGTGTCAGTGTAATAAATCATGTAAAGCAGGTTGCTGGTTGTTGCTGATGCTACAGTCTCTGTCTGCTCCACATGATTAGGAAGAGGATCATGTGGAGAATCTCCATATGTCTGCTTCACGTTAGGCTTGCAAACCCCTGGGGAGGCTCTGTGTGTGCATGCGTGGGTTTGTGTGTGTGTGTGTTTGCCCATGAACAAACCAGTAGGTATCCCCGCAGCCTGCATGCGTTGCACCTGTGTGCGAATGTGCACGCCACCATGTGTTTTCCTGTGAATATTTCAATGTGCACCAACGCATACTGCAGGTCCCTCATGTATTTGAGTATGCAAGTTCAATGTTTCAGTGTTTGGTGTGGGGCTAAATAATGCACAAAGAGACAGTAAGATTGAATGGATGAGTGTACATCTACTGCTGGCTAATTTTCTCTGTGATTTATTACCCTCTACTATCCCAGTCACAGCCAGCTGTGATACATATACACAAAATCCCTACAGAGAATACTGGAGACAATGCTAGCCGGAGTTCAGGTTCTCAATCACAGATAGATTTTCTGTTTGGTGATTCTCTCTATTTATGTTTCCATTCTCATTTTTTTCTATGCAAAAAAATATCACAGTAAAGCAAACCCCACACACATTTACACCTGGAACAAAGACAACACTTGTGTGTTTAAAAGTTATTAATCTCATGAAAGTTGTACCACGACATATTTCATTATTAAAATATATCAAATGACTTTATGTGTTGTGAAGGAAAAGCCACAGATCTCCCCAGTTATGTGCACTTTAGCTGAGCCTTTTTACTGTCTTTCAGCATGTTGTTTTAGTTCTACGCTTCTGTTTTGGTTCAGCCCCTGTGCATTAATCAGCTGTACCTTTAGTAATGAGATGGCTTGCCACTGGTGCAGTACCCTGAAACTCCTCGGTCACACAAGAAAAACAGGATAGCAACTTCTTTGCGACTAAGAAAAATCAGTGATTGCCATGCTGGTACTGCCATTGTAACACTAACAGAGGGTATTGGCACTGCTTTTGCTTTGCAATTGTAATTGCAGTTTGTAAATGTGAATATCATTGTAGAACAACTGATCAATTCAATCTACGCTCACATGGGAATAGACTGGATTTTGCAAAGCTATTCTAGCCTTAAAACAACTCAGAGCTCTTTCTATCTTAAATCTGGAGCTACAGTCAACTTCAAATCAATAACTAACCTAACATGCATGTCTTTGGACTGTAGGAGGAAGCCGGAGAAAACCCAGCGGGCAACTGGAGAACAAAAGGATCAGGAAGACTGAAGGCTGTCCTTTATCCCTATATCTAAGAGTGTAAGCATGCAGATATTTTACTAAGGCTATATATAGTTTGCTATACCAGTTTTGCAATGACTTATTTTGTCAAAGTGAGTTTGTGACGTTTAAACTGCCACAGCTCCTTAAACAGTTAACACAGCTGTGTGAGTACAGTACTGTTGAGCTGAATAGATATGTCTGAAAACCAGCCCTGCATGGCTGAACAACTTTGTAACCAATCCCTATTGTCCCAGATGTCCTTCCACCTTCTGCTGTTCTAGTTACTCTCAGCAGTTTCACTTTTTCACGCCTCATGATTTCCTTTTCTTTCAGAATTACTTTCTCAAACATGCACATCTTTTATATTCCAAATACATCCTGTCTCCATCTGTTTCTCCCTCATTTGTTTGTTTCCCTTTAGTCTGCGTGCTGAGCTTAGTCCTCCGTCTCTCTTTATTCTTCTCGCTCCCCTCTTTTCACTTCCTCCATCAAACTCTTTGTTGCATCGTCATTGTCTCCCCCTAATTCCCTCACCTCCTCTTTGGCTCCCTCATTCTTTGTCTTTTTGCTTCCTTCTTTTTCCGTTTGCCGGGCCGGCGCATGTGTGTTTGAGTGTGTGCGTATGTTTGTGTCCGTCAGTCTACCGCACCACTGCAATTCATCATCATTTTATCTACAGCTCCCTTAATTGGATCCTATCACAGTCCCACCTGACGAGCAGAGAGGCGGGGGGGAGGTGGAGAAATGGAGGATTCCTCACTAGGCGCACACACACACACACACACACACACACACACACACACACACACACACACACACACAGTTCGGCCTCCTATGTCTAGCTTCATCAACAGCTGCAAAGTTGTGTTGAGACCTGTATTTTCCTATGCTTCCTGACTCTTGCAGAGATAACATTGCGATTTTTACAACACATTAAAGTGCACCGAGGAGTGAAAAAATAAATGCATGTGGATAAGCGTTACTTGTTTGTATGTTCGCGTGTGTGTGTGTATATCCATGTGGTTTTGCCAGTGAATCATAGTTTTGCTGAGGAAGGTCTCTGTCCTCCAGAATCAGCAACTCTCAGCAGCAGCAGTAGTGGTGTAGTAATGAATGTATCCGAGTCTATCAAACACTAGGGATGCAAACTGCTATTTCCCGGAGTAAGTGCTGGTTTCAGAGGTGTGGGAGGCTTTCAGAACACAGAGTGAACAGAAAAACCATAAGAGATATCCATCCTATTTGAACAACAAAGAGCAGCGATGTTTATTAGAGCTAAAAATGTGAAAATAGTGGGGTCAAAAGTTGAAGAGTGTACCAGGCAATTACCCAAGTACTAACCAAGTAATAGCTCGGTACATTAGGTAAAGGTAATATTAGACTGAAATTTATGTACAAATGGCCAGTAACACACGGTGATAACAGGGAAACAAATTTAAAAATACTAATAAGGCAAACCTGTTTAGCAACAGGATGTTACACACTAACCAGCCAAGTAATTTCATGGTGACAGCAGATAAACTCAAACATCAAAAGTCATAATCGTTATGTGAGAATACTTAAACGTTTGAAAATATATGAAGTACAAGGCCTGATTACATGTTTATATATGCTAAATACTTACTAATTTAATAACCATGAAACAGGCTGCAAACAATCTGTATCCACTGCATTTGATAGAAATATTATGTTCAATAAAAAAGGTAATGTAAAATGTATTTGGTGCTGTGTAAAAGTCTTGAGCCATGCCTCATTTCCTTTTCTTCCTTGGAGCCAGACTTTGTTTTGATCAATAGTTCTCCAGATTCTCTGAAGGTCCTTTGAAGGTTTTCTTTGGACACTGCCTGCTTTTTCTTTCATTTTCTTCAGTTTCTTTCTTTTGTTTTCTTTAATCACAGAACTGAACTGAAAATGAGTGGCAACAGATTTTCTAGTGAATCCCAAAATAAACGGAGGAGTTCAGGACAGAGGTACAACAGTGAGCATCTACAGGCATCTGTAAAGCACAGTAAAAGCTCTGTCCTGGTTTGTGATGCATTTCAGTTGTTGGTGTTGGGAATTTTTTTTAAATGATGGAGTTACGAATGCTGATTTTGATACCAACCAAATGTCTGGCTTAGCTACCCTAGCTCGATGTTGAATCTTGTATCATTAATCCTCTGAAAACAAATTACTGCTGTAAAAAGATATTATTTTACTTTTTATTTTTCATTAATATATTGATGACAGAATTTTGTGGGGTAATATTTATTATTTAGCTGAACATGAAAAGTAAAAATAATCACCATTATACATATAACACATTTTTAGATAGAAATGTCTTATAATGTCAACAACAGAAGTCTCAACTCATTCCAAGAAATGTAAAAGTAATTTCAAAATGAATTTGAATCCAAAAGAAAGCTTCTGACATTGACCAGGTCATTTAAATATTCAAGCAGACACACAGCAATTAGTATTTTTGCTCATGCTCTATTCAATAGGCTTTCAACTATCGGGTCGCCGAGGACAAATCTGCCAGAAACCAGTAATAACGACTCAAAAAGCAAAATCTAAAAGAACCTCACTTGCATGAAGCAATTATAGAGACACAAGTGACTATATAAGCGCAAATTACCTTTCCACAGCACAAAAGAACTGTAGGAGGCATCATTACGATCTGCAAATCAACTTCAATACTATACCCCAGAACTATTTTTTGTGTCACCATCCAACATCAGAGGCAGACCGATTTCCAGGATCACAGCACTGAAGCTCAATCTCTTCCCTTTGTGGAGAGAAAGTGGGCGACGCTGTATAGTTCAAAAACAGCAAGCGGCCGCAAATCAGCGTCGCGTTTCGAGCCCAGTGGCGATGGAGAAGTCGGCAAATGACCCGCAGCCGCTGACAAGTGTGTGACAGGCTGAAAAAAAGGCAGCCCCGCAAAGCTGCCAGCGCCGCACGCCCGCTCCTGCTGCCTTTTTAACGGAGAGGACTCGCTATTGGACCTATCAGCGTGAGTGAGTGCCGCGGCGTGCTCTTTGCATGTTAATCATATGTCTCGTTAAGTTAAGTCATAATTGGTGTCGTTAAAAACGCCTCCCCTCTGCCTGCTGCCCTGATTGGAGCCCGGGAAATTAACAGCACCGGAGCGGTCGCTCCCCTTTTAGTGCTGACAGTTTGACTGAAGGCTAAGAGGCTGGAGTGAGGAGTGGGAATGAAGAGAGAGTGGTTTTTGCGACAGTCAGTCCCTGTGGCCATATGCCTCAGTTCAGCTCTCTGCTCTACCAGTCTATTACTGCCAGTCTTCCTGCCCCACATCGCTGGTTTACAGCAGCACGGACTGTCCAGAAATGAGTGTTGGGAAACTTCGCCTCCCCACATGCGAATGTACGTGTGCTCCAATGCTTACCGTGGTCTTCTGACACTGTATGCTCGTGCTGTTAAACCTCAGAGCCGGGACGCTGTGCGTGTTGCCCTGGATGTGAAAGATGCACTCGTAATTTCTCTGTCCAGACTGAGGCTGGGGCAGGTTCTGGGCCAGCAGGGTGATCGGCCTCATAACTCCAGCAGGGATGTAGATCTGGGTGGAGGGCAGGATCTGAGGGCATTCCTGGAGGTGAGGAAAAAAGGAGTTACAAAGACAATAATAAGCAGAGAATGTGACAGAACATTTTAGTTAAATTGCAGATCTGGGCAAAACACATTGCTGCTGCACAGATCCAGAGAAAAAAAAAGCTGTTAAGTAATGGCAAAAAACTCCCCAAAAACGACATACTGAACATGATCCACAATATGGAAAATTACTCTTTATTGCAATCAAAACTATGAATTAGAAATGGCATCAGGATCTGTCACAACTCCCTGATGACCGTAATTATGAAACCTTTTCTTTTTCTCCCTAAGAGCACCCAACCCCGTTAGACACGATTCCACATGCAGCCCGGCCTCCTTTGTTCTCACTGAAAATTCACCAGCCTAAAATCTCCACTTACAAATTAGCAACACTCCTGAGGATCCCCCTCCTCCTCCCACCACCACCACCACCACACCATTTATGAAACACGGAATATTGAACGTAGCAGTTACTTGTCATAAAGAGTACCATTTTGGAACCAACCCCCTTCCCCATATTAATGAGGCTTTTATGGATGTTAGGCATGTGTTTTTGCCGGAAAAAGAATCCACCAAAGGATATTCTAAATCTTTCTGCGTGGACAAAATTTAGAGCCGGAGGCAGCGTCTCCCAGGAACACGGACATTACTAATTCCACCATGCTGCACTGTAAAACACACTAAGGTCTAACAGATTACAGAGGGGACATGACTGTGAGGCTGTATGTATGTGTTTCAATTAGTTTTTATCGGTTTGAGTTTAAATGAGATCCAGTTATGTCGTCATATCCAAATTTGAGGACCGGTGCCACTTCATTTGCTTCTAAGCCACGTGCTCCATCACTAGGACACTTTCCTACCCGATGAAAACGCTAAAAACGCTAAAGTGATTCAACTATAATATACCGTTCTAACATGCTGAAAAAGCTCTGACTTGTTAAGACACTGTGTGCAGTGTGAAAGGCTAAAAAAGTGCTTTTGCAAAATCATAAAGTCTGTAATTACATTTAAAGTACTTATACCTTCTAATGTGTTCGGTATTCATCCGGCGATGGGGGTAAACAATAATAAAGCCATCCAAAAACCCAACTACAATGTCTAAATGAAATTTTATTCCAGTTTAAGCGCCATCGAGCGAGCTATAATTTTCCTATTAGGATGGCAAACGTTTATATGTGCGCTGATAAATCAGTGGGAGCTGCATGCTATTTTAAACCGGGGATGAATAGTCGAAGTGAAAGCACACTGGCAGCCTCAATGTCTGTAGAGTAATCTCAGTATGAGTTTGCTCTGTGCTGGGGCACTGTCTAATGGAACACCAGTAATGACTTGCAGATTGGCCTGGGAACGGCAGAGAGGATGCTGAAAGAGGAGAGAAATTTGGACATAATGGCACCAAGAGACTCTTCAGCTCCCTTCACAAAAATATGGCGCACACTCAAAGCCAGAGGTGACTCGCGCCAACTCCATACGGGCTTGTGCTGAGTGAATCTACAGCGCATTCATCGCACATGTAGTTCAGAATTCTATGGCCTGAGTCCAAAGAGTGGATAAAACACTCAGAAGCGAACAAGAAAGCTGAACGATGCAGAAAAGAAGATGACAAGAAACGAGGAAAGCATAAAGTAATTATGACCCGCTGTACTGCTTCCCAGTGTAACTCTGAAAGGCATTATGTTGTGTCGTTAATAACGCTCTTAAAGCTGCCGTAAAATTTATTTTGCAGTGAATGAAATGACTAGGTGTTATTGGGAACGTCACGCACAGCAAGAAAGTGTGTTTACATTCAAAAGCGCTGAGCTTTTAGCGGGCTGGAGCTAATTGTTTTGGTTTTTCTCCCGTACTGTAAATGACTTTCTAATCAAAGTCATCTTCAGTGACTGAAAAATGAAGCCACCACAGAAGTGCCAAAAACTGCAGTTCTTTTAGACTGGCTCTAAAGGTTAGTCACACAAACACATGTCAACATTTCCAACACTGTTTTTACAACTAAGTTCCCCACTCATCACAACTGAACTAGGAGATTGTGGTGACCATGGTGCTCCTTTCAGATGGTATTAGGGCTTTTTGCACACTCTATCATCTAAATATTTACTTAAAGAAAAATGTCACCCGGTAAACTCAAGGTTGTTATCTTATACATCTTTCTCAAACTACAGCAAGTAGCCATTTTAAGCAAAATCTCTATTATCTGTGTCTGCTACATGTTCTTACTGGAGATCATTTACACTTACTGGCCACAATATTAGGTACACTTATTCAACTACTTCTTGGAGATATCTTATCAGCCTATCACATGGCAGCAACATTTAGGAATGGAGACATGGTCAAGACTACCTGCTGATTGGCAGAATGAGGAAGAAAGGCGATTTAAAGGTGATTTAAATGACTTTGGTTGTTGGCTGGTCTGAGTATTTCAGAAACTGGGATTTACCTGTGCAATCATCTCTAGGGTTTACAGAGAATGAACCGAAAATATAACAATATCTGGCAGCAGTTCTCTCGGCAAAAAAATCCTCGAGTCCAAACGAGACTTGAACAAAAAGAAAGGTAACATGACTCAAAGAACCACTTGTTGCAACCAAGGTATGTAGAAGAGTGTCTCTGAAAACACAGCACATTTGACATTAAAGCAGGTGGGCTATAGCAAGGGAACACCATATGGTGCCACACGTATCAGGTAAGAACAGGAAACTTAGGGATGAGCTCACCGGAACTTAACAATAAACAGTTGTTATTTTCTACTACGATTTTTGGATGGCAGCGTGACAATTTGTTGTAAGTAACATGAAATCATGGATCCATCCTGCCTTGGATCGGTAGTTCAGTTGCTGGTGCTGGTATAATGGAGTCAGGGGATGCAAAGGGGCACATTGTGGGTCCCTTTAGTACCAAGAGACCATGACTTAAACATTAAAGTCTATCTGTTTAATGGATAGTATCCATAGTTTTCAGTCATGTGACTGACTCCCTACCCAAGGGGCAAAACATCACTCCGTAATGGCCAATAGTGGGCAGTTGGTAGAACTGCAAGACGAGAAACTATGAATTTTGTTGACTTGTGAGTCATATTCTGCCCTGACAGCTTTATTGAAATCCCTAAAACTGGTGACGTCTTTCCCAAAGCTCCGGTTCAGACAGCTACGTATCTCGTAGAGAACTCCTCACCATACACGGCTACATGACAGATACATTTGATCTGGATGGGTAAATAACGCCGCCATGTGGGAGGCAAAGAACAAGAAATTGTTCATCGTTAAAGCAAACGCAAGTGTTACATAGCTAGATTACACAAACTACCACACGTAAATGTTAAGTTTTGTTGACTGGGACATTTAGAGTGTAGAGCCATAAAAGCTCCGGTAGCATTAATTTGTCACATTGTCTTGTGATAACAGTAAAGTTGACCAAGTATTTTTCCAATGTCAGAATAAATGAGCCACCACTGACAGCCTGGGTTGCTGTGGAGAAACAGGGACTGGTGTGATTTGGTCTGTAAGGCAAGGTTCGAAGAATTGTGCTCACAGTTTGGTGCCATACTCTACAGCCTTCTGGCAGCTGTAAATAAATGTTGATTAGTGCATCGTGCACAGTAACTATCTGGCATTTTAACTATCTGTTAAATTTGAAGATCTTCAAATGATGGCTGGAGAGCAAAGGACTGCAGTACTGTTTTTGCCCACTGGGTGGCCGTGTCCCAGGAGTTCAGATGTCATGTGTAAAGCATGAATTGCTGCTGACCATTTGTGGTCCTTTTATGGCCACAGTATCCCCATCTTGGTGTGGCTGGTTCAAACAGGATATACTACTTAAAGCCTGGCAGGAGACGGGGACGAACAGGTTTTTTTCCCCCTCCAGACAGGGAACATTTGGAAAGAAATCAGAAAGGGAGAAGACAGAGAATCTGCTATGGAGCCCAGTAAAGCAGGCTGTCATTTAGTCAGGCTGACAGTTGTAATTTTAAGCATTCATACATAGTGACTGGCTGCTAATGAACTCCTGCTCAAATCTAATAAAACTTAAAAAGAGAAAAAGGAAGTAGTGTATTTTGGGGTTGGACTAGATGAAACAAGAGTCATTGTCATCATCATAAGGATCACAATCAGGCATCTGTTCCAATCTTTACAAACACACACATACCCACACACACAAATGCATGCCACTTCACATCTGTGCCTCCCTGCTGCCCTCACTGGTCCCTATTGCTTCAGCAACACACACACACACACACACACACACACACACACACACACACACGCACACACACAGACAAACTCTCTCTCTTGAGGTCTGTTCCTTATTGCTGATGCACCAGAGTCAGACTAAAAAGCACATTTCTCTGAGGAACAGATACGCACACACATCCCTCAGCAAACATACAAAGGCATTCCCCACATAGGGTCTACATATAGAATACAAAGACGCACAATTGCACAAACCAAAAAAGAAAAAAAAGAGAGGGAAACACGCACAAAGGAGGGCGGGAATGAACAAAAGATTGGAGAGCAGAGGATTGTGGGAGCTGTTTCATTAGGAGTGGTGACAGGTGTCAGAGCTGAGTCTGCATCAGATAGCGGAGCGGTTCTACACAATGAGACACAACAATCTCTCTACCTGGGGGATTCCTCTAATCCCTCTCCTTCTCTCCTCTCTTTTCTTTCTTCCTGTCGCTCACACTTGATCTTTAGGTTCTCTGTAGCGCTCTCTCTCCCTTTGTTGCTTTGTTTCTCAGCCTTTGATTGTGTTGCTGGCGAAACGGTTGAACTGTACATCCATCAGGCAATCTTTATTTAAACCAATCACAAATGCAATTTTCAGACAAAAATTGGAGGCATAAATGGATCAGAAAACTAGGCCTAACAGCCTATAATAGGTGCTGCAAACAGACTGGAAAGTATCAGTAAATTAAGCTTTAGACGGCAGTAATTTACTATTAACAAGCATTGAAGTTTAGATCAGTAGTTTGCGCGATAAAAACAATTACTTCAGGAATTATACGCAACCTATCATAGCCAGTGTCGAGGTTGTTAATCAGAAAAAGTAAATTATCAAGTAAGACACTATGATACTTTATTACCAGTCAGCAACAAAAGTTTCATGCTACAGTTCTACACTGACACAAATGTGCTACTCTAATGTGGACCAGCACAGCAGCACAAAGAGCGCAACGCGGGAAACGGTTACAGGTGCAGGCTGCGACACTGCAACCCCAACTGCTCATCACTGTGGTTGTTGCCTCTTACATTGTTTCTGGCCTCATTTTCACCCCACGTTGGTGTCCTTTTATACCCAACAAATAACAAAATGAAAGTGATGTTCATGTCACCACTCATCTAAAGTTGCAGATCGATGTGCTACGTGTCTGAAAAATGGTTGGCTGATTGCTGTGCAGGAAATAGGCACGTTTGATGATTTTTTTCCATCCTCCCATCAGCACTACAGAGAAATCGAACGTGATTTACAATAATGGGTCACTTTGGGACACTCAGCACTGATAAAACACAACAACAGCTATATATATTCTGAGGACAATTATACACCTAAAATTTTAGACAATACAATGTGCAACTGTTACTTCCCCCAGTTTGCATGCGTGCTATCAAACACGAAAACTCAGAAAAGTTTTGAATGAATTCTGATAAAACCTTGCAGGGGTGTAGAGTGAGCTCATCTTAACAATCTATTAAAAATTTGGCTTACATCCACCGAGGTCTTCAAAGTCAACTTACTGATTTAAGGGTTGAAAATTGACTAAAAGCCTTAACATAAAAACTATGATTCTCACAAGTGTGGTGCGTGTTGTCAATATCATCTCACATTTGACCTCTGACCTCAAATAAGGTCAAACAGTCAAATAAGATGAATTTTATCTTTACAACTGTGGTTTAAATTCTACTACCTTTGGTTGTATTGGCAACATTTCAGAAATGATACCGGCATGTGGGGATTCTCAATATCACGTCATAGCTTATATCCAAATATCATGTCACATTTGACCTTTGACCTCACTTTTACATTTAACACAAGTCTTTCCTTCAAGTTGACCCCAAAGTGCATGATCAGTGTTGTCAATTAAAATTGACAAATAACAAAAGCCTTCACTTTCCATGTGCTTTTACTGTATGTAAATATGTTTGAAAAGAACAAAGAAAATAAAATGAATATATACAAAATACAAAACTGTTCCCTTAACAGTAAATGCTGCCCAGAGACTGAGCTGCCTTGGCAGAGGTTTGCACTGTGTCAGAGGTTCTTGTTCCTAAGAATTTCTAAATAATATCATGATTTAGTTATTAAAGTTCATTACTGATCAGTGATTCAGTCCTCATTCCTAAATATTGCTGTTATTATTGCTTTGGCGTTGGTTCCATGATGCACGTGGAGCAGCAAGAGTCAAACAGTCTCATTCACACAAGCAGCCGGCATCTTTTTCTAAACCCTAAGCAACTTATTTTGCCTAAATCTGACTGGATGGTGAAAGATGAAAGGACAAGGACAAACCATGTTCACAGTCTGATGGACACACCAATCACCTGTGTCCATATACGCTCTTTAAAACAGCTTTTACACATGCGTCTTATCGGGGCTATGATAAACTAGTTCATAACCATTTACACTTTTTTTTCTATAAACAGTTTCATCTTTACATCTTTACACCCCAATAAATGATAAACCTAATTAAACAAAGCCAATTAGACAAGCTTTATTAATTAACTGTTGACTCTAAAACTATTAAGCAAAGTTTAATCAACTACCAAGTTACAATTTATTAATAATCCTTATTAAAAAGTGTTACTAAACTAGATCTTTTTTACACGTAATGCACACTAAGAACAAGAAACAGATGAACACTGTAAAAAGTAATGTGAAGTACTTACTAGACGATTATTACATGTTAATAATGTTAATATAATGGGCTAAAAAAGCATTACAATAACCATCAGTGTAGTGTTGATGGATACTTGAAAGGATCAAGAAAATAAATAATGATTTAAAAAAACATGAATGAAAATGTCAAATATTTAACACTTAAAGAAAGTGTTATTATTTTTTTAGAATATTCATAAAACTGCGTATCAGTACTAAAAAAAACAACTAGAGAAATGCCTTGTTGAGATCCAAATTTACTGCACCGAAAGCCGGAGAAGAACGGTGATGCAAAGGACGAGCAGTGATAAACCACTGGATGAGAAAGGGTGAGGGAGGTGAAGTTAAAAGGAAGGAGGGGAGGAGATATGGAGGCGAGACGAGGTCTTGGGAGCCATACACTTGTTTATTAAAGTGGGAGATGAGAGTCAAGGAGGTCAAGTTCCCAGCAGAGTGAGGCAGGGGAGGAGCTCTGCAACATGGGAGTTGTACACAGCGCTTATATCTTTCCAAACTAATTCCCAGACTGGTAATACAGACACACAGAGACACAGGCTGCGTTACATCTAGATGAATATGCACTAAATACACACATACACACACATTTATCATCTCACTCACTCTCTCACACGCACAAACTGATCCAAAGCTAAATCTTGCCCTCTGGCTCTGTTCAGTAAGCTACTGCTTCGGCCTGTGGAGTGTTTTACAGTAGCCTTGGGGCCAAATACACAGATACTGTGATCAAAGGTGGGAAGGTAAGCCTTCAGAAAGAAATTAATCTGAGTTCCTCTTCCATATCAACAGTGTGAAATCTCTATTACGTCTCTGTCAGCTGCATCTGTAGGCCCACAGACTTTAACCTTTTTTTTTTTTTTTTTAAAGTTGCAAAACTTATTTTAGGAAGAACATTAACCAAGTTTTTAAATATATTTGATTTAACAGGTAGACATATGGGAGGATGTATATAGATAAAAACTAGCAGAAGTTGAAGTTTGTCCTTATTAAAGGACAAAAACCACCAATGACATCACTGCCTACATTTTACTGCCACAGCAGAAAAAAGAAAAAGTACTGCTGTAAATAATGACGATATTGATGTCTGCCATAATTTTAGCACAATTTATTTCGGCATTCAAGATAAAAGAAAATCGTGGCTGAAAATCATGAATAAAGGAGAGCCATCAATAAACATTTCCATGAGAATTAAAAAGCTATAACAGTTTGGGAACTGTCATGTTGTTATAACTCTAATAGTAAAGCCAAGGTTCAGTTATATAGTCCAAACTTACGTAAGATAGTCTCAACGTGCTTTGATTCAATTCAGTCCATCAATTTTATTCACATAACACCAACTCACTCCAACAGATGCCTCAAGGTGCTTTATATTTTAAGGCAAAGACCCAAATCCAAAGAAAACTCCAACAATCAAACGACCCATTTTGAGCAAGCACTTGGCGACAGTATAGGAAGGAAAAACTCCCTTTTAACAGGAAGAAGCCCCTCCTCCCTGAACCGGTCATCTACTGTGATTGTTTGATGGGTGACGAGAAGGAGGCTGGACAAGAAACACACTTCACAAAATGCATATGTCAACATACTATACTTAGTCACACATAATATATTTATCCATTAAGTAGAAAATTAACAACTTCCACAAACACTTTCAATTAAACTGCAATGAAAAATAGCAACATTTTAAAACTTTAAAAATTTGCAAAGACTGCAAAGTGTTAGCCGGCAAACTAAAAAGGTGTATAATTAGCAAATGCTAAAGAGCTTAGAGACAGATTTATGCAGTGTGATCACAGAGCATGAGAAGGCAGGTAAGGCTGACAAAAGCCAAATAAGATACATGGTGAAATACTAAAACTTCAATCAATGTAGAATCGACCAATTTGGTGGTCAAATGACCTTGACCTTTGACCACTAAATTCTACTCCAGTCAATGTGACTGTTTGTGCTAAATTTGAATAAAATCCCTGAACGTGTTCTTTAGAAATCGTGCTTAAGAATAATGAACATGCCGAAAACCCCACAACTTACCTGGCGTAACGAGTGTAAATGCATAAAATACAGAAAATATTTGTAGTTTTGGTCTGAGTTGGAACTATAGATTCTGCAGAGTCTTAAGATATCACCATTTTTTCTTGGGATTTAGCTCTAGGCCCTGTATAATTAAAGCCACAAGGGTTTAGATGCACTTGTTTTATCCAAGGTCGTGTTTATTTCCCAGTGGCTTAGTCACACATCGTTTTCTCTTTCAATCCCAACCCCACTGTTGTTTCCTAGTCTCTTTCAACCTCACTTTCCTCTTCTGCTCCTGATATCTTCCAAGGAACTGATCCGCCCACCCGCCACTTTCTACCTGCTCTGTGGTTTATTGAAACACGATGATGCCTGCAGTCATGAACTCCAGCTGTCTACGATGCTTCGCTGCATTTTCCTATTGACTTTTCCTCTTCTCCGCAGCCTTCCTTTGCTCGTTCTCTATATACTCTGTTATCCTCGATCTGTCTCTCGCACTCCTCATTGGCTGCTGGGGTAAGATGTCTTAAGGGTGAAACACTTGGAAGATCGCGCAGGCTCCCAAAACAAACATGGTGATGTGGATACAGAGAAGAATGAGAAACACCAAGCACGTATTTATAATGTTTAATTACCCTGTTGCTTTAGAAACAGTAAAACTAAAAAAACAAAGAAGGGATGAAACCCGTAATAAAGGTGATATTTGTTTTACTATATTCAGCCCGAACAATATAGTGTATTTCGTAAACTTTCTTTTTTTCCTCACTTTTAATTGGTTTTATCAGGATGGAAACATCTTCAGTGATGTCAGAGATGAGGCGAGAGCCCCGATTGGCTGCTGGCTGTCACCAATGAGGTCACCTCTCGGAGGCGCAGACAGCCACCGAGTATGATGGATGAGGGAGCCCGTGTGTTTGTCTATGTGTGTGAGTGTTGGGAGGGGGTCATCGCGGTGTAGAGGGTCCCAGCGGATTAGCGTTACAGTCCAATGAACCATTTCAGAAAGGAAGGGGCGAGACCCCATCGACCAGCGCTCTTACACACACATACGGAAAGAAAGAAAAAGGACCTGATATGATGACCGCATGTCCCAGGGGAGGGAGAGGAAGAGTCATCTGTTGAGCAATGTCTCAGTTTTAGACACTAATATAGTTAAGTCCTTAGAGAGTAACACAAAGTAACACACTTGCTCACCAGCTGTGCAATGGATCCTGTTTGTAATCCCAACAGATCTTTTTCTATCCCACAGATGCACAAACAGTTCACGAGGCCTCATTTTGAAACTGCCACTTTCTCACTATTAACAAAGCTTTTTTTTAATGTATCTCTATCAAAAAGACAGATCAAAATGTATTCATAGAGCACACGATATACTAAGACAACCTGAGGCCACATGTGCACAGAATGCTGAAGCTCTCCTTTTGTAAAAAACCAAAGACGAAGGTGAAACAAAGGCCTAAAACAAAATGATATCTATGGACACATCTATCAGCACAGCTGCTCTACAATACCATTCATGGGCTTTGTCACTCCAGAATAATAACGTATGCTGTGCAGATGGAGCAGGCAATTTGATTTAGTGTGTATTCTGATATGTGCAGCAGCACCTGCATTTTTCAGCAATGTAACACTTGGACTTTTACTGTCTGCTTTATTCAGCAGTGGTATCTGGGAAATATTTGGCTAATTAATTTTGAAGATGATGTTTCTTTTTTTTTTTTTTGCACTGCACTTCCTTGTCACTAGTCACCTTAACCCCTCTTGCTCTGCTGTTCCAAACAATAGTTGATTCCCTGGAAAGGACGCAGGCAAGAGTGTGCAGCTACTGAAGCTCACATTAACTTGTGCTAACCTGGCAGGAAGCACCAAGAAGCTGTCGTTAAGAAGAAAGAAGCAGCAAAACACAAATAATCTTATTAGTCTATTATATCGTTGTAACACCTAGTGATTATTATCCCTTATAAGTCACATTAGAGAAGAAGTAGGGCAGGAACTTCCTTGAGATTATTAAATAAGTGGTTGCTGGAGACTGTATGGAGTTTTTTTCTGTATAAAAGTAGTTGCCAAGAGTTTGAGTGTGCACAGGTCACCTGTGGGAGGCAACCTTTCTCCAAACAGTTGTGGTCCAACTTGGTTTGACTGCAATCACTCACACATAAACTTTTGAAGGTTTGCAAATACTTTTAGTCAAGTTCATCCAAGTTCATGTGTGAATGGGTGAATAAGGCAAGTTGCATAAAGTGTTCTGAATGCTCGGCTACATAAGAACCAGTTCATTTACCATTTACACCCCACTTTTCAGTTATTTATTTGTAAAAAAATGTTTGGAATCATGTAAGATTTTCATTCCACTTCTCACGTGTACACCACTTTGCATTGGCCTTTCACGTGGAATTCCAATAAAATTGATTAATGTTTGTGGCTGTAATGTGACAAAATGTGGGAAAGTTCAAGGGGGCCGAATACTTTTGCAAGCCACTGTATTGTTTTTGTGCTGGACTGTCTCGGGGCATCTTTGCACAGCCTACACCTGGGGTCTGGCCTCGTGTGGTAGACAGCAGCCTCTATGGATCTGCTTAGAGCTTGTTCCCCTGCTGCCATGATTGGTGCCTCTGTATTCATATATATATGTACACATATCATTTTTTAAACTCCAGCTTGTTTTTTTTCTTCCGAAAACAAAAAACAACCTGCAGATATTTCAGCATATTGCGTTTGCTTGTAAAAGAGCTCTACCCCAGTAACTGCACAAGGCTCTTCCTCACATGTCTCCATTAGAATAGCAGTGTCCTGTGTGCTATCTCTGATGACCAAGTGTGATTGTGTGTCTATCAGGATGCTATCAAGTCCGGATGGTCAAAGAGGAGGATGTAGATGATAAGCATCAGCTAGTGGATCAATAGGAGCCTGTAAAAAAAGACCCACACACTCTCTGTTTGAGTGTTTGCGCGTGTGTGTATGTGTGTGTGTGTGTGTGTGTGTGGGTGACACAGTGGATACATGACAGATAACAAGAAGTGATCAGGATGGCCTCACTAAGTACAGCCTTGTGTTCTTTCTCCCTCGCTGTCTCTCTCTCTTAGCCCTCAGGATCAAAATTTGATGAATTTTGTTTCATCTTGTGAAAAGAAAATGACAAAGTGCTCCATGCCATGTGGGAACCAACCAAAAACCGACTTACAACCCCTTTTTTTAGACTGTGACCCACTGAATAATAAGTGATTTCTGTGACCCATCTGAGAATCATCCAAACCTTTCAAGGTCACCAGAAAAGCCCGTGATGCAAACCTTCCTGAGAGTTTATTTCCTCCGCTAGTCTTTGGACGAGGGAATGCGTTTCTCAGGTCCCCCAAGGTCCCGGGTCGGAAAAGTTTAAGCAATACACAACACAGCAAACTTCGCAACAAAAGATACTGCGGTATCTCGTATGCAAATTCACTGGGGCCAGAAAAAGTTTTAAAAGCGATCGTTCCTCTTTGCCAGACCCGTTTCATCTTTTATTCTAGATTTGCTACTCATCCCCCTGTGCTTCATTTCAACAGGAAAACTTTTCATCTATTTTGCTCAAATGAACCGAGTTCCTCAGACGTAGTCTCAGGTGGAAGGAGGGCAGGCACTCCATCGCATCAGCCTAGGAGCTCTTCTGTTCAATAAAAGACACTTTGAACTGTGCTGGAAGCCTTTTGGTGTGTCCACCCACTCGCAGCCCTTTACTACAGGGGATATGGGGGCATGTACGGGAAGAGGTAAAAAGAAAGAGATCGACTTCACTGTTATGAAGTGAAATTCCAATACTTAAATAAATGCATGAACATAAGTCACACCTTGGGTTCATTACAGCTCCATCAATGAGGAATTTCCTAATTTTACTTTCCCACCAAAAACCCGAAACCCAGCTGTATTACCACCTTTACCTTTAATCAAACCAACTTATTACCTCTCTCTTCTCACCTCAAGGGAAACCTGCAGTCAGACACTAAAGAGGAGTTTGTACTGCTACACTGTTTTAACAGCAAATCCCATGTAGTTTTGTTGCACAATGTGGCACACCACGGCAGAACCTTACATCCATCTTGCAAGATTAAAAGACAGACTACTCTGAACTGGTTGAAGTTGAGTGCCCTCGGGTGCGATTAGCATTACCATTCAAGACCAAGAATGTGTTCATCAGAGGTTTTTTAGTGAATGATGAAGACCTCACAGTACTGTATCACCCAAATAAAGCACATTGCTCTGCTTGTGGTTCCTAGAGTATTTAAGAGTAGAATGGGAAGCAGAGCCTTCGACTTTCAGGCCCCTCTTCTTTGAAACCAGCTCCCAGTTTGGATTCAGACACCCTCTCCACATAAAAAGGCTTAGAACTTTACTTTTTAATAAAGATTATAGTTATTCCTGAATCAGGTGACCCATAGTTACACTGCAATAGGCCTCTGATACTGGGGGCTTCCCATGATGCACTCTGTTTCTTCCTCACTCACCTCTTTTCATACATTATGTGTTTACACAGCACTCTGCATTTAATCTTTAGTTATTATTCATCTCTGGCTCTCTTCCACAGACCCTTCACCCTAAACCAATCACAGCAGATGGTTGCCCCTGCCTGAGCCTTGTTCTGCCAGAGGTTTCTTCCTGTTAAAAGAGAGTTTTTCCTTTCCACTGTTACTAAGTGCTTGCTCAGAGGGGGTCATCCAATTGTTGGGGTTTTATCTGTATCATTGTACAATATGAAGTGCCAATTCAATTCAATTCAGTTTTATTTATATAGCGCTAAATCACAACAGTCACCTCAAGGCGCTTTATATTGTAAGGTAGACCCTACAATAATACATACAGAGACAAAAAACAACAATTATATGACCCCCTATGAGCAAGTAGTTTGGCGACACTGGGAAGGAAAAACTCCCTTTTAACAGGATGAAACCTCCAGCAGCACCAGGCTCAGGGAGGGGCGGGGCCATCTGCTGCGACCGGTTGGGGCGAGAGAAGGAAGACAGGACAAAAGGCATGCTGTGGAAGAGAGACAGAGATTAATAACAAGTGTGATTCAGCAGAGAGAGCCTTGAGGTGACTATTGCTGTGATTTGGTGCTATATAAATAAAACTGAGCTGAATCAAGTTTCTTTGAACTATGTTTGGTCCACTTTGGCAGATCTGTCAAAGGTGAAATCAATATAACCACAGGCTACCTGCTGTAAACTGGACTGCTTCTACATTAAACATGTGGCTCCCCTCGGCTAAAACCTCATTTTGAAGTTGTTTTAAAAAAGCAAAAAGATGTTTTAAAAGAATCTTTTTTTTGCTCATAGCTAAAAACGTCGGTTAACATAGAATAATGGGACTGAAGAGTAGCGATACCCCTGTTAATTGCTCTCTTTCTACTCCTCATTGCACCATTCAACAGTCTGATGGCCATTAAATTTACCCACTGAGACTGGGCACTGTCAAAATTCTTTCACAACCAATTTCGCACATGTGATTACTCGGGTGCCTTCAAAACAATAGTGGAGTGAGGTTCATTAAGCCTTTGGCATGAAGGAGCAGTGAGGTCAGATGAGAAAAAAAACAACACAGGAAAGCAGTTCAGTTTGGTTTGGACTGCAAAATAAATGAGTGCTGCAAACTGTTTATCTACTTCTCTCGCTTTGTACCCCTGTGGATTTGTCAGGCTTAGTTCATTAAACAAAAATACAAAATTTAACTCGAGAAAAACCATGAGCAGACGTCAGACATGTGCCTAAGTAGCTATGAATCCTCCGTGACTTAATCAGTGACATCTCAGCATTTCCCGTTCAAGCTTTGAAGACGAACGTAAGCAAACGCTGTAAAGTTCTTACACAATTAAGTCATTTTAAGCAGCCCAGCTTCAAGCAAAGATTAAAGTAGGCCAGAGAGATAAATGACATAGAATTATTGAGTAGATACTAAGGAGACACAAGCCATGGGTGGTGTCACGACCCTCACGTATCCTTTCATCTCCTGAATGGTTAAGCATCTCTCGCGTCGTCCTGCTCCCACTCCACTGTGTTTCTCGTCCTTTCATCGAATGCTAACGCTGCTCCTTCAGCAACTTGTGCCATTTGTGTCTTTTTCATTTTCCTTCTCTGTGCATATCTTTAACCTTCCACTTCCACTGTCCGTCTTCTTTCTTTTAACCCGCCTTTTGCAACCCAACCAAAAAACAGCCCAAAATCCCACAACACAATCCCACTGTCGACAGTTTCGCCTTGAGCAATATGGACAAATGGGATTTCCAATCTGTCATTTTTCAGGCATATCAAGACAGTTAAAACAAGCAAATACCATAACAACCTAATTAAAAGTGAATCTCACTCTAACTTCTGACCTCTTCTTCTTCCATATTTTGAGGATTTCTCTTTCTTTCGTATTCTGTTTAGTTCACTTATGCTTGAGGGACATCCTCACACAGTTTTCAGAGGCATGACCAGAAGCAGTGTATTCCATTTATATGCAATAACTAGTATGTGCTGTGAACAGGCTAATAGAATCTAGCACTAAGGAAGGTAAATTCATAATTTCAGGAGTAGTTTTAGTTTGCACTTTTTGTCAAGTGTGCACATAATTTCTTAAATGTGGTGCTTGGTTGGATTAGAAAGCATCTTCCTTTCTCACAACTAGGCCACAGCCACACTCCCCCACTTATGTTTTATTGTGGATGCTCCACCTTTCGCTTCTCATCTCATCTGTCTCTCTCCATTAAACACACCACCGATCAAAGAGGCATCTGGAGATGCATCTTTAAGCTTTAATACACTTTGAATAATTAACACATGTGTACATGTACACACACACACACACACACACACACACACACACACACACACACACAGAGTCGAGTCTATCAGTGGCAGGCAGCTCCCCTTAGCCAGAGAGAGACCCAGAGGGAGTAGGGAGGCTTACTCAGTGCCAGCTTCAGAACCTCTGAGCTGGGCAGCTCAGAGCTGTGCACCAGCCTGAGTTTGAGCAAGCAGAAACAAAGGAAAGACAGCTGTAACCGTGACACCCTTAGCTGCGAGACAAAAAGAGATGGTGATGTCTGCATCCTGCTAATTGACTTGTTGAGGGAATGAGGGAGTGGGTGAACAAGAGAAAAGAGCTTAGAGATCAAAGAGGGATACTTGTATGGAGATGGCTGCCGAGATGCATTTTTTATGCAGGAATACTATGGGAATACATGCACAGAACGGCTGGCTTATGGCTATATGCCCATATGAACCTTCATGCATGCATCCCTATTGTTGTGCTTTCTGCAGCAACGTGGAAACTTGACAGAAACATTCAACCATCTGACCAATTGACTCATCATGTTGATGCATCCGCTCATTACCGGCACGAAGGCCAACGCTGATCCACATATCTATAAACTTTTCCTACATCTGGAGCCTAAAACAACTCGCGAATAATTATCAGCCAGGCTAAAAAAAACCCCACTGGTACACTCCCCTGGGAGACAGCGAAGCATCGTAGACTTACTGAGTTTCACTAAGCTAAAGGAGGTCAGGCTTCCAGGAAGAGGAGAAGACACGAGAGATAAGGGACGAAAGAAAAAGAAAAAAATATATACGAACAGGCAAAGGTTGTGAGTTCCAGTTACAGAGTGACTGATGCAGAACATGACATCACTCAGGTAGCGTCTTAATAAATACATCGGGCTTAAATTAAAATAGACTAGAAGCTACACAAAGTGTTTGTTCTCTGGTTCACATTTCTAGTAGCAGGTGGAACAGAGATGTCTTGGTTGCTCAAACTTCCTCTGGATCCTCCTGGGGGAATCCACAGACACTCCCAGGTCAGCTGGAAGACAGAATCCCTCCAGCATCTTGTGCCCAGCTGGCTGTGCCTGGCAGAGCTGTAAAGGGAGGCAACCAGGGAGCGTCCTTTGCAAGTGCCTGAACTACTTAGATTGTTTCATTTCAGTGTGGGGGAAGCAGCGGGTCTACTTTGAGTTCTTCTTCTCTTTCCAGTCTTCTCACCACATCTGAGAGAGTAAGCCTTTCCACCCTGCAGAGAAAACATCTCCAACCCACGTATATTAGGGTCATCTGCCATTACCATACCATTACCTTTTATTACCATAGGTGCGGACAGAATCACTGTCCCGGTGAAAACTGAAGAGTTTTGACTTATAAAATAGATATAAATATAAATAAATATAAATACAACAAGATAATGATAAACAGACTGGTTCTTACATAGTGCTTTTCTACTCTACTTGAGCACCCAAAGCACGTATTACAGTACCTTATACAGCTTGTCTCATTCACTCATTCATACAAGCGTTTTTTTATATGTCTAACTGCTTCCAATCTAACATTTGTACTCACACTCCGAAAAATACACCAGGAACGACTCTGGGTTTGGTATCTTGGCTAAGGAAAGTTTGGCATACAGCCTGCACGCCAAAACTAAACCACAGGCACCTTCAAAGAGAGAGAGGACAAAAAAAGCAAAACACTGCATGGTAATAAAGGTAAGTGTCTGCAGTTGTGGACGTGTGTTCAAGGTACTGGTGAGTTATAAAGAAAGACGAGTGTAAAGATCCCCTGCATAGTGGTTTATTTACTAAATGGATCAGGCATAACATTACGACCACCCACCCAATATTATCTTGGCTCAAAACAGCCCTGACCTGTCGAGGCATGGACTCCACTATACCTCTGTAGGTGCTGTGGACAGATCCTTTAAGTCATGGAAGTTGCGAGGAGGTGATGCTTTGTGATGCATTACCCTGCTGAGAGAGCCCCACAACCAGCAGGGAATACAATAATGCTTAGGTTGGTGGTATGTTATAAATTAACATCCACGTAGATGGCAGGACCCAATGTTTTCTAGCAAAACTGTCAGGACAAGCATAACTTTATCATCAATATGAGCTACAGCAGCTTGTTTGCTGTATCCGACCACCCACCCACGACCCTGTGGCTGGTTCCCCACCGTTCCTTTTGATAGATACTGACCACTGCAGTAGCTATCAGCTCACAAGAGGTGCAGTTTTGCACATGCTCTGTTACAGCCGTCTAGCCATCACAATTTAGCTCTTGTCCGACTCGCTCAAATCCTTACGCCAGCCCATTTTTCCTGCTTCAAAGTCATCAACTTTGAGGACAAAATGATCACTTACTTCCTAATATACCCCACCCACTAACAGGAGTCATGATGAAGAGATAATCAGTCTGATTCAATTTGCCTGTCAGTGGTAAGAATGATATGCTGAATTGCGTATATTGTGCAATGTATTATAAAAACCTTCCAACATACATGATAAGGCTGTGCGTGGCCACAATACTTGCAAATTCATAAAAAGCCTGATTAGACATAAAAAAAAGCCTTTATAAGTTCAATATGAGTTTACTCATTTGTTACCCCAGTGGTGCGTGCACTGCACACATTTCTGACGAATCCAACAACACAAAGCCAATAAAAAGGTATAATCAATAACGAGTACCTCGGGTCACGGCTAAGGATGAAACTGTTGTTGCATGGAGCATTTTACACACACACACAAGAGAAAGATAAGTCTCTTCCTGTCAAAGCTCCCATCAGGGGATGTTATTTGGCAGCTATTTTCTGTCTTTGCTGCCAGTCATGTACTGCATTAATTCATTTGTGGGACATGAAGTATCCTGAGTGAAAAGCACATGCAAAATGAATGAATGGCTTAATTAACAAGCGGGCAAATTGCAATCAATAAATGAATAAGAAGGCAAGCGTGTAGACAGGAAAATAAATGCAAACAAACCTGTTTTTCTATTACATTTTTTTCCATGTTCATTTTTTATTATTGTCTTATTTTTCCTGTTTTCTTGAATCGAAATGAAGTCATTTCAACCTAAACCCTGGGGCCCGGCGTCGACCCAGTCGGCTCAACCGGACCGATGCTGGGATTCATCGGAGCAGAGCAAATTTGTTTGTCTCTGTGTTTGTTTGTACTGGTGTTTGTTTCTCTCATTGTTTGTGTTTATATGCATTTCTGTTGATGGCCTTCTCAAGTGTTTCTCCAACTCTGGCAATTTTCTGCCTGGTCGCCCCTAATGTGCCTCTCTGTTTATCTGCTGTCACAACACAGCTGATTTATATATATTTACAAATCCAGGAAGTGACAGCAGAGAATTATATTTACTTTAAAGGAAATTATACATTAGTGGTTATCTGTTGTGAATGTGAATTTTTTTGTGTGTGTGTGCGCGTGTGTGTGATTTACCTATGCCGCAGCTTCACATAACACATGCTATGACTTTTATCAGATATGAAGTCAAGTCAGCCTCAAGAAATATGACAAATGCCTTTGGGAAGATAACCAGTGTAGTGTGAATTCAATCACTTTGGCAACTGACTGCTAATGACACAGGGGGAAACTTTTCCAGGCAGCGGTGATGGGCAATATTGCTTTTAGCAGGGGCTACGAACTGGCAAATTGGAACAAAATCGTGGCTAGAAGAGATAAACGCTTAACGACTGAAAAAAAAGGCGATGTTGGCCCAAATGAGCCTATGCATTACTTCAAATTGTTACCGATCCATGAGAGAGAGAGCCAGAGAGAGGAAACATAAGGCTACGTGGTAACAAACTGATTTAAATATATAGGATTTTTCATAGTAATGTATCATCTTTGTGAATCTTTACTGACCATTTTCTAAACTTTTACAATCTATTCACCTATTTTTTCTCTCTTTAGTCATGGTACTAAAACATACGTGTATGACACATTTAAACTTTAATTGTCAGGGATGTGACTAATGATAGCTAGTTAATAGCTAAGGACTGCAAGCTCCTCACAACCAGTAAAAACTAATGGTTGCCCAATGATCGCGATGAATTTTTTCCACATTAGGCAACTTATAGCTAGTAGTCTGGTCAACCACGTTTTATTGCAGTGGGACCGCACAAGTTGCCTCTCACCAAATAATCACGTCCGACTCAGACTGACTGCAGTCACTCTCAGACTGACTGCTCAAAGTTTACAAATGACTGCTGTCTCATTTCTAAACACAGACAGAATGCCAACATGTTGCAATCAATCAGTCTGACTGATTGACTGCGACTGATGAGTCAGTCTGAGAGCAATGCATCAATTTGCAATAGGGAACTCGACTCAACTGGTTGATAACTGGTGGTATTCGGGCTATATTCCTATATAAAAGAAAGGTTAATGATCACCTATGTCATTTTGCAGTGCAAACACTGTCCTGCAGCAGCTACATCACTATTTGTGGAGGAATTGCTGTTTCAGATCTATGAGGTTCTGGCTGGACTCTGAATGTAAGTAGCTAATGTGAATTTCTACGTATGTAGATGGTAACAGATTGCAAGACATTGTTGACGTTTAAACATGATCAAAGATTAAATGTAATTTTAAATTGCCAACTTGACCACATTCAGTTGCAGACCCACAGCAGACTGGCTCTTCCCACGGTCCTCCAAGCAATCCTTTAAAAAGCAACAAGATCGCAAGTTCATCGCTCAAGTCATGATGGGTGCATGGCGGTGCTGGTCTCCAACCAACGTTATCACTTGTGTGATAGTAATATAAGTCAACATCTGCAGTAAGAAGGCATAGGCGTACTGTAAAATTGGCAAATTTAGCTGCTAGTGTTTTATTTAACAGGGTTAGGGAGATTTCCTTACAGTGGACACCAGCACACATGCATCCCTCACAATAAAAATAAAGATGTATCTGTACTCTATGTGCTGTTAATGACAACAAAAACCCATGTAAGGATGTGGGGTTGGCACAAATGTGTGTGCATGTGTGTTTTTGTGTCTATCAAAATTCAACAAACCCCTGCTGACATTCAAAGGGCTTGGTAACCATGGCGATGCCTGCACCAAATAAAAAAAAAAAGGGAAAAAAGAGTATATCAAAAGAAAAAAAATAGGAAGAGAAGAAAAAATAAAAGATGAATTGGTGTAGCTCTGTGAAGTAGATAAGGTTGGATGTCAGCCTGGTATTTACAGGAGGGCGTAACTTGTGATGGCAGGCTGTGTGGAGTCAAGTGTTATCCTCCCCGCACCCACACCCCCGTCTCCCTTTCCACTCACTCTCCAATGCCTGAAACTGCAGCACCGTTCATACACTTAAAATTCTAATACATGATTACCTCACTGTCTTAAGTTAAAAACACACCAATATGCAGGGAAAGATTCACACAACAAACATGTTCCCTTAAAGATACATAGGTGTGTAAACCTGTGTATATCTAAATATGTGAATGTACATTATACCCATCTACGCTGCGCACACCTAGCTGAATGTTTTAGTTTTGATATGATATCCTTTCAACAACTGAGGCTTTATGAGAGGATGGAGAGAGTGATGACGAGAGGAGCGAGAGATCAAATAAAAGGCTGAGCATGCTTGCTTCCAGCACGCAGTTACTCGGAGTAAAGAAACGAGCAAAGAAAGAAGAAAAAAAGAGGGAAAAGGTTACAAACAAGAATGAGAGGAAAAGAGTGTGGGGGGAGGGGTGCACATCAAAACTCTTTGCCTGAAATAGAGGCAAAGTTAGAGCGAAGGTGTCTGGGTGTTAAGTACAACTTTCTGAAGGCACTGAAGTTTCTTTTTTTGTGCGTTTGTGTTTGTCAGAGTGAATTTCTGCATTTGCGAGCGAGCCGGTTAGAATTAGAGGAGCTTGACAGAGACACGGGAACTGCGAGAGCGAGTCGGCTCATGGATAGATGAGGGTTTTCATGCAAATATAACATTTGGGACGTTAGTGCGCTCTGCCATTTGCATACCCATTCACCCCGACTTGTTTATAAGTGAATAAATCCAGTGCTGCTTAGAGTACAACAGCTGCTGCTGGGCCACTCTCAGCAGCACTCATTCATATACTCATATACACACACTCAGATGGCATACAGGCCACAGCTGCACCCTTGGCATTACTATGCCACCATACCTCCTTGTGTGTGTGTGTGTTTGTGTGTATGCAAATCCACTGATACTCATTAATGTATCCATGTGTTGCTTTGATAGGCCATCTTCTGAATCTGTCATTTATACAGGATGTATAACTACGTGTGCTCAGCAGCACTTGTGTGTGTGCACATGCTCAAAGCCGTACCTCTGAGGTGTTGACTCGTCCCTCCTGGAAGGAGCAGTCGCTGGCATCCTGTGTGCACATGTGGCGATATTTGCACCAGTGGCAGGGGAAGTTTCCATTGACACAGGACAGGCACCTGCAGCAAGCCAGAACAGGAGAGAGAAAGGATGAGGTTTACATGATTTATGTATTTATTTCACTCATGTCTTTGTGTATACATCCTTGAATGTCCTTTAATGCAGTTTGAGTTTCCTGATCCTGCCACAGTGGCTTCCAGGCTGACAAGCTACAATGAAGAACATAAAAAATGTAACTATAAAGAAGAAAAACTGAACATTTGGCATTTTAATTTACAGGTTGCTCCCCCGTGACAGACTCAACGTTGCTCCGTCTGCTAATGTAATGCTTATGAGTTCAAAATGAATATTTGCAGGCATGTGACAGACCTCAGTCTCATAATTTTGAGCTGCCATGATGCCCAAGGAAGTGGAAACAGGCAGAAACTAGGAGAAACTGTGGCCAGCGGTGAGTTATTTGGATGTGAGGAAAACCAGTGGAAAAACAAGTATACATTATACTTTGCTTTGTCACAACATCCTGTTTACATTTAAGGATAATTCTACACCACCAGAAAGACAAATTACACTTTTATGCTATAGGTTCTAAAGATGAAAGAGAAGATTTGCACTGACAGATAGATGCTAGTTCCTTACTACAATCACAGCTTTCCCTTAATGAGAGAGTGAAAGGCAAAGAAATAGAGCTGACTTTGTTGGTCGTTTCAGATACTGAAGTCTCTCATTATTTCAAGTGCCAAAAACATACCAAGGCAATAGAGCATAAATCTATATTTTTCCTGAAAATTGAAGGCATAATGTAATGAAGATCAAAAATGATAACATAATGTACTTTATTCTTCTTAAGCAGCTACGTGTTTTATGTATCATATACCAGCCAATTATTGTCCTTAATGCCAATAATTCATCCCTATTGTTACTGGTTGTAGGCAATGCTAACGCAAAAGGATTGAGCCACTTTCATTTCTTTATATTTTGCTAGAAAAACTGTTATAGAGTAGATCCAGTGATTTCTTGAAACCTGGAATTCTAAGAAGCTTGAAAGCCAATATTTGGCATGACCACCTTTATTTTTTAACACAGCCTGAACTCTCTTCTTTTAATTTAGTTCAGTAGTCTTCAGTAAATGTTTTCCAGGTTTCTTGAAGGACATTCAAAGCTCTTCTTTGAATGTTGGCTGCCTTTTGTTCTGTTTTCTGTAAAGCTGCTTCAATAATGTTGAGGTCTGGGCTCTGGGGAGGCCAATCCATGACTGATAGCATTCCCCAGTTTGTTCTGTACGTTTTTCAGGTGTGCTTTGACTGCACTGGCAGGGTGATTGGGACCAATCACATGCTTTCCACATGGCAATGCATGGTGGATCAAAATGCGAGGGTACATTTTGATTCAATGACTTTTGACACCATGTCAGAGCCTCCACTGCAATGACGTCTTATATACAGATTGACAATTATAATTTGAAGTATATAAAAGTTCAAATTAGCCACTGATTTTGAGTCTAGTTCATGTCTAGCTTGGCATATCTCAACCTTTTATCCATGTTTTCCTTCCTTAAAAATGGTGTCTTGACAGCCACCTTTCCACTGAGACCATTTATGATGACGCTTCAGAGTGAACCATTGATGGATCAGCACGAGAGCTGGATGCATCCATGAGCCCCAGTATCAGGTTTTTCAGCTTATCAGCTAATAGCTCTTTGGGAATCACATTGCTGGCACAAAATGATTTTATGGCATTTTTCATGGATTCCAATAAACAAAACAAAATGTGGGACAAATTATGTGATAATGCGAGAGGTGGTTAGCAACAAAGTGCCTAAAGATATCATTTAAAACTGGTTCTTTGCTATGTTTTCTGTTAGGTGTAGACACAACCCTGGTTAGGTGCATTTTTAATGCCTTAATTCATAGATCACTGTTAAGAGGCTTAACAAGCAAAAACAAACAAACATGAAAAAGAAAACAAAAAACATTCTCTAGTCAGGTACAATGACTGGACTGAAATGTAATGCCTAAAGAAAAACTTTAAAACACCTTCACAGACTTTGGAGAACTATTGATCAAGACCATTTTTTAAAAACTGAGAAGAAAGTCTTTGAAAGGAAAAAAAAAAGTGGTGTGGCTTAAGACTTTTGCACAACTGAATTTAGCAACATTTGAGCCAAAGAGACAATCCAAAATTTCTATACTGGAGAATTCTAAGCATAAAATGCACTGAAGGAAGTCCAGCTACTATGACCTGCATTCTTTGCAGATTATGGACATGTGTAGGTGCATTTGAAATATCAACACGACTTATCACACCGTGGCAGCCCAGCACTGACTTGCATCAACATAGTAGCACAAAATTTCCAAGAAGCACAACTGCAGCTTCCTTCATTAAGACTTTATTTGAGCTGTCAGCAAGGCCAGAGGGCGGGTTACTGAAAACAGCCAGGAGGAGAGAGCAGGAAGGAATCCTTGGTGATCCACTCCTCCCTTCGTATTCTCCATGCTTGGAGGCTTAAAGTTAAACTAAGCTGGCAGACCAAGATAAGCCAGTTTTTCTATAACTTTAAGAAGAAAAAAAAAAAGAATGCATACACATTCAAACATGGATTACCAGACAAAGACGAGGCTATCATGGTCCCTACAAAGAAGCAGCGGAAGGGAAAATGCCATGGCTAGTAATGCTGTTAATATGAGAAGTTTCAAAGTTGTTCAATTACTTTTTGGCTCTGAAGTCTCTACTTGATCACTTTCCTCAAGTGATTTCACATCAGCGGTGTATTAAATTACACTCTGCTTTCTGTCAATCATCTGACACCCACAGGAGCAAAGAGAAAGTGTTCACTTCATAAACATGTTGCAGAGAGAACGCTTAAATTCAAGCTCGCTGTCAAGGAAAAATACAAAAATTAAAAAATACAGAGTGACAGAAGTAGAAATGTTCAGTAAATCCCCCCCCAAAAAATTCTTTCAATTAAAACAAGTCATAGCTATGCAGTCTTTACACCGCTTCTAAACTAAATGTCACTTAACTGGCTTGAGAAAAGCAAGCTCTAATTACATGTCCTGTCAGTCCTCACTCCCATATGCTGTCATTGTACTCAATCAGACCTCCGATAACACCCACATCCACCAGAGGAACTGACTGAGAACCTGCGGGGTCTTTTTTTCATTATTGTTTTTTATTTATTTAACCAGCATCTGGTTATTACTGCCACCTCCAACTTCATCGTGAAGCGAGTTTCTTGATAGCGCTGTCTTTCTAAGCCTGTGTTACCTTCCTGTTGTGGTTGTTCGTTATATAGAACCAAGATTTTCTGCTCAGCAATATCTTGAGCTAAAAGACCAAAACAAATAAAAAAAACAAGAAATAAAAAGTAAAACATAATTAAAACGAGTATTTTATGGCACCTTTGAAGCCAAATTCGCCCGGGCTTTAAAGGATTGGACAGGAAAGTGAAAAAGAGCTCGTACTTAGTTGGGAAAAAAGCTTCAAGAGATATAAAAACCTCAGCAGTAAAGTCAAAGAAGAAATAAATCACAATACCACCTTCTTAGTTTGACTGACAAGCGATCTCTGATAAGTCTAGTTCAAGAACACCACAGTAACGCAAACCAGGTCCACCAAGCTGAAGGACAATTGCTCCGCTGACAATGCCACCCTGCTGCCGGAAACACTGACTTTAAATTGGATCTCAGCCTAATCCTCTTTCTGTCTTCGGGTCTATGTCCTTGGTTTTTTAAATTTTCGAGGGTTAACTCTTAAATCGCCCGCGCCGGAGTACCAAAGCAACGGCAAAGGCTTCATATAGCCAGAGTTAAGCTGGTGAGACTAGACTGAACTGCAGCGTGAGGTTTTTAATCAATGCCAGTGGATTTCCATGGAGGGAAGGGTGGACTGAGGTTATGCTAACAGTCTGGTGTTTGTTAACAGAGCTGGTGAGCCAGTTCCTCCTCACTATTAACTCCGGGCTTGATCGATTTCCCGTTGCAGGTCAGTGCGCGTGCACATTCACAAGCAACGAGCGTGAGAGCTCAGACTACAACATCGAGCTAAGGCAAACTTATGCACGCAAGTCATCACCCGTGCTGACATCGAGGTATTCCTCCTGGGTCACCTGGGCAGTGGAGACTTGTCCTACAGTAGAGCTGTTGATGCCTGGACAACCGGCTTGGGTAAGTGGCGGCGCTGCTGCAGTGCAGTCAATAAAGTCCCCTGCTATTTAACAAGGCCCAGCAACAGCTCCGGGTCAAACGCCTTTTCATCTTCTCCAAGCTTTTGTTCGAGGGAGGATGGATCGATGGAACAAAGCTGTTGATGTGCGTGCAACGGCCCCGCTCAAGCATATATGAAAGGAGGGAACGATCATATCCTCATTTAAATCTGGTCAATGAGGATAAAGTCACGGATAAAACTGCAATTCTGTCTTAATTTGCAGGCTATGCTTTTATCTGCAGCTCAAACAAACATGTCAGCATGTGGTGGGCCCAAAAGCGACCCATTTGAGGCATGAAGCTGAAAGCTTTTAACGCCGTAATCAGTACTCGAAGCAGCTATAAGCGCAGCGTGATTTTGATTTAGAACCTCTGATTGGTTTGATAATGTATCTCGCAGATATCTGCCTGTGCTTCATGTGCACGGTGCTGCTTGGAACCCGGGGTAGGCTGGCTGTGCTATGTGATCTATAAATAGGCCTCTTTGTGTTTTATCCAATAAAGCTCCAAAGTGAGTGGCAATAAAATGATGCATACATCATTAAGTTATACAGCAGCACGGCAGCCAAATGAGAAGTTTAGATTCTCACCAGGGGACTCAGACTCATTATACGGTATTATTGCATCTTGTCACGGCAATGTCCAAAAGCAGTAAGTCTGCGAGTCTCAACCCTCAGTTTAATTAAACCAGGTCACATTCACTTAAAACCCAGACCAACAACTTATTGTCTTAATATCAACAAGTAATGATGTAATGACAGAAAAGTTTAACTATAAACTTTTTTTTTCTAGCAGTGGATAATAAGTGGGGCGACGGGGAACGATGGGCCTCAAAATAAGAGCCCTTTCCAGGGGCTGGAGTGTGAGCCGGTCCCCCTCCCTGGAGTGCTTCTTTTCACTGCATAGATTTCAGCCCTTTCATATTGTAATGGTCATGGTGGCCTGAGGCTGTGGCGCTAACCTTTTAGCTGTGTGGGACGCATTATTCCCGACACAATGGGCACAATTTCTGTTTCGTTCGGCAACACTCGGCTTTATCTCTCTCTTTTTTCCTCTTGAAGACTTCTTTCTCGCTCGTCTTTTCCCGTCACCAGCTCTCCCAGAATGTGAATTTCCTTCCCCCTCCAGCACCCTGCCACCTGTTTGTTTCTATGCCTCTCTATATATTATTCCTCCTCCCGCACGCTCAATTAAACTATTCCAAACCTCTTTTTTTAATGCAAATTTCGGATATTGTATATGTAAACACCTCACAGCGCAATTCACCCGCGCCAAGTACTGTGGCTTCTGTCTGCGTGCGCTCCCTCTGACTGTGCGTGCACCTGTTTTGTGTGTTTGCACGAGCGTGTGCACTGCTGGTGAAGCTGGTGCCCGCATCCAACTTTGAGCCCGTCTGGGCGCTCGCCTGCAGGCCCGCTCTGCTTGTGCATCTGTGCTGATACAGTACCACTGTTGTGCGTTTGCTGTTGTGCTTCTACGCTGGGCTTTCATCCGCCCATCGCGCCCACGAGGATGACTCGATTACCGTCCCCTGAAAGCAGCGACTTCTTTATCCCGCTCCCTGCAGGCGGAGGTGGTTGTTGGGCGGGTCAAAGATTTTGAGGTGAAAGGTGAAGAGTATTGCATGACACGCGGGTTTGTGTTACAGCTGGCAGTAACAGCGCTGTATTATTATTATTTTTTTTAACAGTCCAGCAGAGTCTTGAGGGGGCCCTGCAAAGCCAACATCAAAGGCTTAAACAACAGCATGCCTGTTTATGCTGCAAAGAGAGCGCGACTAGGCGGGCTAGTTAATCAGGGGTAAGCAGCATAAACACACACCCACACACACATTAGTAAACATGTCCTGCATGCATACAAATATGCATAAATAGGCACTCTGGTGCTCTTTTTTGCAGTTACTTTGACACATCCTGCATGCTCTTTAACAAACGGAAAACTACACACACATTCACAAAAAAAAAAAAAGAATCAAAGCCATTCAAGTAGGCCTGGAGGCCCCGAGAAGTGGCCCAGGTGAGCGCTCTCTCCAAGCCCACTCCATTATGACCATCTCCACACAGGCACCTCAGCTAGAGCTAATTAACGGCCTATTACTATGCAGATATATGCAGGGCCGAGAGCAGAGCGCGAGCAATAAATGGGCTTGATGAACGAGAGAGAGGCAAGGAATGGGAGGTGTGCAGGGGGCAGAGACGGGTTGGGGCCAGGTGACAGGGAGATGGGCAAAGTGATGAATGAGAGAGGAGAAGTCAACAGGCAGACAAGAGGACAGTGGGACAGCAGGAAAATAAAAGAGAGCTGTAGGCTGCAGGGAGTGAGGATCGGATGGTAGCAGGACAAGGACTCTTATAATGCTGGTGAATCAGTAATTAAAAGCTACTGTCATGACTTAACATATTAAACCCTCATACAACCCACATACAGTAAAAAAATGACAATTCTGCACATCTTTACATAATTCTTTTGTATTCTTCTATATTCTGTATTGTATATTCTTTTAAAATATAAAACAGGTGTAAACACTGAGAGAGGAAGTGATTCTTCAGTCAATCATTGCCAAGAGAAACAATAAATCTACTTTAGTTATACTACAGATGCTTTTTTCATTTCAGGTTTATTGATGCAACTGGGAGTCTGTGCCAGGTGGAAGTGAATCGAATGCGAGAAAGAGAGGAAAAGTGTGTGCGAAGTCCGAGCACTGACTTCAGGGGGAGCAGCCAAGACTCATTTAGCAAATGACATTTTATTTATTTTCATTTAACCTTTATTTAACAAGGCAGGACAATTAGGAACACATTCTTTCATTCATTATCAGGATGATCTCAGTACTCTGTCACTCTCTCTAATAACCCCTAGTCCCCCCCTTCCTGTGTACGCACAGAAAGACAAAAAAAAAAAAGAAGAGTGTCATGTAGAAATTGTTTTTGATAGAAATTTAGTGACAAAAGAAAAAGTTTTTCCTTCCCACTTTCGCCAAGTGCTTGCTTAAACTGAGTCAGTGATTTTGGAGGTTTTCACTGTATTATTGTAGAGTCTTTACCTTACAATATAAAGCACCTTGAGGCGACTGCTGTTGTGATTTGGCGCTGTATAAGTAAAATACAATAGAATTGAATTGAAAAGACCGTTTACCTCTCCTTGTTTCCTGTCTTGCACCTTCTTTTTAAGCAACAGACACAAACATGCATATAAAAACCTGCTTTCAGAACACTGTTGAAAAATCTACCAGTATTCCTATACTTAAATTAGGGATAATATGTTTCCCAGGAACATGAGTGACGTCTTTTTCCTCCCAAGCTTGGCTGCTCTTCTAAGTCTTCCATGGTTAAGAATCGATTTATTATTTCACTCACCAGTAGTCCCTTCATTGCTTTAGATTTAATTAACTAATTGATTTGTAAAAAGCTTGAACAGATTGAATACTGAATTAGAAACGGCTGCATGGTTTTCTCTTGATTCCTGTATTAAACCAGTTATTTGCAGTATTTTAGCACTTTTTTCTTTTAAAACTTCAGCCACCTGTTGATTTTCATCTTGCATCTGACCGGCAGTATGATCTTTGTATTGAGGTTTTGGAGACATCTGTCAAGTAACTGTGTGATGTTAACTTTTTGGATGTGTGACAATCATGGTGACGATGAAAGATCAAGTAAATAAAGGTCCAGTTACACAGGCCAGGACCATCTGGCACCCAGCGATCTGAATTCTGTATTTCTGGACAGGTTCTGAACCGGCAACATTCAAAAAGCACTGTCAATCAGTAAAGAAATATGTATTTTTCTCTAGCAACCAACATCCAATATGGATGACAACTCTTGAGCAATGAATGATGTCATTGAGAAACCTCAATAGCTATTTAAAAGAGTGTTAAAGCAATTTAACAGAGAAACTAAACATAAACTGATATTTTTCTCCTTTCACCCCCTCCTACTTAGCAACAAGCTCTCAACTTACGATTGGTGGACGCTGCAGTTGTAGAAGACAAAATCCACACTGGCAAACTTCTTCCCAGTTTCCTTCGACTTTAGATACAACTTTATTATGCGTCGGTCACCTACAAAGTCAAACATAACAAACACATTGTGTTTTATTAGTGTTTTTTTTTACAAAGAATGTCAAGTGGCAAAGACGAGTAAAACCCACTGCATAATAACCGATCCAAATAAATGAATCCACATTCTTTAAATATTACGAAGGTGTGCATTAACGTTTAAAGATCTGTGGAGCTTTACAGGCACAAACTCAACAACAGTGTTTTACATTTTAGTTCTTTGAACAGGATCAAAAGGTACTCTTTCATACAACAACACTGGTACCATCACACTAGGAGCAGCAATGCATTGTACTGGTAAATTTGAATTATTAACGCCTTTTCTGCAATCTTCACATCAGTGGGCGTGATTGGACCCTCTGCTGAGACAGTTCTGACCTCCCTACTCTATACTCTACTCTATATTTCCATAGTCCATCTATAACAGTTCGTATATGGAAAATGTTTCATGGCCCCAGGATCAACCTGGTCCTAGTCAATGTATACGCTTTCACTGTTCCTGTAAATCTGCAGTTTTGGAGACAGCACTTCTGCTGGAGAGTAAAAAGAGCTCTGAGCAAAATCTATTTATTAGAGTTACTCAGTGGCAAAAACACTTACAGCTGTCTATATACATTCATGGGCTTTCAGCGGTATGTTTATAAATGTGCTCATTCTAATTTTGATAATCGAGAGGCAGTGGGTGAAGCCGAAGAGAAAAATGTCTTGTGTCTCACACAGCTGAATAAACTGTCAAATTAAGCAAACAATTCATATTTAGCATCGAGCAAAACTGTTCAGCTGAAAAGCCCGTCATGGTCTCCCCAAACAAAAGTTTGTTAGAGGGCTGAAATGTACAAATGCAAAAAGTGACACTGTGTGATCTAATAATTTATGTCCACCTGAAAGCAGGACTAAATTACTGCAGCAGATTTGAGAAAGCTTCACACAGTGAACATGACTGAAATCCTGATATCATTTTTCTGGTCAAAACTGGTTACCATTCGACCGTAAGAACTGAACTGTAGACGGATAGATGTTGATATTGCTTTCATGGAGAACTAGTCAGACCTTTTCTTAGAAAGTGATAAATATAGATCAGACTATTGCAATGGAGAAATTAAAAACATATCTTCATATAATAATAATAATAATAATAATAATAATAATAATGGATTGGATTTATATAGCGCTTTTCGAGACCCTCAAAGCGCTTTACAATTCCACTATTCAGTCACTCTCACATTCGCAAACTGGTGGAGGCAAGCTACAGTCGTAGCCACAGCTGCCCTGGGGCAGACTAACAGAAGCGAGGCTGCCATATTGCGCCATCGGCCCCTCTGGCCAACACCAGTAGGCGAAGTGTCTTGCCCAAGGACACAACGACCGAGACTGTCCGAGCCGGGGCTGGAACCGGCAACCTTCCGATTACAAGACGAACTGCCAACTCTTGAGCCACGATCGCCCCACGATATCTTTCTAACATAGCTTTTCTAAAACAAGGACAACTAATCTGGTTAATGCATGACTATGAATAGATGGCCACACCTCTTCTAGACTAGTTTTACCGGACCAATACTTTAAAGACTGTCTCATTTGTTGCACTGTGAAGTTAACTTGTCAGACTGCTACTGTACATGCGTTGGCTTTCTACCTATGATGTTAGCATCACACATCCAGAGATGCAACTGCTTCAGAGCAGATCAGTACAAATGGTCCCAAAAGGCTGAGATCACGAGTTTGAGAAATTACCTGAGTGCATTTTTTAATTTTATGGACAGGATTTCTAGGCGCAGCCAAGTGGCGGAGGGCTTTCACTTCGGTGGCCTCAGAATCTCATCTCTGCTTTTCGTGGAAGATGTGGTTTTGTTGGCTTCAACGGGTGAGGGCCTCCAGCTCGCACTGGAACGGTTTGCAGCCAAGTGTGAAGCAGCGGGAATGTGGATCAGCACCTCCAAATCTGAGGCCATGGTTCTCAGATGGAAAAGGGTGGAGTGCCCACTCCAGGTGGGGGATGAGTTCCTGCCCCAAGTGGAGGAGTTCAAGTATCTCGGGGTCTTGTTTGCGAGTGATGGGAAAAGGGAGCCGGCGATCGACAGACGTACCGGTGCTGCGGCCGCAGGGTGAGAAGTTCAGCCATCTGGGAGGTGGTTCAGGCATCTGACAAGGATGCCTCCTGGGCACCTCCTGGGTGAGGTGTTCTGGGCATGTCCCATATAGGAGGGAGAGGAGGCCCCGGGGCAGACCCAGGACACGCTGGAGAGATTATATCTCTTGGCTGGCCTGGGAACGCCTTGGTGTTAGAGGCTAGAGCTAGAGGAGGTGGCTGGGGAGAGGGAGGTCTGGGCTTCTCTGCTTAGGCTGCTGCCCCTGCGACCCGGCCCCGGATAAAGCGGAAGAAGATGGATGGATGGATGGCATTTTTTCATCTCATTGTTTCTGTTCACAATATTGTATTTAATTCTACACTTACTGATCAAAAAAATATTGATAAAGAAGCTTTTTTTTAATAGGGTAAAACCTTTCGCTTGGAAGGATGTCCAGGCTACATGTGTTAAACGTTAAGCCAAGAGCTGCCCACACGGGCACTTTATTACTATGAATCACTTACGTAGCCTCAGAATAGTTTAACACAGTTGTAACCCAAGCTAACAGGAGCTAGTGTCAAAATAGTAGCAGTTTTTGAATTTGCTAGCTTACAGTATATGGTTGGCTGTAAGAGGAGGAGGTCGTGAATGTTGCTGTCACCACTGAGGGACAAAAAATTTGTTATGTTTCAAATGCAAGTGCTGTATTTTCATGATGCAGTTTGCTGAAAAGGTAAAAAATTTGACAACTAGGTCTGTTTTTCATCTGAATAAAAGCCTTTTTTGTGTTGCTGCCCAGAATCTGTGTCAAAGTACATCAGTGGAAGAAAAAAACCCTAAGGCAGCTACTCCCAGCTGGCATTTTCCATTACAAAAAAATTAGCTGGACTCAGACACCAGTAATGAATCTACTTTTAAAAAGTTCTCAGTTTTCTTCATGTAATAATTATGATATGAAATTACATTTCTTTTTCACTTTAACAGATAAATAAGATATTCATTTTGAAAACAAAAGCCAGACATTTGTGAAGTCTACGTTAACTCCAACGTCATATCTTTTCTGACTTATTGTCTACCTTGGTCTCGCGTGATGGGAGCGATTTCTTTCGTCGAAGGAGACAGGCAATAGATGCGTCCGCCGTAGATGCGCCCTTCCGTTTCTACGTAGTCCTCAAAGGAGCAGTTCACTCCAGCAGAAAGACTCGGCACATTCTGTGTCTGAAGCACAAGCTAGCGAGAAAAAAAAGACAGAAAGCAGAAAGATGAGACACAGCAGAAATTTAAATCAATACACTTCATTAGTAATGGCCCAAAGCAGAAAATGCTGCTCAGACGTGTGGCTCAAAACGCACTTTTCAGCTCATACTCAAAATGACTGTTAGCTACAACACAAAACAAGCTTTATTTAGTCTCATTTCACATCTGCCTTATTCATTTTTCCCAGCCATTAATCTTTACCCCACTCATCTTATACGAGGACCACGTACAAATTCACGAAGCCTCTATAGAGTAGCTGAACAGATACACAAGGTCAGACAGTGCGCTGTACCTGCACTTCTGACATGGTGACGGAGACGGTGTCTGGCTGGATGGAAAGTCGGACACACTGTTCGACTCTGGTGGTGAAACGCTGAGGCTCTTCTGCTCGTTTGCAGCGATCCTTCCTCGAACATCTAGAGACAAAAAATATGCTCACATAAGCAATAAATGAGCAATAAATACCTGTGTTGTACATGAAATTCACACCAGTCTTGATTCCTTGTTGTGCTTGTATATGTAGAGTACATTTTACTAAGTATCACAGCTAAAGGCATTTGGTCCAAATGTGGCTTTTAAGCACTTCTCAGTTGGGAAGAGAAAAAACAGCGAGATCACTGATTTATTGGATAACCCACAGGATGCTGAGTTTCAGACACCGACTCTGTTCATTAGTGAGTGCATAGATGCATGGGAATTAGAAGTAAATTGCAAAGGTGCATATAAACAACCTATGCAGTTACAAGTTTAACACAGGAGAAACAGGAGTATGCGTTAATGATAACATGACAACCACACATTCAGCACTTTCTTAATAGCAACAGAACCATAGTGTGGTCATCAGTATGCCTATTTGTACTTATAAAGCAAGCATTGAGTTAATCAGAGCTATGGTTTAGCAAAGTCTACGAGGACTGATTACCGTGAAGACTGACCATGCATAAGAGTCAAACATAAAGTCCAAAAGAGCAATAAACACGTAGAGCAAGGCATTAGTTCGGGCAGAGCACTGAATGTACTTGCATTCACTGACTGGCACCAGCTGCTCATTCATGCTTCACCATCAGCGGCTCATTCATCAGCTGCTTGGCTACCAGCTGACCAGAAATTCCCAATCATATTAACACTGGTGTACATGCTGTCCTTTACAACTTAACACTTTTCACTGTTGCTCCGCTGAAACCTGGATGTCAGATGTGGCACAGCTTTTTTTTTTTTTTTGGTTGTTTTTTAACCCCAGCATCCTCCTTATGTGCTAAACATTTGGTAATGTTTCCTTAATTAAGCTTTAATGTCGAATTACTGCACGCATTTGTGAAGGGGAATTGGATCTCCCAACCGAATCCTCGCTGCCTTTTGCATTCTTTTAGTGCTCTCTTAGAGAGCAGAACCTTTTCCACTAAATCAAACAATATAATTAGCTATAAATGGTCAATTCCTATATGCAAGTGTTTCCGACCAAATTAGCAGAACAAGGTTTTAGAAAGTGGCTACTGAAGAGAAAAGGCCAATTATATCCTCAGAAAATGAGTTTAATATTGAAGCTAATGTAGGCTGTGAGGGGCCAGTTTGAGGATGCTGGAATCTAGAGAAAGTAGTCAGATTATGACTTCCTTTGCCAGATGTACAGATAATTACAACACCAGGGGTGAATGGAAGGAGAGACTCTTCAAAGCTACAATAACTTTTTCCTTCAACACATTATAGAGTGTTCAAAAAATATTAAAGGGACACATTTAATCAAGAGTTTAGCATCAAGTCAATTAAATTTCTGGGATATTGATCTGGTCAGTTAAGTAGACGAGAGGGTTGCTAATCAGTTTCAGCTGAGAGCTGGGCAGGACCTTAGAAGATCCTTAACCCATCAGCAGGACCAGTGTCTGCTCCTTTGTGCAAGGAGGAACAGGATGAGCACTGCCAAGGCTCTAAAAATGACCTCTAATAGAGATTGAAAATGTGACGTCATTCAGGGGTAAACCCGCAAAGGATTCTGGGAACTCGTGGCAAGAGGTACTAGCGCACGCAGGCTTTCAATTGAAATTACATTACACAGCGATAAAAAGAAGCACAAAAAATGGCAAGAAGCTGTTGTATTATTAACTGCAATAGCCGGTCGCATGACAGCCACGGGAAGCCGACGGGTGAAGAGATCGGTTGTTATGGGATTACGTCGTTGAAGAGAAATTGTTCGAGCCATGTTTCCGAAGTAACAAAGAGGCGACAGATGGCCTGGATTGCAGCCATTCAAAGACCAAATATAACGTCCCAGAACACTCCAGCACACATGTTAGTCTGCTCCAAGCATTCCCACAAAGGTCAGTGTTTTGTTGTAGTTAATACGTCATTTTTCATAACATAATTGGTGATATAGGTTACAAGCACGTCTGGCGCTGAACAGAAATGGTCGCGCTATGCTCCTTTGTTTATTGTGCATAAATAGTGAATTGTCCTGACACAATATTGCGTTTCGCTTCTGTTATTACCATGGTACATTGACAAAAACATATACTTTTATTTACAGGATAAAACAGGTTTTTTTGTATCACTAATTGCCCAGTACGATTACAGCATACAATATTATTGTCACTACTACATTTCTGTAACGAACCAGAAATTATTTCCACTACTAATTAATTACCGTTGAGCTCAAAGGTCCTATTAATAAACGTTTAACGAATGTGTATTTATGAAGACGATTTGTGAGACTGGTAAACTTATGATACGTACGATGGTCTTTCGTTCTACACGGTGCATTTCAAGGTCCTGTACCCATCCGTCGGTAAACTGTACCTGGGCTTGTTGCAGTGACCTGAAGTTACTAAACTTCATGAGTGTATGCACTCACTCCAAGAACCGTATAATTATAAATATGAGCGTGGTGAAAGTTGGGCAGCACGCTAACGTATTTTGTCCACTCTGTGTGCTCGTAAGGGTCTGACCCTTTCACTCCTTTGATTTTTTCCTCGTATCTTTTCTTTGACTTTTCATCAAGTCTGTCTTTGTACGGACCGGCATTGTTCTCCTTCGTTTTGTACATAACTTTTTGGGGGGACAAAGAAAAAGCAAGAAGGTATTGGAACCAGAGAATGAACGTTTTGCAGTGCTGCAAATGCTTACATTTGATACTACTACGGTAGTTGGATTGTTTTGCCACGAGTTCCCGGCATGAAATGCGCGAAAGTCACGTGGTCTGTCAATCTCTATAGGACACTGGTGTGAAAGTCTCTGACCAAACAATCAGAAACAGACTTCATGAGGGTGGCCTGAGGGCCCCACATCCTCTATTGGGCCCTGTGCTGTTCACAGATGAGAGCAGGTTCACCCTGAGCACATGTGACAGACGTGACAGGGTCTGGAGAATGTTGTAATTTGTAATATTGTTCAGTATTTACCATTACCTGTAGGTTGATAACACACTCCCCACCGAGATCTGATGTGCTTTCAAAGTGTTGCTTTATAGTAAAATAGTAAAATGAGAGCATTCATACCATGTTTATGAATAAGTCACAGGTCTAAGCCTCAGTGTAGGTGACACTGAGTGACACATTTTTGTCAATTATTGATCCAAGAAAAAACAGATACACTTATATAAATACAATTTTCAAAAGAAAGTCATTATATAAGGTGTTAAATCACGGCATTTGTTGTGTTAGAACACACTGACAAATGCAGTGCCAAAACAGGTTCACATAATGTGGTTACCATGAGCATAAACAGGCAGAACTCACAACTCTGTTGAAGTGACAGACTGTAATTAAGTGCAGAACACCCACTGAGCAACCACCGGAACAACTACATACGAGGCAGTAAAGAGTATGCACTTACACATTATGCAGCACACACCAGCCACAGTGAGGGTCTCCTGATCCCAGACAGGCTCCACAGGAAGTGTACTGCTCACAGCTCTCCACTGGTACACGGGTGACCTAGGAAGAAGAAGAAAAAAAAAACCCACGCACATAAGCACGCATTCGGCAAACACACTTGGTTAAAGCTGCACAGAAACCCTGTTTACACCACCTTCAAACAGCTTGTACTATATAGGGTTGGTATAAACAGGATCTACTGGAGGTGTCCTGCGTCTGGAACATGAGATTAAAGGAACAAGCCCACTGTGACTATCACAGATAAACAGCTCTGAAAGTGCTGCTTACAACTCCATACTGCTGCATATAAAGGTAGCTAGAGGGAGAAAAGTAGAGGTCTACAAACATGTAAACACACCCTCTGAAGAACTTATCTCTGTAATACATATACTCTGTGCTGCCCACAGTTCTGATGCAAGCAAACAATTTGTGTATTTTTAGGCATTGATAATTTCTCCTTGTCGCGTGCCGAAGAATAAAACTCGGTTGCAATTTATTCAAAGCAAAAAGATCTAAGAGCACTGCGCAGATTGTATGCATCAAAAATCAGCTTAGCCCCTCAGGATTAGAGGTGCTAATCTGATCATCAAGATCAGATTCACACTCCCCATAAAGACTGCTGTTCAGCCTATGATGATGAGCTATAACTAGACACATATAGCAAGTTTAGGCACATTGCTTTGTGCAATCGTCAGTGTAGTCATCGTTTGGTTGGGTAGTGGATTCAAGGATCAATACTGGAAGGAATACTGAAGGATTGTTGTGGAATTTGACGCTAAAGGGTCAAAATCAACCTGCTGATGTGGCAATCGCATAAGAATTCCTCTAGCCCGACCAACAGTTTCATTTTTTTGGCTTCAACTAGGATTATCTCAGCTAAAAATATTCGAAATTGCCAGTTGACAAGTTTTATATAGGGTGCACTAGGTACTCGCCTGCCTACAGTTGCTGTGCAAGCACTTTGCAAACCACATCCACCCCACCATTCCTTATCATACTGTATCTAACTCAATCAAGGTTGTATGACACATGTTGCCACTGCTCTAGAAGGGCAGTGAGGTGGGCCTTTCCTGCATTATGCTCTTTCCTATCTGGGTATGGAAAGGCAGGAAAGTCCCAGAATAAAAAAAACAAGCAGGTTTTATCTTTTCTGAGTCCGATGGGGTCCTCTTGGGTCCTTGTGATGTAAATTTCAAGATCAGACAGTGAGTGCGAGGTCCACGCACACATCCGCAGAGAATTCACTTTACAATGCATCAACTATGCATACGTCCAGGCAGCAGACTTCAAAGAAGTGCAACGGTAATGACAACTCGGTCATCGGGTCTCGAGCTGTCAGTGTCTGCAGCTGAGTATAATCCAGGCTTCATTCCACCAAATATGAATTACCGTAGTAGAGAGCAATCCTTTTTTGACTATAGTGCTCTAGACTTAAATGGGAGCTACAGAGTTTTAGTGTGTTTAAAGCAAAGAAGCAACCATGGTGAATTAGTGTAGGTTGCAGCTTTTTTTTGCCTTGACCCACATTGAGTCTGTCTGTCTTTGTCTTTACTATGTTAATTTTGACAATTCTTTTCTTATTGAGTCCCTTACAACTCTCCCAAACTAATGAGTGTACATTCAAAATTAGCTAGCGTAAAGCTGTAAGGCCTTTTCTGCAGCTACATTTTTATTAGGCTGTCTGTCACTTACTCCAAAAACTACATAAACCAGCTTTGTGTAGCACTCCAGTGAAAAATAAGCAATAACCAAATGCACGATACTGTGGTACTGTACTTAACACCATTAAGATAAACATCGAGGATTACTCCTTTTGTCTCCTAAATCTGTCCTAGCTGCCATTTGTGTCTCTGCATGACTGCACTAAGAAATAAAACTATGAAACCTGATCTCTTGCATAGGAACTGGGGAACCTCTCTATCAACAAGGACATCAAACAACATTGTCCAAATGTATCAGTCTCTTAAAGCGCAACTGAAGATATATCTGAACATCAGGCCACGATAAAACTTGCAGAAATTAGCATTGAGAAGTCAACGGATGGCTGCAATTATTATTGAACATGCATGTTGTATACTGCTGCCTTCACCATCTGTTTGCAAGATAATCGGGAAGGACAAGTTACACTGGATTATACCCAAAGTGTAGAAGAAGTTGACTAATTATCCCTTGCAAAATGCTTTAATCACACCTGTGCACATTCAGGTTTAATCTTTTTCTTTTATAAATCCGTAATCTGCAGCGTATCGGAATCTGTGTATTTTATCTGAACTTACTGGATGCTGTTTGGCAGTGACAGGTAGACTGGCAGACAGGAAACTGCCTCAGGCAAGCACACACACACAAGCACACGCCAGTGAGAAAGTTACTCTCTGGACTAAATTGAGAGTTTGAGACAAGTTTTCTGGGGCAGTTGTTAAATTCTTAAATACATCACTGACCACCCAGGATGCATCCACACACGAGAACGTGCATGCACACCTCCTGCTTCCTCAGATAGGCGAGGTACGACATCAATAACACTGCAGAGGCAGGAGGCACACCAGGTGAGCTGGAAGGTGGTGAGGATGAATTCTAATGGCAGCTGCAGACGCAGCAGTGGAAAAAGCTTCAAAGAAGAAACCCTACCTTCACCGCACCGTTTTTCAACTTATTAAACTTCAAATGTTGAATCATGCTCTTTTCATGTCTTATGCTTGATTGATCAGACATTGCATATGTTGGTTTTAATGTCAACATACTTTAAAAAAAAAATTCCAATTTCCCGTACTCTCTGTTGCTCTGCTTACAGTACCTTCCGCTGCTCAAAATCTTCCCCATTCACATGATTCTCACCTCCCAAAGCAGCCTCTGATGGCCACCAGAAGAGCATTTGGGTAGGAGCTGCTCAAGTTGTAGATAGTATGGGGAAAACAGTGTCTCTGTCTCAACTTAACAATGAACTCAATCTGCTTTGATGAACCCTACATGAGTGTCAGGTCTATCCTTTAATATTTTCATGGCTCAGTCATACTACAGTAAAAATGGGACGATAACCTCCTTGCAAACTGGAGAAAAAAATCTGTGGTTGCCAGGTGACTGCACTGAATTTTTTCACATTTGGTGACCGACTGCGAGTATTTGAAGCAACCAACTGGTCACCCAGAGGTTCACCATACAACACCCTTTACCTCTGGGCGACCGGTCATCTTTGCAAAAAGATCCGTCTAAATAACTGCTGCATGACTCAAACTCACTGCAACCACTCTCAGACAGATTGGTGAAGGTTTGCAAATAATTTCAGTCTAACTTATAAATGCAGGACTGGATTAAAGTATAATGGGAAACTCCGTTCCTTATATGAGCCAATTGCACATTACATCCCAAGACAGCTTTAATACAAACAGCAAATACCGCAACTAGATGTCAGTAATCCCGGCATCTCTTGCGCGGTCTGTACATATCCTCCTCCTGTGTCACTCTAATGTACAGTTGGACACAATAGCTTATGGCAGATTCATAACATGGTAATAGTAACCTGTGCCTGGTAACTATTATAATGCTACCATTACAAGGCCCATGCCCCTTACAGGACATCAAATAGCAGCAAATTGCAGTCATTACTTGCGCCTGGACAAATACCACGCTAGTAATACAGCCTATCTGATAAAGGGAGGACGGAAAGAAAAAACATGTCATGCTCAAGCACAATAGCCAGGGAGAGAAGTTTATTCAATGGGATTTTGTGATAGTGGGCCAGATGATGTATTCCATTGGAACAGTTCAATTATTGAGTTTTAGAAAACAGATAATGGGATGGGAAACGGGAAATGCTCAGCCAAAGACTCTTTGTCTTACTGAGGTGGCTGGGGAGCATTGGCGTGTGTGTGTGTGTGTATGTGTGTGTGTGTGAGCAAGACAGTACATAAGTGAGCACCACCTATTTATATTAAATATGGCATTTTCATCCGTGGCCTATTTGCTGCTGCCGAGGGGAAACACATTCATCTGTGGACAGTGGCGGGAGGTGAGGCTGGGGGAGGACAGGGGAATTAGGAGAAGAGGTAGTGGAAGACAGAAAGAATGAGATCACGGAGGGAAAATGTCCATTTTAAACATTCATTTTAGTCTCCAAATGATAATGGACAGTGTTTGAAGGGGGGGGGGGGGGGGGGGGGGGGGGGGGAATATCCCCAGCAGCATTCAAATGCTTTTTCTCTTTCTTTTTTGCCATGTTTCCAGAGTGGAGGGTGGAGAGAGAGCAGAGCAGAGGAGATGACTGGGGGGAGAGTTTATTACAAATAAATAACTGCTACAAATGAGCCTCTCTCATTTGGGTCATGATAGAGAGCCTCTTAATTTGCCTAGTGGCAGATGAGAGGAAGGAGGAGGGTGGCGGTTGTGGGGTGGGGGAGGTGGATTAGATGGAGGAGGGTGGAAATGAGGAATACAGGGAAGGATAGATGAGAAAGACACACAAATGTAATTGCGACTGATGTTTCATTCCACATATGGGGCCCTTTTGGTCCCAAGCTAGCTGCCGCTATAGGCCTAGCTGTAATTGTCCCATCTGTATAATATGGCGAGGAATATAAGGCGCTATCGCTACACAATAGGCTGATGGATGAGCCCAATTCTAAGACGACTGCACAAATGCACACATGTTACCAGCAACTAAGTGCATGCAAACAAGCTATCTGTGGTAATGTAAGCACGCTGAGGTGCAGTGTTTGAGTGTACAACTTCAAAACGCTGTTGTAAATTACACTTTAAATTATGTGCAAAGGATACACCGAAACGATGCTGGATGACTTATAAACACACAAAAATAATGGGCAGTCCGAATATCAGTTTCAGTAGTGCTTGTTTAAGAAAAAAAATAAAGTCTCATAACCATCCCCCTGTTCTCTGCCTTTCTATCTTTCTGATATGCCCTCATCTGTCATGAATTTGGCTGGACAGACCAAAAACACACCAAATGAGGCCATAGATCACAAGTAGCCACTGTGAGACACAAACTTGGGCAGAAACAGGCAGAGAGAGGGGAACAATACAGAGCTTAGCAAGAAAACAAACTCTTGTAGAGTCAACCCTTTAAAAGTGCATTCTTCCTTGCATAAGTTCACGTAGTACTCACATTCCCAAGATGACAATAAAGGGAAACACTGGGTTGAGTCTGTGTTGAGAAACTCAACACCCTACTGTTTGTACACCCTGTTTCCAGTATTTATGCTAAGCTAAGTTGATTATTTACTATTTGCAGTAGAGCGTTAGCATGTGCAAGATGAAAGAGATGAAAAGATCTATATAAATAAACCTATAAAACAAACATATTATTTTACATATATTGTCTTCTTAGCCACAGATATGCATGATTCATGGCACCAGAAATCTGCACGAGCAATGAAACTAAAATGATCTAGGATGGCCTCCTAAGTCCTTCTTGACTTCCTGTCTCTTTATCTCACGCTCTCAGTCACTGAGATTTTACAAATCAGCTTCAGTCTGTTTCTTTCTTTTTTTTTTAAACCCAAGTCACGCTGTTGCTCCCAACCACATTAAGACTTCTCCATCGCTCTCCGTTTCACTGTCTGTCTCTTTGACTGTCTCACAAATCACATTCTGATCAGCCGATCAGTCATCTCTCTGCCTTCGCTGACAGACAGCAAGGATGTGTGTGCATCTGTGTTTGTGTGTCGGTGACGAGAAAGATATGTCATCTGAAAAGATGCCAGTGCAATTTTTTTAAATATGTAAATGCACGCCGTCAAGTCTTTCAGATATACAATTAAATTCAAGATTTCAAAAGTTCTCATTCATTTTTTTAAGGTTTTAGACATCAGTAGTGCCATCAGTGTTCAAAAGTCTTAAGCCACACCTTTTATCTTTATATTTTCCTTCCAAGGAGCTTGACTTTATTGCCATTTCTATAGTGTTCTTGAGAAATAGGATTTCTGAAGGTCTTTCAAAGCTTTTTTATGGACATTTGCAGTTTATTCATTAATTTTTAGTCCAGTCTTCATGCCTGAAAAATTTGAAAGTAACATTTTTTTGTTTGTTACACCATTTAACTCTGGCCAATCAAACATAAAAAAGGCCCCTAACTGACAGAATGAACCAGTGTTGAACCAATTTTAAAGCACTTGTTTTTTTTTTTACTAGCCGCCAGTCACATAATTACATAAATTGTTCCCATTTCTTGATTTGAATCAATTACCAAACATAACACCGTTTGACAAGCACGAAATAGCTTTTTTTTGCAGCAACAAATTGATTTCAAAAACTTGCTAACAGCTAAAACCTTGGCATATCTCAGCACGGTGTGCATCATGTCCTTATAAAATGTGATTAAACGGGTAGGGTGTATTTCGAAAGAAGAAGCAGCAGGACTAAAATACTATCTACAGCAGATGAACAATGTCTGAAAGTCATGTCCTTGAGAAACAGGAGACCTGACATAAGGACCTGAGAGATATATCTGGCCCTTCAGTTGATCCATCTACCGTTTGCTAAAGTCTTACTAGAAATGGTCTCCGTAGAAGGGTCGCTGTCAAGAAGCCATTCTTTCCCAAGGAAGGGAAACAGGGAGAAAAGAGTGAGATATGCTAAATTACACAAGAACTGGACTGAAAATGAGTGGAGGAGTGGAGGTCTTAACAGAGGTACAGCAGTAAGTGTCCACGGCCATCTGCAAAACATGGTGGAAGCTCTGTTGTGATGTGGGCTGTGTTTCAGCAAGTGGTGTTGGGGATCTTGCCAAAAGTGATGCCACTAGATTTGCAAAAAACTACCCTCACATTTTGATTCACCACACAATATTATCTGGAAAACATCTGATCAGCAATAGCTTCATTTTTCGGCATGACAATGATCCGAAACATAGTGCCAGTGGAGTGAAAGCATACCTGGAAGACATATAATGGAACACTATGTCATGGATTGGCCTCCCCAGAAGCCAGAACTTAACGTTAACGAATCAATGTTGAAGCTTCTTGAACTGAACAAAAGGCAGCCAACATCCAAGAACAAGAGCTTTGAATGACCTTTAAGAAGCCTGAAGAACTATTCATGAAGACTACTAAATGAAATGACAAGAAAGACTAAATACTACTTTCATACTAACTTTCAAACTCTTTAAAATACTGTATTTCCATGCATTTTCTCTTCTTTCGCACATTTATAAAACAGGGTTTGGAGATTTCATTTTGATAGTGACGTGTACTTTCTACTTTCTAGTTTCATTACATGTCCAACCTATAACATATCCAGTGGGCTTCACGCAGACTGTTAATGAGCACAGGAGCAACCGCCATCAACACTTCGAGCAGCACTTCCTCTCCTGTTGTCAACTTTAGAAACAGTCTTTCAGAAAAGGCTGGAGACACTTTTTTTCAGCTGTATATGTGTGATGTGAAACCAATTATATGTCAAAAGATATTTTTTAAAAAGGGTGTTTTTTAAAAGCTTATTCATGGATAAATCCTAAAGCAATTCATAGTTTAGTTGAAGCATTACACTTGAACTTGAGAGCCCAGCACACCAGAAGGGCTTCGATGTCACACTCAGAGACAACATTTAAATAATATTCAGCGTTAAAAAAATAAATAAACCTCCTTGTCACCAATTTCAATTCGCCCATGCAAACAAATGCAAAGGCATGCTCCGAAACTCAACTCAACCAATTAGCTGACAGGGCCAAGGGCATTTCTAGTTTCCTCATCTCATTATTTTTCCTGTACATGTCTTCAATAACACTTTTTTAGCCACTTCAAAGTTGGAAAAACACCAGGGAAAGTCTCATAAAAGAAGCACACAGCACTCTTTTCTGCATGACCTCCAAGTACAGTAAATGCTGAGTGAATTGAATATGAACCTTGTCTGATGTGGTGCCAGGGGTAGGGTTTCTGTACTGTGCAGTACAGTACAGCTCAGTACATTTCTGTACTGTAGCAAAATCGATACATGGAGGTACATCATTGGACCGTTATGCCACTGTCTGAGAGGCTTCGCAGGGGAAGGAGGGGGCGAGGCCATTCGCTGCTAACGTGCGACCTAATGAAGCTGTTTTACAAGCGCAGTGGCGTGACCTTGCCCTTTGAGTTCAATAGTGTAAATCTGGTCATGATGTTACTACATAGCAAAGATCAGAGACTGGGTGCTGTCTGCGTCAATACTAGAAGTAGATCAAAAATCCTCAGGCTGTATTTGTCCGGCTGAAAATAAAAGAATAGCTCATTATCACGGGAATTAATGAAAAGGAAGCTGCACGTTAGAATCAGGGCGGATAATTATATGATAAGTAAGTCCTTTGGTGCAAAGGTACAGTAGAAATCAATAGATTATGAACTGTAATCCACTTAGTCACTTGCTTTCAAGCAGTTAGGTGATGTAATCCATAGGGACACGCAGGGAAAAAGAAATATCTGTCTTGGTGACGTCATCGACAGAGGGTGATGACAGTATGAAAAATCTCCCTTTAGCGCGCGGCTTTTATTAGATCAGAACAATTTGAACATGTAACGAGGAAACAACAGCAATGATAAAATTGATTTAGTGCCGCTGCTTGTTTTTATGAGCACAAAAATGATGCGATATCACTGAAAAGACAGAGACGGACCCAAAGCTGGAGGCAGACAAAGATACATGGAGTGAAAGAACACCGTGAGGCTGTGTGTGTGTGCGTGTAGGAGTGTGTGTCTCACAAAGACACAAAAGGAGCCGTGTGTAAATCCATCGCTCGCTAATCGAAAACTCTCCTCTCGCGGTGAATCAGTTTTATGTTTTTGCACTCTACATTCGCGAGCCTTCTTATATGTGACTCACTGCTGCTATACAGATATGCGGTCTATACGCTGCAGTCCAATCCACTACTTTTAATTATGTGCGAGTGAATATGGGAAAAGGTAAATTGCTCTGTCAAGCTGGGAAATGGGCTTTTTGATGTTTGAGCTCTCATCACTTGGCATTTCTATTATTCAACAAGGAGAGAAAAATGAAGGGATGAAGAGGAGGAAGAGAGGAGGAGGAGAGGACAAACAACACCAAGGTACACCTCACTCCTGAATGCGACTGTCACAGAGTATGCATGCACATCAGCCAGCAGGGTGGAGTATCGCTGATCATCTTGTAGCGGAAAGTTGTCTCTCATTGATGCAGATCAAGCGCACCCTATGTTGCAAAAGCCCTCCCATGTTTGGTTTAAATAAGTGAAAAAAACTTTCATCAAATCAAAAACACACCATGTTTCGATATAAAGGCAACTGGCTGCCAACATATAACGACTTTACACATTGATGATGTCAGTAATTTGTTTTCAGCATGTGCTGCTCCCCTTGAGAGGCCGAAAACGCCAAAGTAAAACAATGCTAAGACATATTTACATCTTCAGGCTGACTTGGACTTCTGCAGTGAATCTTTGTAGAGCCTATGTGATTATTTGCTAATTACCTTGTGGTCATGTACCGGTTTTATATAGGCAGTGCGAGCCATGATAGAAGTCTTTCTACTTCTTATACAGTCTCATACGGTCTCCCTCCAGGAATATACTGACTCAATAATAAATTCAAAAACTGTAGGGAAAAAAGTAGCTGGAAATGCACAGGAGAAATTGACAGTACTGAACAGGCCAAACGCAATAGCTGCAAGCTGTTGCGTTTGGGTAGGTTAGGTTTCGTTATAGGGCATGGGTGGGCAACTCCAGGCCGTGAGGGCTGGTGTCCTGCAGGTTTTAGATCTTACCCTGGGTCACCACATCTGAATCAAATAATCAGTTCATTACCAGGCTTCTGGAGAACTACAAGACATGTTGAAGAGGTAATTTAGCCATTTAAATCAGCTGTGTTGGATCAAGGACACATCTATAACCTGCATGACACCGGCCCTGGAGTTGCCCACCCCTGTCATAGGGTCTCAGAGGAGCTTGCAGTTATGATATAACTATGGTGTAGATTTCCCCCTAGTTTTGGCCCAAACCGTATAAATAGGACGGCTGCATCAGGAAGGGCATCCACTATAAAAATCTGCGCCAAATCATACTGCATATTATATATGAAACAGGTGTTTGTTAAAATAATTAACAAATACAGTTTATGTCTGGCACAATAAAGTCATTACAGTGTGATTCCCCACCTTACCTCGGGATCCTACTGGACATAGACTACCATCTGGGAGTTTCTGAGTAACTTTCGAGATGCCAGAAGTCTGAATTCTAACCTGTTACTCAATCTTTGAGTAACAGTTCTATTCGGAGCCCCAGAAAAAAATGCAGAAGTTTATACATCCCAAGGCTTGGCGAGCGACCTTAAACCCTAACACATTAACTAGTGTCCAAGCACCCTCTGGCTAGGAAGAGACTCGTCATCGGCAGGCCAAGAAGGCTATGCACACACTCTGATCCTTTATTGTCTGGAACACAAGTTCACATGCAGCGGTGAGGGGCAATTCTCATTCTACTCTCTATGCTCTGTGAAGCCACCAGTGGGAGAGCAGTTACCACACAAACTCACTCTGACTGAGAGAGACTGACATGCGAACCCTAAAAGAATATTGCAAATACGAAGCAGGAAGAGTTAGACAAAGGAACAGAGCATATTCTCCAAACCAATTATATTTTCCCACCTTCTCAGCTCTCACCCACTCTCGCTCCCTCCTTTTCTGCTTCATTCTCTGGCTGGACTGTAAATTTGGAAAGCTCTGGAAGTGAAAGGCCATTATCTGCTCTCCTAGGGGTTGGTCAGTCCATTTTGTCTTCTCTGTCAATTAGTGTGATTCTGACTTTCATAGGAACAAAATTACACAGGCAGAGAATATACAATTTAAAAAAAAAAATAAAATTCCACTGCGGCATTGGTCTCTAGCAAAAATGAGCTTACGCGTCATGTAATTCTGTCAACATTCAAAATGTTGACAGATGGAGATGGATGGCGCTTAGTATAACTGAATGCAACATCAACAGGAAATTAGCTAAGGTTTAAACAGAGGGAAACAACAAGTGTGTCTCCCTACCAGCACCATTGAAGGTCACAAATTAGCATACCTTGACTGTTGTTCTTACTATGAAGTTAACTGTCATTCAACAAACTCTCCAGGAAGTCACTATGTTCCAGAAACCTCTTGTATAACTGCACCTTGTTGTTTTTGTGTTTCTGTGTGGATTTCATGAGCAAAATTACGAAAATTGAAACATAATGTACCTTTGAGATCTCCTAAAGCTAGCTTGCGCTTGCTAGCTCTTAATATTTGATATTGGAGCGGCACTAGTCATTATTTTTACTTTACCCGACCCTGGATTCGTAATAATAATCTGCTCCTCGGGTTTCAAAACAATTCCTCTTTAAAGTGCAGCAAAAAGAATCCTCCATGTGAATGCCTGCACTTCTTCACTGGCTACATTAGTAAAATGTAACAGATTAACTTGGATCGTGTCATAGAGGAAGCATTGCAGATTCAACAAGGCTTCTCTCCTAGCAGCTGACCTCCTACTGTCACTGCACTAACATGCAGCAGACATATCAGTGCTCATCAAAAATAAAACACTACCTTTAATAATTGAAAATTACTTTCTGGTAGCAATAGCAGTTGCAGATGAAAGGAATTAGAAGGGAAAATCTGCAAATGCTCTCAGCATGAACTTTCTTCATCCTGCTGAGCAGCTGCTAAGCACTGCTGGCAGAAGCAGTGAGTTGTTGGACAGAGGCCTAAAGTTGTATTTGATATCATTTAGAGTGTCTTTTCACAGATGAATATTCTTTGTAATCCTCAAGGTAACCCAGAGCAATGTATAGTGCTAAAAAATGAAGGGAACACTTGAGCAATTTTTTAACTTTGACTTTTGTGACGTTTGGTGGTATTTTGAATCCAGTCTTCAAAAGGTTGAGGATTATAGTTTCCAGTGAACGTTATTATATCATTTTGCCCTCATAAATTACATAGCTGGGCTGAGACCTGACCTACTGTACTTGTGTTACAAAGGCTCTTTTGTTATCTGAATGCTGGGTAGATAGAAAAGAAATACAGCAGCAACACAGTTTTCTTTTCTCCCTGCACCCTCGTGCTACATTCATATAATTTCAGGCAGATGCTGTACAGCTTTTGAAGAATCAAATATTTTATTTTTATTTTATTGCATGAAAGGACAAGACCACGATGGTAAAGTACAGACTGAATCCAGAAGAGAAAAAGAACATACTATACTGTTAACAGAACTTAGGCTTTTGCAAGCGTCTGGACAGACAGCATGCTAACACAAAGCTCGCCAAGAACCCAGAGTGATATTAAAGCCGAGTGTCCCAACCTTGAGAAGTCAGGGTTGATGCCGGTTCATGTTTTTGTGTCGATCACTTTGAATTCTTTTTGTCCATTTTTCCTTGTGTTGTCAGCTTTGTATTTATATGTAAGCACTAAAAGAAAGATCCTCTATGTGTCCTCTTTGGGATGATGACGTTTGTGTTGGTGTGTCGGACTGTAGCTTAAGGTTTCAATTGTTAACTGGTAATTATTAGACAACGCATTTCAGGTCATTTTACAAAGTAACAAGAACGCAATGTAACGATTAGTGTAACATAATTACTTTCTCCAGGTAATTAAGTAACATATTGCATTCGATTCAAAGAAAGTAACAAGCAATGTGTAATACATTGCCTTTTTTTGAATAACGACTCCAACAGTCGACTTAATCAGCTATTTCCTAAGGCACCCTCAGTTCCCAAAACCAAACAAGCACCAAGCTGAAGGTTAAAAACAGTTCAAATTCTTTTAACTGCAATAAGGTCATCAGTATACATTTTCTGACAGGTGTCTGCATCCCTTCCATCCAGAAATAAAGAGGTAGACGGGTATAAACTGTTAGCAGTTAGCGAGCAAGGTAGAAAGTGAACATCTAAAATTATTCTGGTTGAGGTTATTAAAAACCATAAATGTACCAAAATGCCTTAGACAGATCAAGCCAAGCAAAAAACAAACGGCGTTTGGAACATAATAATGTGCCACTGGATTATTATAGCGGTATCACAATCAATCAATCCGCTAAGGTCTAAGTGCTGTAAACGTTATAATCAGATGGTGAGCACACGTAATCGGATGAGAAAGTAAGAGGCAGACATTAATAATGAATATGTTGCTGCATGTTTTGTTTTTATTTTCTATCAAAAAAGTATGCTCTTGACTCTTCTTTCTACACTAACATGTTATTCTTTTTTAGAGAGTTAGCCTAAAGATGTGCTATGCTTGAACAGCACTAATAAAAATATATATAGAATAATGAGTGAATTATTGTTTAAGGACTTGTGTCTATTCAGAAAAAAATGAAATACTAAAAAGAATGCGAGTCATCTTAACAGAACAGGGCCCAGACACAGGGTTGATACATGGTTACTTTACAAGCTGCTTAGATTTTAAAAGAAATTCGTCCTTTTCCTGTGTGCAGTGTTAAAAATGTAGGCGGTCACACACATTCTGCTGCATTTAATTGTGTTAATGTTGTAACTGGACCTGGAGCATAACTATAAATAATTTGGGCACTGAAATTACATTATGAATCAACTCTATCTTCGTGTGCATACATAATTCAGCGCGAGTTTCCAAAATCAGCACGTGTGTCCCCGACTCAGTGTAATTCAATATGCATTTAGGCATTTTCTCTTTAGAGTACATTTCAGCTTCCTGGACCGATCCACGATCGAGCGCCTTATTCCCTCCGTCACGTCAACAACTACGACGTCCATTTGTATCAGTTACACTCCACTTCCTCCGCGTGCTTATTCAGACACGTGGAAGTCAATTAAGTCTAATCGCTGGTAAATTACACAGCACTTACACGCCGGTTACCGTCTACGTAGCGAGGAAGTCTCGTTGAAGGTTATCACATCAAGGTCATTAACCATTATGAGATAAGAGTCGTGCAGGTAAAGAAGGGATGAGCGGGAGAGTGGCGACTGCTGTATCAAACTCTCGTGGATAAAGACATTTCGAGATAATGACATGTACACGCCAGGATTTGATCGTGCATATCATAATGCTGTGCAGATGAGGTCAGTGTGGGAAAATGAGAGGCCACGGAGTTTAACCAATTTAACGTCACAAGCCTGTGTATAATAATACTTATCATCTTTTCAGTTCTGTTCGCTTGCTGCAATGGCTAAACTGTAATTTTCTGTTGTTGATCAGGTGTTTTTTAGATGGAGAACCAAGGATTTTTGTGAGGAATATCCTGAAGTAAACATTCAAGGGTTGTGTGTAATGTGTATCCCCGGTGGAAGGAAGGTATGCACGGCTTCATCCTATAAGGTGCATTTTAAAATTCATGACATTAATTAGCACCTAAAACTGTGCATGTGTGTGGAACGCTGCTTAAGCTGCAAATGTGTTCATGCCCAGTATGTGGTACTATATGTGAGTAATTACCTTGATTGCTCACTCCCCCCGTGTATATTTTTAATATATTTTTCCTCATCAGCTCTTAATAGTGCTCTTCAAGTGTCTCCATTTTCTTCCTCTCCCTCTCTCTTCCCAGCCTTCACTTATTTGCAATGAAGGCGTTTGTGTGTGCGTGTATGTGTCTTTCAGTATGTCAGCAAGTGTACATGTACATAAAAACCCATCCCTAAAATTGTTCCATATATAAATGACTATTGATTTTGATTCACAATTTCCTCAGTGTGCCAGTGGCAACAAAAGGCTCCTAACAGTGCTCATCTCTAGTTTACACGTGGTCATCTGGAGTGTCTGTGTATGTGCGTGTGTGCGCGCACTTCTCCTACCTGTTTATCAGTGAGAGCATATAAGTACTGATGATCTGGGCTGAAGAGCAAATCTCGCAGGATCGGGCTCCCGTTGCTCACCACAACATTTTCATACAACACGGCAGGCTGGGAAATGGAGTTCACCAGTATCTGTAAGAGAACAGAGGAAAACGGTAAAGCCACGCTTATAATGCAGTCATAGATGATCGTTTTACCACTGTGTGAAAAAGAGAAGCCGCGATGCTCGTCTTTGTTGCTACAAAAACGAATCCAAAGAGCTCACAGTTTTTAGTCAAGTGTAGAAAAAGTTCAGCATCTCAATCAAAGTTGCACATTCTGATTAGATGCAACGGAAGCTATTCATGGCGAGGTGGCGCCCAGAAACTTTAGAAAGTAAATAATACTTTGCAACTTTAAGAGACTACGGGAGAAATAACTATTGGCAATGAACGACTGAAGAGACTACCAGTGACAGTGATGAATACTGTTGATTGGCGTATGACTTAAAACCGTGGTCATTAGAAGAACACCTCGGCAAATGGAGCCAAGAATGTCTGCTCGCAATCAGCTGACAGCTCCAATGCAATGAACGAATGTTTACGTGCCTTTAGGGTTAAGATTGGAGTTGTCACAAATGATCACTTTGACCTCACAGGATTAAGCCTGTGAGTCATTACTGAGGACAACCCTTAACTGTGTTAACTGTAATGTGTACAGTTTTGTATATGTATGTGCATATTTGCATGTACATTAAATGCTATATACTCTTACAGGTCTTACAATTCTTTTTTTAAAATGTTTTCTTTCTATTTTAATTATTTTATTATATTATCCCTCTGTTCAGCACTTTGACTGACACTTGATGTCTTTTAAATGTGCTATATAAATAAAGATGACTTGACTTGACTTGAACTCTACGCTTGGCAATCTTTGGTTCATCCAAGTTTCTAAGCCTTTCTCCATAATATAGGGTTGGTGTAGGCCTCAGCAATAATAGGTTAGACCTGATGGGGTTAAAGGATGTGCCTTTGCGCATCTATAGAGTGCTTCCAGCTTCCAGCTGCTATTTCTAAGTTGATCTATGGAACATATGTGACTCCACCAAGTACCCCAAACTCCAAACATAAACTCCTGCCTCAAACTGACCCAATGTTCATGTTGAGAAGCATCACCATCGATGAGACCTAACAACAGTTCAAAAGTCCACAAAGTCAAACCCAAAAGTAGGTAAAGTAAACCCATGTTTTTTCTCCTCAACATTAAAAGGGTTGTGCACCATCAAATTATCCCCCAGGGTCAAATCATTAATGCAGACATCTACCGTACCATCCTGATATGACTCCCTGTGACTTCCTGTCTTATAATTCATTTGCTGTTTGCTGTTTTGACACATGCAGGAGCTCCAATGAGCGTCAAAGGAGAAGAAGTATAAGTTTTCAGACTGGGGGCAATCAAAGAGTAGTGCAACACCGCCCAGACAAATGACCTTGAAGAAGACGTCATGTTCAGGATGGTTTTGACAATCTGACTATTTGACTATATCGTGCAACGCTATTATTCATTTTCTCATCCAATACGTGGAAATTAAAATGATGCATTCACTTCCACCTCATGTAACTGCAGTCTTTTCATCTAGTGAAACACTTCAGAGGTTTCCTTAAAATGTTGCCATCAGGCGAAAAAATGCTACTAAAAGCGACAGATTACAATTGAAGTATCTTTATTTCAAACTTGCAATTCTAATATTTGTTATGTTGCCACAGTACTCAGGGTGTACCAACAACATGCAGCTATATGATGGTTCTTTGGTTGCCGGTGTTTAGTCTCCTGACGAAATTACAGAGTTATGAGGGTCACTCCTCCTGCAGCAGCAAGTAAATCTTTTTCAGCTTCCCTCTTTCCTTCTATGTCTGGATCTTTCTCTTTCTAATTTCCGAGCCTCCATCTGCTCATCCATCACCTGACAGAAGTATAGTCTGCTGAAACTTTTTCTGTTTCTCTCCACTTGCTCCACCAGCTCTCTCTGTCTTTCTCTCTCTCTTTTTTTTTATTTCTTTCTCCTCCTCCTCAGTCTCAACAGTCTCTGTGGTTATTATCTGCCAAATCACTACCAGAGTTTCCTTAATCTTTCTCTGAACAGAAGGTTCATTAACAGACAGGCTGTCATCGCTGTATGTGCTTTTGATGCTTAAGAGGAGGAAGCGGCTTTGGTTAAAAGTCAAGTGCTCTGGTAAATCAGCTTTGAGGAGATACTCAGTGGGATAAAAGTAGACTGAAACGGGGAATAAGAGGTAAGTCTACAGCAGTGAGAAACTGTTTTCTTGCCTAATTTTGGCGAAGGAAGTGGAATGCTATCTGCATAAGAAGCGACCTGTGTAGCAGACTGTGTCTGAGAGTTGTGATCTGATCAGAGAAATTGCAAATTGCATAACTTTTGTTGACTTTTAAAGAGCCTTTTCCCCACTCGTGCTATTGTTGTTCTGTGTGAAGGAGGTGCATCGCACTAGTTACTGTGCAAAGGTCATTTGTTTCAGCAGCCCCCACCGCCCCTGCGTCACACCCACACGATAACGCACTAACACAAACAGACACACAAACCGTAACTTTTATTGACATCGAGCGAGCGTGGCCTTTCGTCCGCTTGTTTTTCTGGCTCTGATGATTTTCGCTCTCTCTCCCTGTCTCTTTCTGTGTGTCAACAACGGCGTAGGAAAGCACACAGTCGCACACTCGCACATTTGCACGCAGACACGGTAAGGAAAAGAGAGAGAGAGCTTATTTGATGATTCTAAAACTGCTACTCGTCCTAGGCTGCGGGATCATTCCTGATGAGCAAAGAACCGTGGCGGAACGGGGAGGGGGCAAGAGCAAAGAGCGTGCTCTGCCCTACAGCTCGGGGCAGAGGGCAGTTGGAGTGGGATTCAGGTCAGCTGGCACAGAGGAGACCGCAAACGGAAACAAGTGACTGTAGATTCTCATCGAGTCTACCAGCCCGCAGGTTCTTTTGCTCTTCTTCCGTGACCTTTGCACTCGGGAAGTTACTGTGTTCAAACAGAGACTCCATGCTGATGAAGTGGCAGCACTTAAAACCCTACAATAATCTTCCTATGCACATTACATGGATCACTCTGCTGCACAGGTTCATGTAGAACTGAGTGGCGAGCTATTTTACAGGAGCTTCTCTAACATGGCATGTGCATACCTACATACACATAAATTCTCTTTTCAGTGTCATCTGTGCTCAACTAAATAAAAAGTCATAAAAGGAAAAAGAAAAGCAACACCGGGGGCATCTGGAGTTCCTTTATGGTCCTGTTTTGTCCAGTTTCTCACTTTCTGGAACTTATTATAGCAACGGGCCCCAGCTATAAGATAAAAGCAGCTCTCCTCTTAGAAAAAAAATAAAAAGCTCCTACCTGTTTTCAAAGGCACTTATTAAATATGCTTTTACAACCACTCCCAGGATGATTATAAAAAAAAGCAACCCATAAAGCCTACTGCTTTGATGTTACTGACAGCTTATGAGTCATTAAAACAGACTGTGTAAGTGTGTCTGTGTGGTTTTTACTGATTAGTTTACCTCTTTAGAACGAGACAATCATACATATTTTTAAAAATCTTGCTCAGCGGTGCCATTCACCGACGAGCGTGCTGAACATTAATTGCTGCTATTTGCATTCTAATTATCCACCAATCAATTTGTTTTAATGCATTAAAAAAAGAAAGAATAAAGTGGCATATCAATGCGGCGACTCAAAGTGTAGCTGAAGGGTCGTGCAGAGCGGGGATTGCTGCACTGCTCAGAGGTCCATTTATATTCCAAGCATGCAGTTAATGCTCTTTTCTCAGGTGATGTACATTGAAGAAGCAGGAACAGGTTGCGCGTCGCGGTTAAGGACAGCGCAATAAGACATACATCATGTCTTCGACCTTTCCGATGAGGGATGGTCTCTTTATTTTGGGTTCTGAATGGAAGTTAAAGGTGACTTTTCCTGATGAGTTTGCAGCCCACGTGCTGACTTTGGTGGCACATCCGCTACTTTTCCATCCCTTCGTGTTCCACTCTCAGACCTCAGTGTCTCTCTCTGTCCTCCTGGGATTAGACTCATTACCAAACCAATGGCGATATTAAGGACATTGTAACCCTTAAATGCACACAAACACTGCTCAGGTAGACAAAAAATACACACACTAATATTTAGAGCGTGCAAGTGAATGTCAGCGGCAGTTGTCGGTGCCATCTGAGGCCATTACAAGTGAAAGTGATTCATGATCAGATTCCAGCAGCTGCTGCTATGGTTAAAGTACCTGCCACTCACAACATCTTCACTGTGAAAAATGACGCGTGTTCAGAGTTTGATAAAAGAGTTTCTTTGGCTTCAAAGCGGATTGTTTTACTGAGCTCACCTCAGCTTACAAGGCCTGAACGTGTGACGCGGATTTATGATGTCACGAGCTAATGAAAGATTTACAGAGCTGAGATGTGCAAATTTGAAAACTGAACCTGGTTCTTCCTGTTAAAAGGGAGTTTTTCCTTCTCACTGTCACCAAGTGCTCACTCTGATTGTTGGGTTTGCTCTGTATTATTGTAGGATCTTTACCTTGGTATGATCTTCAAACGAGCCTGAAGGGGAATGTAAAGCCTCATTTGGGTTCAGGCTGAACAACCTTTTTGGTTTCTGCTACAGGAAAACAAATGTGACTCTTTGAAACATGGTATGAAAATGTCAAAGCCTCATGCTTTTGTGACTGATCCACAAGGTTTTGTCTCCTATAACAGTGTCATACTTTTCTCAATTTTCAATTTCAGGGGGAGACAAAAAAAAATCCAATTACTAACAAAGGTCCTCTCCTTGAAGATCTCTGTCTCAATTTGTGTAACAACCTATAGCCAGATGTGGCAGACAAAGAGTCTCGTAGGAAATGAATCAAAGTTTTCAAGTCTTACATTTTAAATATTTAGCTAATAGTTAAAATGCAAGAGTAGAAATATCCGTTATACGGGCGATACCGTTAGCACTGCTCCCTCACAGCAAGAAGTGGGTATCTAGTGGTGTTATGCTAATTGATGATACTAATATAGGGGACTTCTTGCAGTCATGGATCCGTACAGTCTTTGTTGGTGTTGTCCAGCACAGTGTCATGCCAAAGCGTGACAACAGACCTGCTGCTGCACTGTCACATTTTCAGTGCCTTGCCTTTAATACACTCTGCCTGCAGAGCGGGAGATATCACAACACCACTACTATGTTCCACTCCGCAATAATTTGTCAGTGTCACATTTTGCTTCGCAAAGGTGTGGTAATGAAGGTTTGTTCAACAAATATATTCAACAGTCTTCTGAGTGAGCGTACAGCAAACGAGTTCACTGAATGCAGAACTTTAAAGCTTTCAGCATCCGACACCACCTAAAGCTTCAACTTCCCATAACTACGGGAGTGTTAACAGGCTCCTATCATTCAAAGCGTTTGTAATTTAGTTTGCTTGGACCAGATGAATGTAAGTATAATCTTTCATTTCAGTTTTATACTGTATAATCAGCTCTAAAGGGAAATATGTTTAATTGCTTCATGTTTTCTGGTCTGCTTTTTCAGAAGGTTTTCATTGAAACTAGATGCCTGCAGTTGTAAGACAACACTGTGAGGGCAGCGAGAGTGAACCGAAACAGTAAAGGTTGCAAGTCCACAAAATCCTGAGAATTTGTTTTATGTTGTTCTCTCTTACAGGCAGATTAAGCCCAATGTCATATCATTAGCTGAAATAAAGACAACTAGCTGGTAACATTTTCCTGCATATTTTGATCTGTGAACCGTTTGTCAATTATTTAACGTGCTTGTGACGTCGGTCCTTTTCACAGATTACACTGTCATACTGTAGCTTTGAGAGGTTAAATGCATTAAACTTGAGAAAACACCAGCAAAGAGAAAAAGGCAGCAAAAGCACTCAAAACACAAAGGAAGTGATATAAATTTCCAATTTAATTCAATTCAATTGTATTTACATATAGCACCAAATCACAAGAGCAGTAACCTCAAAGTACTTTGTATTGTAACCTGCAATAATACAGCAACAACAACAACAATCAAATGTCCCCCTATGAGCAAGCACTTGGCGACGGTGGGAAGGAAAAACTTCCTTTTAGCAGGAAGAAACCTCCAGCAGAACCAGGGAGGGGAAGCCATTTGTTAGCATTAATAGAAAACATTTATTGACAGTATTATACAAATATTCTCCCTGACAAAAGCGATAAATCCTCTGCTTCTTTAAAGCGTGTCTTAGTGCAGTCCTTGCACACTTTGGCTTCTGTCACTTCTGTGCAGCTGTTCCATCAAATTATTGTCTCTCCAAAAATACTTCTGTTGTGTTTTGTGAGTTTTTCTTTCGGAGCTTTTGCAGCATTTTGTTTTATTTCCATTGTGCTTTCATCCATTTCTATTGTGTTCTGTGCTTTTGCAGTGTTTTTCTATTTCCTGGTGTTTTCTTAAGTTGCAGTGCATTTGGCCTCACAGGGCCACCGTACCATGAGGGTTAAATATTTGATTGATTAGCACCAGGTTCGATCATTCAACAAACTGTTCTACCTGTTAATATTTTTTTAATAGCCATCAAAACTGTAATCACCCAAATTTAGCAAGCTGCTACACGTTACCGTTTTGTAGCACAAGAGGAGATGCACCCACAGACTGGCTTCGGTTTGAGATGTGATGGAGACAGATAGCGCAGGGTGAAGGTGGGAGGTGTAGCGCAACAGAGAGAGGGACGCTCAGTGTGTGCGCATGCAAGTGTGTCAGGAGTGTGTAGAGGAGGACAAGGTAATAAAAGTGAACAAAGGGGAGTAATGAGGTTTGGCTGGAGTAGTGCAGTGATTAATACCATGCTGGGTTCAAACACCGGTCACACCTTTGGGTCAGGTTGACTGGGAGAACACAATCACACGCTATCAATTATTCCTGTCTTCCTGTTCTCTGACCCATCTTTCATTTATTTAAAACTTCCTTTACTCTTCTTCTTTTTCTTCCAGTCACTTCCTTTCCTCCATCTTCCATTCCTTTCTCCTCCATTACTTACTTATTCCTGCTAATATTTTTCCTTGCCTCGCTTCTTTCTTCGTTCACCATACCCTGTCATTCATTTCTTCACTTCATTTCATTCCCATATCTCTCCCTCCTCACCCTGCTTCCTTCAGCTTCCTTCCCCGCTGCTTTTTGAGATTTCTCCTCTCCTTCTTTTCTCTGATTCAGGCCTTCCCCTTGTCCTTTCGCTTCCCCCACAGACACAGACCTCTCTCTCTCTCAACTGTGTGTCTGTGCAGGCGCCGGTTTGTGTCCAGACATGGCAGTGCCCTGTCCAACCTCAGCTGTTAAACATCTAGCTAATTATATGGTTGGACAAAGGCAAAGGAAGAGGAAGAAAAGGAAGAAAGGGAATCAGAGATGGGGGCGGAGGGGGCGAAAAGAGCTCAGTAACACTGTTAGCATTTCTCGCTGAAACCGAAGTCACAACGGTGCGGCGAGGACAAGCCGTAACCCACTGTCCTAAATGTTTAAGTCTCCCTTTGATGGCGCAGGGAACAGAGAGAAGAGTAAAAGGCATTTCCTTAATGAAATCTACAGCAGTGAACGTGTGTGTATGTGTGAAACAGCTCCTCATTGTATTCATGATCCCTAATGAAATTGATTTTGGGCTCATCTGCTGAGAGGTTGGCCTACACACACACACACACACACAGAAAGACACACAAGCACACTAATAACTCTGACACCAAGGTTCTCTTTGCAAAAGAACTGCCAGCAGTCAGTGAGAGTTTGACAAAATACTGTCAAAAAAAATACAAAAAAAGTAAGAAAATGAGGGATGAACTCGAGCTGGCGGGACGGATGCATACAGCAGTTGTCTCAGTTATGGAGTACGTATGCGTCTGTCTGTGTGTGTCTGACCCTGGCTGGAGGGCATTCAACATATCACAGCACACCTGCTGACTAAACAGTCTACGTCTAGGTCTCTCTCGTGCTCTCTCTCCCACACACACACACACACGAGTGTGCACACAGCTTGGTAGAGTCACATAAGCGAGACAGGTTACTCGGAGTGAAATTAATCATCGTTCTTTTGTCGCACCACTGCTCTCACAACAGGAGTCCGGGCCCCAGGTGACACACACACGTGCACGCACACACAGCCACACACACAAAGAGTGACAGCCAGACAGCTGGTTGGTGACAGCATGCCACTATGAAGCTGTTTTGCTAACAGCTAACATTAGTTGGCTCTGGTTAAAAGAGAACAAACAGTGCCGAGGTGCGGTCAAGAGAACGTACAGTACACACCGAGCGTCTTGATTTCAGTCCAATACACAATTTTTTTAATTAATTTTTGAAAAAATATTAATGTACTGTCAAATCACTTTAAATTAGAACAAAGGCCAAATGATCACGCGTAACTTTAAATTGTGGCTGGATAAAAAGGTTTGGAGGCTGATCGTGCTTCCTTGAACACTAACAAGCACGGAAACGTTTGTTGCTTCAAAATAACAGACACACGTTTTTCTCTCTTTTGATGCTTTCAACTTTGGAGAAAACTCCCCGAAAAATTTCAGAGAAGATTATTTTAAATGCCTTTTAATGGATTCCTTTAAAATGGTGAAGAGCCCCCTTAAACCTCTGTCTGCTTTCTCTTGTTTCATCTTTAAAGCCCAGGCATTTCCAAAAAGTGGCTCCACCCAGACACTCCCCCTTTTTTTTTTTTTTAAATGCCCACCGTTTCAGCTAATATTGAACTGAGCATTCTCTTCCTGCCTGTGATAGTTGCATTATTTTAATCCAGATCAAAGGCGAAGCTTCTAAAATTTTAAATCTGTAAATGTAAAATTACTTCTCACTCTAAAAAAAAGAAAAAAGTGTGTTACAGAAACCAAAAAGTGTGTTAACGTTAACGTTTAACCAGGAAGTGACACTGTTAAGATGCAGAATCTATTTTGGGAGTGTCCTGGGTCCAGATACACTACATGGACAAAAGTATTAGATTAAAAATCTAATTTCCAAGAGAGAGCTGACATCAGTACAATATCTAAATCAGTATATAATACAATACCAGAGACTTTAACCTGTCAGAGACTGACAGAGAATTCCTGGATACCATGTGATGTGTAAAGTTGGGACCCATGGTAAACATTTGCTGAATAACTATTTCCATTTATTAAAGCAGCACACGCAACACTAAGTGCTTTTGATTGGAGTCCGCTAAGGCATTATGGACAGCCCCATTGAAATCAGTGTCATGAATTGTACTGATATATTACTTCAAGTCAAACTAATACAGTTTGATAATGAAAAAAATCAAACACTCATTTTGCCAATAAGTTAAAGGCAGAGAGTAGACACAGAAAGGCAGAGTGTAGGTCAAACTTTGGGACCCTCTTGTGTCTTGAAACAAAACACCATTTTTTTTTAATTTTTTTTTTATCAGCTGTGCAGATAGTTTTACAGCAAAAAAGGGGAAAAACTTTATAACCGTGGCTACATTTCTCTATTATGTGTGTATTATGTGTGTATAGCTATGCTTATGCATAGCTGTGTAGTTTTAACATTTGTTAAAACTTTGCTTGTTCCGGTCATCTGGACAGTTCTAATTCTAACAGTTCTAGTTAATGCTACACAGCATGTTACACAGACATCTAACCTTGGGGAACCTTTCCATTTAGGGGTCTAATGGCAGACTACAACAGAACAAGAATCAGCTTCATAAGGTCAGAATCTATTAGACTCTAGATATGGCAAAGGTTCTGTTTCTTAGCCGTCTCTCTTTACTTTCTTAGTGTTATTGTAAAGTTCCCATGAAGACCATCTTTACATAGAAAGCACAACGAGAAAAAACAAATGGTTACAAAGTTGTTTCGCTTGAAAGAAAAGAGAAGAAAAGTAGGTTAGGGACATAAAAGCTGAATTATTTAATTGAGTATTTAGGACATCCTGACTGAGATAAGTGAGACTGAAGTAAAATAGGATTTCTAAAAATAGGTACTATACCTGGAAAAACAAATTGGGAAAATTCCGTCTTAATTTGAGACCCAGTTTTTGTAATACGTTCCCTAACCTTCATGTGACAGTTAAGGTTTGTCTGTCAAAATTCACCTTTGTCAATACTGTGATGGCTCCAGAACTCATTAGCTTGGTGACTAAATCCAAAAAAAAGTGCGATCCACCTTCTAAAGAAAGAAAAAAAAGTTTGGAACAAATTAAATCATGCAACAACTCAAAAATTAGAGCTGATTCGGAGCACCTGACATGTTGGTCCTGCTCTGCGCTGGCACTTGTTTTGAGCAGCGGGGTAGCATTTTCGCTTTAATCTGCCACTACTTGCCAGAAGTTGACAGGGGTGGCCAATTAGATATTGTCACACTAAAAATTCTCAAAGGTTTTAACCTGACAACAGTTTGAATTATACGGAGTTTACGGTTCCTCCCCAAAACCTTGGCACGGGTTATTAGCACTTATAGCTCTGTGAGGATTTCTCATGGAGACTGCAGGCCGCTGGGAGCGTCAAAATGTCACCATATCCCTTTGACTTACATCCCAGATGGGGATCGCGTGCTATAAAGTGACACTTTATGACCAGGAGACACTAAGAGGAGATGTCTCTTTCCATTCAAGGACCACACAGATAAGAAGACTTTTTTGTCTGCTGTCTTGACTTCATTTTAAACTTCCTCCCTCAATAACATCATCTACCTGCTCCTGTAGCGAGGCAGAAATAAGCAAATAAATTATAAACGCAACAAAAAAAAAAAGAAATCACCTGTAACTGAACGTAATCTAGCCTCATATTAAGCCTCATTTCTTTAAAACAAGTGAACAATTCTGCTAGTGGGGGTCTATAAAAGAGCCCTTAATTCAGGAATGAGTGTCATTATTATGAAACAAGGTGGAATAATGCAAATCACTCAACTGGCATGAAAAAAGACAGCATATTCACTTAGACTGTCAATATGACTCGATTTGCATTGAAATCGCGTGGAATCACCTTGACGATGGCACTTTAAGACAAATTAAGTGACTGGCTAGGACTGTTTTTTGGGAGATTTCTCTTCCCTCACCTCTCCCATCCCCTCTGTGCCATGGCACCTCTGGAAGGGCTTCTGACATCACTGGGTCTGGCTGTGGCTGGCTTGTAACGGTGTGGTTTGGACCCACTGCTGAAATGTGGGTAAGGCAGACTGTTTCATATGCTTTCTGTATATGAGTAGAAATGCAATCATACAATGCTTCTAAATATTCATATCATGCCAAATCACAACAGTAACCTCAGGTTGATTTATACTGTAAGGGAAAGACCCTATAATAATAGAGAAAGCCAACACTCAGAAAACCCAGTATGAGCAAGCACTTGTCAACAGTGGGAAGGAAAAACTCCCTTTTAACAGGAAGAAACTCCCAGCATCCATCTGGCACGACTGGATGGAGTTGAACCAGGGTATTCATGTTGCCTGAGTTCCAACAGAAGTGAGTGAACTGAATGCCGTCAGCTTACATGCGCCACCTAATGCTGCCTCGAATGCCACGACCCAACAGTTCATACAATAACATGACTTAACAAGTGATATGAGTGGCATCTTCAGTACCTTTTGACTGTCACTAAGGAAACATTTGGAGTGTAGTTGATACAAAGGATAGCTCCTAGTATTTCTACCTGTCTGGGGATGCCCTCCACATAAGCATGTGAGACTGAGGACTTCAAGGTGAAACCATGAGCTCGGGTCGATGGAGAGGAGGACGATGAGGCCAGAGAATGCATTCTTGCACCAAATATAACTGCTGGCCCTGAGCTATTGTTTTCACACTCCCACCATAATAGTTTTATCTTGACAGCTCCGAGATGAGGACAAGTGAGGACAAATCTTCATCTCTACAGCTCCATCGGTGCTGTGTGTTTGTGAGTCTGTATTTGCATCGACGCAGCGTTTCACTTCTGATTTGGCGCCACCGTCCCTCTCGCTCTCTCCTCAGAGCTTTAGAAACAATTGCATTTCTTTTCCTTTTTTTTTGTTTCCCTCTGCCTTTCTCTATCCATCTGTCCCTCTCTCATCCCGCGCTCTCTTGTCACACTCCCTCCCTCTCTTTTGCTTCCCCTCCCTTGATGTACCAGCTCAGCTGACACACATGAGCAGCCAAGCAGAACACACCGGTGTATAGCGCAGCCTAGCAGTATGTGTAGGTGCCACTGTGTGTACGTTCGCATATATGCGTGTGTGTGCTGCCCTGCAGTGAGTAGTGAAACTACTGCTAAACTACATCAATTTGTCAAGAGCAGAGGGGTGTGGGCCTTGAGGACCGCTGCTCCACCGTCTGCAAGGTAAACAGACGAGTACAGATTTAAAAGAAAAGTATTTTAAGGCTAAAAATTCCAACTGAAACTACATGTAAACTTTTTTTTACGTACACAAAAACACATTTATGTTTCCTTTGGATCAGCCTGACTGGAGCAAACACCAGGAGGATGGGACACTTCATCACTGCCACTCCTTCAGTGTGTGTGTGCATATGTTGACTTTGACAAAGAGCGGTCAAGACCTCACTGTTGACGGTGTGTTTTATGTGCGTTGGAGTGCGTGTGTGTGTAAACAGAAGCCTGCCCCACCTCGAGAACGCGACGCCTCATTATCAAAGGGGGAGTGCGTATAAATTATCAGCTTCTGGCCCCGAATGAACTAAATAAAGAAAACAATGTCACAGCGCGGTCACGGGGCGAACGTCTACTGAACAAATGATAAATGTCTCTCTCGTTCTGTTTGCTCTCCTCTTCTGGCCTGTTGCCACGGCGATTAATTCTGGGATGCGCACACACGGAAAAAAGAGAGTGAGAAAAAGAAGGAGAGATGGGAATGACACATTTTGGACGGCATTGCTTCAAAAGCATCACGCTTATCACAGCTACACACACACAGACGCGATTAATCCAATACCCCCCGAGCACTGTCTCACACACAAACACACACATACATGAATTCCCATGCAGCCACACCCAAAGTTACAGGTGAGTGTACGTGAAGGTGTGTGTCTGTTCGGAATTTTTAAAGGGGGTTCCTTGTGAGGTGACGGTGCATTAAGAAGAAGCAATTAAAGTGAAAGAAGAGGCGTGAATTATTAATTTGTGCCAGTAAGATAATAAAAAATGCAGGACAATATTCAAAAACAAAGTGACCTTCTTTCCTACTCTGTAATCCATCTCTGACACAGCAGCTTTCACACTCAGTTTTGATACAAAGCTTTCCCTCCTATCTCCCTCCCCCCCGTCCTCATCTTCTCCCTTCCTCACTCGGAGTGACAGCGAATCATCAAACTTACTTTAGCTGGCCTTAAATAGGATAAGAGGTGTGGGAAACCAGCAGTGACACACAGATCACCAGTGATCACATCTGCTGTCGCTGGGAAAACTGGCTTAATGAGACTTGTAAGCGCTGGCAGAATCATTTTGGAGAAGTTCTCCGATATGCTGCAAGATTTTCTTCCCCCCTGTGGCTTTTAGGTCCTGGACACAGACTGTATATAAAAGAAGAAATACGTCCCTGGTGTGTTTAGCCTCTCAATTGCTAGGTTAAATTTTTATTCATCATATTGCAATGTTCTTTTGTAAACTACAGAAGCATTTAGAGTAAAACAGACCTTGTGTGTGTCGAGTCACTAACACGTGTGTGTGCAAAGTCAGGAAACATCACTCCTCCCTAAGGTATCATACACCTCAGCTGGAAGATAACCTGCTGCCAAACACTTCCTGCATAACACAGTACAGCAAAGAGAGTTACAGTCCTGGGATTTGATGTTGTGGAAGTTGGAAGTTATCACTTTCTAACAACTGTAATGCACTGAGTATTAAAAAAAAATGTAAAAATGCACTGAGTAATGCACTCAAGTGTTGTGATAATATGATATCATGAGGTTCCCACCTCTACAGATTCAATGCATTTGATGGTTACTGGCATATCCACATGCCTAGCTTGAGTTTATGCTTTTCTGTTATTAACGATTGGTCACAGTCTACATACAGCCAACACTTTTACCTGGCCCATGCCCCGCCCCCTTGAGATGACCCTTATGGCATCATCAAGGTTAATGACTTATGAGGTCTGTCGCTGCAACACACTCTCACTCCCGAGGCGTAATATTTTACGCTAGGTGACAAATCGTCAGCATGTCACGCTTCCAGGCACCCAACACATTCCCAAATGACGAGATCGGAAAAAGGAGGAAACATGAGAACAGTTTGGAATCAATCCACACATGTTCGTTCATTTTCCTCAAATTGCTTTGGAAAACACTATTTAACGTCATTAAAGTGCTGGTTAAGGATAGGGATAAGGTTATGGTTAGGGCTGGAATACATGGCTGGAATGTGTTTTACCGCAGGACCCTCATTCCACTGTATTTAACCCATGGCCCGGTGAGTACAATGAGAACGCTGAAGGTCGCCTTTGGCGTTCCTCAGGAACGCCGCGGGACGTGACAAATCGTCAGGATGTTACGGCTTGGGAGTGAGATCGGGGTCACAGGACATCTAGAACTCTCCATAGGCTTAAAGTAGTGGAATTATGCCACAGTTTGTTTTATCACATTTAGCAAACTTAAAATAAGATAAATCAAAGTCATTTTGAAAAAGCAAAAACACAAAGAAAGCGAACAGTTAGCTGCACATGAAGATAGCTTAACTTTCATCAGTGAACTCAAACAAAAGCTCCTCACTAACGAAGAGATGCTGTAGCTAGCGAGCTTTGTTTGAGACAGATAGTGTCTGTGAGGGTTACAGAATGATTTCATTGCTATGTTCTTCCTGTTTTCCTGCATTTCATCCCTCCTCTTTCCCCACTTTCTTGTCTTGGGAGCAGAGAAGAGAAGTGGACAGTCAGATTAATGACCTCGGCCTCTAACACACTCAGTCTTCCTCTTTATGTCTATCTGCTGCTGTGCGAGAGCCTCATGACTGCACTGGGAAGAGACACACGGGAGAGAAGCTCTGGCAAAGGAACAGCGGCGCTCATATTTCTGGGCTGTCTGTTCTCCTGCCGCGCTGTCATTTATCTCCAATTTTGCATATTTGTTGCAGCTGTTGACATGAAAAGTAAAAGTCACTTCCTCCGGCAAACAGGCAGAAAGTCAGCTCACTAAAGGAGCTTTAGCGCGTTAGCACAGGTGGCAAATGTGCACGTCGACACTTGCGCGCCTTCCCCGTGTCTGCGCATCTGTCTGCGCTTGTGTCTGCTTGTGTGTGCGCGCGTGTCTGTCGCCCTGCTCGGATCTGTAATTACAAAGGAGAGACGATAAGCCACTTTTTTCCTCTCCTGTGGGAGCTCACAGCTAATTATAGAGCCAGCGGTGCTTCAAATTGCCATTTAAAACAGCCATACGGTGGGAGACAATAACACGCACCCGCGGTAGTGTCTGCATGGAGGTATCTCAGAAGAAGAGATAGCAGTACTGGCAGTGTTGGTGGGAAGGGAAAAAAAAAGAAAAAGCACCCCACAGCCCTGCTGGGAAGAAAAAGACTGATTCCCTGAACAGGAAGCCATTTTTTAGCAGCTAAGAAGTCTGTGAATTTTACAGTAAAAAGCAGCTGTAGGGGCAGATTAGGAAGAGTGATTCAGGTTGATTTGAAGGGGTCAACAAGCAGGATAAGCCCATAAAGTCAAGATCATTTAACAGGTATGTGTCTTTCTTGCATTTTTATTGTTTTCTTTTATTCATTTAATGCCTGTGAACAGCTCCAAAGCCTCCATAACCAAACACTTTGATTTCCACTTTAAACCGTACAGCACTGTGCCAAGAGAAACCCCTAGCCACTCAGCTGAGGAAGAGTCCGAAACAGACCAAATTCTAGGCTTTAATTAATATAAAAAATAGTATGAAAAAAAAACAAGAGAGAAAAGAAAGGAAAGATGGAAAAGAGAAAGAAGAAAGATGCTGAGAGTTGCAGTTGCAGAAAAATGGAGAGAGGGAAAGAGAGAATGAGGAAAGCTAGAGAAAAGACAAGGAGGGATTTTGTGGTCCGCGGTGGAATGCGCTTTGAGGAAACGAACACTGCCAATACACACATGCACACACACGTGCACACAAATGAAACAATCTCCCTTTGCCTGTGGCCGTCCTCTTCACACACACACGCACACACACAGGAATCCCATCATACCCTCTCTTGCTCTTTCTCACCCACATAAACAGTGAAGCCGCAAAAAATGAAGAGACCTTGCAAAAATACGTGTGCTGTACATTCCTTATAAGCATGTGTATAGCACGGAGTAATTTGTGTGCATATCCCAATTACTTGGGCTCATGTACACACACACAGACTTGTGAATACACTCTACTTTGCTCCTGCACGTGCGGCGCACACGCACAGATGGATAATATACCTGCAGGTGGTACTGTAGCAGGATAAGATGAGAAACCACTAATGAGTCATCATTCAATTTGTGTTCATTATGAACACTATTAAAAGTGTGTGTGTGTGTGTGTGTGTGTGTGTGTGTGTGTGTGTGTGTGTGTGTGTGTGTGTGTAATGGGAGAGCAGATGCATTTGCTCTGTACATATACAGTATCTATATGAGATCACGGCTTCCTGTGGACCCGGGCGTGCATATGTGGAATCTTTATTGGCATCTTCTCTGACAACACTCCCTTGGGTTTACACGAAGCATAACTCCTGTGTCAATTAATTATCAGCTTGTGTGAATGTGAGCTAGGGTTACAGTCCATCAGCATAATGAGTGTAAGAAGAGCTGTAACCAGACACCGATCCTATCTGTAACTAACACCAGGTTAGACACAGGCAGATATCAGTGGCAGAGGCGCTGGGTCTGCTATCCACTACGTGTTTGCAGTGACTGACATAAAGAATTATGGAAACTCACCCAAAAACACACAATTTTGTCTTCACACAAATGTTGCTTAAGGTTATTGTAGGATGTCCTTTTTTCCTTCTTCTTCTTTCGGCCGCTCCCTTTGGGGGTTACCACATGTGGATCATCCCCCGTTTTAGGTTGCATCCAGCCACCAGAAATCCAAGTATTTTCCAATCCATAGCTTGTCTGTGACTATATCCTGGAGGACTTCCAAGCAATATAAAAGTAATACACAAGCAGTAACTGCTATGGTGAAAGATGAATCCAACAGTGAAACTCCAAAAGCTAAAGTTTCTCCACTGCCCGCATGACACAGGCTCCAATTTAAAAATGCCTAACGTCAGCGATGCAATGAACATGTTTACCTCGTTATACAACTAAACAAAACCCCTTTGGCTCCATGGCTAATGTCCCCCTTCATAATAACTGTACACACCTCATCTCTTTGGATTTTTTTAAGGCTCAAACCTGTGGGCTTAAAGTAGCTGCTGGCTAATCTAGTTCATTAGCCTTATCTGACAACCTAGTAATTTAGTCTTTTGTCCAAATATGGTCATAACCTTTGTGTGACACTGTACTAATCCTGGATACAAATCAGTGAGAGTTACATAAGATGAAACTTATCCCATCCCTGTAACCAAAGACCCAATCAACAGGTTTGCTAGAAGACATACGAACCAAAGAAGAACTCAAAGGCCTTTCTTACCAAACATTTAGGCTTTTAAAACATTTGACTGCTAATATAAGGTATCATCTCACAATTCATTTAGATACATGCAACAAAATATCTCTTTTATTTGTTTATTTTGTAAGACTGTAGAACAACTTGCATTTATAGAAGGTTTTATGAAATTTTACGAAATCTAAAGTATGCATAAAAACTGGATGAAAGCCCATCAACTGTCTTAACTTTTAACTTCATGAATTAGCTGCCAATGGAAATCCAGTTAGACATTGTACTCAACATTACTCTGATGTAAAAGTCACAGGATGACCAAAGTCGGTAGACCTCGGTACTCTTGTGACTGAATGTCTGTACAAAAGTTCATGACAATCCAAAGTTAAGGTTCTTAAGGCATTTCAGTCTGGACTAAAGTGGCCAACCAACCAACTAATAAACTGACCCTTCCATCCACAGAACTGTGATGCTTAAAATCACCTGAGTAATCAGTCTGTCCAACCAAATATGTCGCCCAAAAGCATAAAACGGGTTCACAAGACTACACAGTCACACGCTTCCATCACCATACACTAGGAGAGCTTTTCCCATGACCGGTAATCTTGTTACAGTGCCTGGCAGTAACATGTACACATACCTGCCACAGCCCACTGAACTTTCCGACTCCTCACCCTCATGTTTCACGGCTGCTAGTTATACTATTAAATTAACCAACAACTCACAGGCTTTCCATCTCCATCTTACATAACGATTAAAACTTTTATGGACCGAGACAACAAACAGGACGGCAAGCCACAACAAAAGAGTTCTGAAGTGTAAAACCACACTAAACCCCAAGTGCCATTTTTAAGAGTGCAGAACAGTGTTTACTAACCTTTAACAACCTTTCCAAGATGATAAAGATTTTTACGATGTGAATCCAGAGCGAACATTATAGTGAGCAGCATCAAAGTGAAAGAAGTTATTGTAGGATGGGATTTGTTTCAGGGCCAAATATAAACCAGTGGGTTTGTGCAAATGTAATTGATTTTTGTTTATATAGCTGATTATGCCTTTAGGTCGTGCCTTAGTTTATTCACCTTTTTATGAACCACAGCATCTCTGCAGATAATGTGTGGCTGTAAATTTCAGCTCTTGTGCCACATGACTAGAGGCTATGAAAGGTCTCATCCTTCCCATTATCGCTCAAACTGTATTTATGGATATAGGCTTTTGCTTCTATAGACGACTCAGTTCAGAGCTGGTGGTTAAAGCAAAAGCCACAAAACACAAAAACAGCCACCCAGTGTACACCCATTACAAAACCAACTCTACCAAACCACGTCATCTAGCTAGCTAGCTAGCTAGCTATCCTTTCCCCCCCCAATGACAACCTGTCATTGTACTTTTTTAGTGTACTGCTCATCTATCCTTGGTTACAGCTCTCTGTGTCTCTTCTTACCTCTGTTTTTCTTTGGATGGAAAGTCAACTACATAGCTTTAAAGGCAGAGATGTGGTTCTGAAAGACAAAACGATGTAATGATGAGAGAAGAATAAGGAGAAACGTGAGATGTGTGTAACCAAGAGTTTGGAGTATCTTCTGTCAATCAACCAATATATTTCTAGCCACCAATTACGGAGGTGGCGACAGCACCAATTTGATCTTCCATTATGTACTAATGAGATCTGGATGAATAAATGGATGATGGCATGAGGCAAAAGAGGAAAGAGAGACGTTTTTTTTTACTGTAATATCTGCACAGGAAAAAAAGCTGAATTATTATTACCAGTAATAATGTTTATAGCATAACTGATACAGGATTTTTATGACCAATACAGATGCAGATGCGAGGCTCCTGACTACGGTAGACATAATGCTCCGACAATCCATCAAGCGGTGCGGCTTTGTAGCTTACCAAAGTCATACTAAAACATTTTCTGACAGATTTTTAGCGCCATGTACCACATGAAATCAGTTCAAGGTCAGTAGGCACAATCAGAATTCATACTTAAGGCGCACTGTCGATTTTTGAGATAATTAAAGGATTTTAAGCACGCCTTATAATGCGAAAAAATACATTATGTATTGCCAACAGGCAATTTGCAGAACGCCCTCTGGTGCACAAACATGATCAACTCCGATCTTTTCTTTATGTTTTACATTTTCATTTATCAGTCATTATAATACACATACCTGAATGATCAGCAAACAGCTGATATCAGTCAGGCTCTAGTAAACATGTCAGTAGAGAAGCTGAAATACTTTATTAATATTAGATATTAACAGAGACAGTGTATGCTTGCTTTCTGAAGGGAAGTTAAGTGGATGGAAGAAAAGAGAATCAAATCAGAAAAAACTTCTGTCTGAATTTTAAGTCTCCTCAGGCTGCTCTTTCTAAAAACTCCCAACACCTCTGCCATGACAGAGCCAGGGTGCTGTCTGCATCATGCCTGCTGACAGAGCACTATCCCGGGGCTGATCTCCCGTCACACCCCCAAACCTCTAATTCCTTTTCAGTTCTGGGTTGGGAATAAAAAGGTGTCACTTCAAATGTTGGCTGCTGTAGAAATGACAGTGTCATCATTTGAATGTGACCTAAGGGCCCAACCGGCAGTACGAGAGCGTTAGGTTGTGTGGGGGGGTGCGGGGCAGAAAACTGTCAGCCTCAAATGTGGGGTCTGTCAATAGTCATTTGTGTGCTCGTGGGAGTACATTTGTGTTTTCAAGGAGACGAGTTTCTCTGTTTGTGTAAACTGCAGAACTGCAGCCAGCAATATAAAAAAAAACAAAACGCTTTTAAAACGACTTTGACAGGTTTAACCTCACTTTGAACCAAAAGAAAAACTTCAAGTCAAACTCGAGTATAGCTCCGTCAGACGGCCCACCATTGAAATGAGTAATTTTTTTTTTTTTTTATAGCAGGGGAATATCTTCTGAGCTCATTGCTCCCTCCCTGTACATTATAAATTTAGGGAGTGATGAGTAAATATCCCCAGGGAAGGGCAGCAATGGCACTGTTAGAGGGAGGCATGGGAAATTATGCAGTGTAAATACAGTGCCAAATAGTGAATATTATATGAGGATGGTAAGGCATGCTATGTGTGAATGACACAATGCAGCATGAGTTGACTGCTTGAACTAGATCTAGTGTGTTTTACCAGTAACCGTATGAGGTCCCTGACTCTAGCTCCAAACACTAAACTTATCCCTATGTTTTAGAGTCAATGAAAAAGGATTTTTGCAGATACAAGGTTAAGGACATTACTGAAGGTGTTAAAAAGGAAGGTCTTTCTTCCCCCTGTACCAAGTGCTTGCTCATAGGGGGATTGTACTCTTGTTAAAGAGGCTTTACAATTCTTGAGATAATAGTTATTGTAATTTGGCATTACACAGTATCCTTGTGCACTGTAACTAGCAGTATAAGTCAAATATTTGTTTGGCTCATCCTATCTATCCACTTCAATCAAATATTCTGCTTTTTTCCTTAATACTATGTGTTCAATCTCCACCTAGCATCAGTATCTAATGCTGACGTCTGTTTTGCTGCATTCTGTCAGCTCATGCTTCTAAACAGGCAGGTACAGGCCAGATAAAGGATGCAGACAGAGGATGTGTAGGTGGCTCTGTTTACACTGCATTGGCTGTTTGGATATATGCTAGTGTAACAATATGTCTGTCAATATGCGCTACCCAGGTGGTCCTTTGCTGACAATACCCAGACAGCAGCTTTTAAATCATGTGGACTTGCACAGGCCTTTGAAATGAGAAAATTAAAATGAAGCATTGTTTCTCTGTTTGATTTCTGACAATGCTCTCAACTGGCTGTGGAACTGTATATGCTTCAAAAGGACAGTTTGTAGTTGTTTCTTTCGGGTCCTTGAGACTAAAGACACTGGGGCACAATGATGACAATTTAGTGCTTAGATTACTGTGCAAATTCAGCGCAGTACAGACATTCTCCCCACTGCTATCTGATCAGAAGCTCCACATGTCCTGATTGTTTGGAACAAACCCCAGACCCTTCAGATTTACTGGAATTTGGGGATCTTTTTTTTGCATTGTATAAGTTATGTGCATAATCTTTAATTTCAATATGAAGTCTGCAAGTGCGTAACTGGTTCTGAAAAGCGGTCACATGTGTTTGACTCTATGCATGGTTATACAGGGAGAACAACACATTTGTTAAACACTGTGCATGCCTATGGTAACTGTGGTTAAATACCAATCCAGGTCAGAGGGCTCTAATCCTTCCATCCTGCCAATATTTCTTCTTCACCAGATCTTTTATTTTTCTGGCTCTCATTTTGTCTGTGTGCACGTTCCTACTGCAAGAGTGAAATTGGCAAAAAGAAACAAAGAACTGAAAAAAAGAATTCAGTGTGTGAATGAGGGAAGTTTTGCCCTACGGAGACAGGAAGTTAAGCGCCAGCAGAGCTGAACGGAGATACAGAAAGTGCGGGCAGAAGACAGAGTGAGTAGAGATGGAAGCGACCCAGTGGAAACCATGATGTCATGATTGGTGAGGTGCGACCATCCTGCAGTCACTTTGGCACCACATGGACACTAGTGGAAACACACACACACACACACTTCTCTGTCTCTAACCGATCACAGCTGCTGATAGAAACAATGCAGCCATTGTCATACTTTAACTTCTTTATGTGCTTGCACACACACACACACACACAGCGGATCAGTACTGAAACATTCTGATACTTCAAATCTTTCCAAAGTGTGATGCTGGTTGGCAAAACCACTGAAAGCTTCGGTGAGTAAAATACCGGAAAAGATGGAAAAGATCTACATCTTACATCACCTGAACATAGCGCTGTCATAAACTGGCTTAATGCTGTAATGATGTGATCTTCTGGACAGATTTACAGGTCAAAATACTACAAAGGATTAATTTTCTTTGTATGCAACACATTAACTAAAAGCCTGAGTCAGGTTTCAGCGCACTTTTTCCATTCTATTATTAATCCTGCAGAAATACTACGCATGCTGATTAAAGCCAAAACTGGCGGCTCTGAATGAGGTATTTTCTCAGCCCCGTGGGACTCGCCGAGAAGAGAGAAAACAAGCTATGTGGGTGGGAAGACTAAACACGAGCTAACGGGCTGACGCTCGTAACTAAAGAACGACAAGTTAACTCATTAAAGATCAATTATGGGGAGGGGGTGGATGAAAAGCGAAGGAGAAATGAGGAGGATTATGGGAGTGGGGGGCTGGAAAAGTGGTGGAAAACATTCCGCAAGCATCTCTGGCGAAAAGAGAAACAACTTGTATCAACTTGGGTAGCCATGCAAGCTGCAAAAGCATGAGTACTATTAGAAGACAGTGAAACAGCATGAAGGCTTGTCATAACCACATGATCTTTATCACATGAATTTCCTCAGCTGCTGAAGTCCGCCTCGGCACGGGCTTTAATCCGCTTCCAAGTTCACCATCCTCACATTCTCAGAAATGCTGTTTTGCAACAAGCATCATTTGTAAATGGTGGTTTCATGTAAAACGCCACTTCGTTAGAGAACAATGGCGGTCACGGCTAAAAAGAAACCGACAACGGGATTCCCGTTTCAAAACCAGACGTTTTGCCGAGGCACGTGACCGCACGTTCACCCAACACGCCGTGACTCCCCCCATCCTCTTTAGATCTGATTTTAATGCTTGTTAGTGCACACGGTCTTTTGTTACCCTGCAAAAGAGAACCACATGCGCATCTGTGTATCGGGGCCGTGGGGGGCAAAGTATCTGATGGACCTGAACTTTAGCACATTTTGTTAAAAGCATGAATTCCCTGAGAATTAAATAAAAGCAGCCGAGGGGAAGAGCATCCCATTTGCATCAAAATTGCTTTTGTGTTAAAAGCATATTCTCATTTTCTAATATGCTGTGTCAATGAGGAGTCTGTCAGATGTTTGCATCACTGTGCATTTTTTAGTGGGAGTTAACAGATGCGGCTTCTTTTTTTATTCTGGCTGCAAAGAGGAGAGAAAAAACCCAAATACACTGAAATTTGCATCACATTTGCCTTTCATTAAAGCTCTTAATGTTTCTGTATTTTTCTAATAAAATGGCCTGTTTTGATAAAACCGAGCCCTACATCAATTAGATGCTACTTAACTCGACGCGTGCTGTAAAGTTGCGTTTATGGAGATTGATGCAGGTTTTAAAAGTTTGGTAAACTCTGCCATGCGGAGTGAAAGGTGTGTAAACAGGTCACGGATCAGTGGTGCTCTCGCAGCAGCACATGCTCATTAGGACGGCTGACAGAGAAAAAGACAGCAGACCAGAAACATGTACTGACCCTCAATCTGGAGAAACAAATGAAATCCAGCATGATGGGCAGCCTGAGGAAGAGAAACTCTTTTTGAAATTACAGACAAAAATGAAATGGTAGCATAGCCCGCTGCTATGTTTAGATGGAAGGTCCGTAACATCCCAGTGACCCATTCTCACTCCCTACTCGTCGCAGACTGATGTTTGTCACCAACAGTCCTGTGCAAAATCTTGACTCATCTTTCATTTCTTTATATTTTGCTAGAAGAATGATCCAGTGATTCAGTCAAACATATGCAAGAAAAATATATACATATCAGCCAATAAGTCTTTATGAGGCTAATCTATGACTGACCGTGTTCCATTGTGTATTGTCCTATCCAGCTGCAGGTTTACTATTTTGTTGGCAGTCATGCTGAAAATGAAGTTGTTGCCAATCAGATGCTTTGTATTGCAAAGACCATAGAAAAAAGTGCTTGTTCAAATGGGTGTGAATGGGTGAATGACGCAAGTTTTGTAAAGCACCTTGAGTGCTCAGATAGCGTGGCCCCAAAGATGAGACGTTTTACAGATGGTTGTAGACACCATCCTCTGTACAGACTCATTAGAACCAAATTTGGATTCAATACTCCTTTAACATATGTTATATAACATATTAACCAATTAATCCAATTCATTTCAAGTTTATTTATATAGCGCCAAATTACAACAACACTCGATAATACAGCGGCCAGTCCAGTTCTTGTGTGATTTGGCATGCCTCAGCATTTTCTCTGTTTTCCTTCCTTGAGAATGTCTTCTTGACAGCCCCCCTTCCACTGAGATCATTTCTGATGAGACTTTAGTGAACAACAGACGGATCGGCTGAAGGGCCAGATGCATCTCTCAGGTGTTGTGTCAGGTTGTTGCTGGATTTCTTTTCCCTATTTCTTAAGAACATGACTTTCAGATACAGTAGAGAGTTAGAGAGCTGCCACTTCCTCTATTGTCCTCCACTTGTGGTCCAGTTTCCTCAGTTTTTTTAAGGACACACTGCACACCATGGCGAGATATGTCAAATTTTTTGGGCTAATTGCCTTTTGGCAATCATCTTGTTGGTGTAAACATGCAATTTTACGCCTGACAAAACTGGTTCTTTGCTAATGTGGAGGCACATCTCTAAAGTTTTATAAAGCACTTTGAGTGCTCAGGTTGAGTAGAAAAGCATTATATAAGAGGCAGTCAATCTTCCATTGACTTCCATTGACACTGTTTCATCCAGTGTTGTAAATGGAAAACCTCTGGATTGAAGATGAATGAAAAAACATCCAATGTCCAAAGATAAACTTTGGCAGGCCTTTAGAAAGCCTGGAGAACTATTGCTCAAGAGCACCGTTCAAGACTTTAGAAAATGAGAAGAAAGTCTGGTTCCCTGGAAGCAAAATATAAATAAATAGATCAAGACTTTTGCACAGTACTATAGGTGTCACACTGGAATTGTCATAGTTTCAGTAGGACTCATGAGACTGCAGGCCAAGGTGTTCTGCCTCTGTTGTCATATCTCCCTGATAACCAGGCGAGCTTTACTGTCTTAACTAGAGGAAGTTTGCCTTTTAACGTGTTTCTCACACTGTGAAAGACTGTATTTCAACCCAAACTATGATTTATTACACTGAACCTAACCAGACAGTCTTAGCCTAACAGCCTAAACCAAACTAAAGAGTGACAAAAAAATCCAAAGCCAAAAACCAAAAATAAGATAAAAGTACCAAAAAAAAAAGGCTGTCCCAGGGAGGGCTTGAACTTGAGGCAGTCATGTGATTGTGTCACCAAAAGTCTGCCACCCTTTCTTTTGTGAAGGTTTTAATTCCTTCTCATGTTGTGAAATGATTCTACTGGTGCGCTGGAAAACAACTAAAGGGGAAAATGACACTGTTCATTAAAATATGACAGCAAAGGGTTCCCGCTCGGGTTGGTAGTGAGAATGTGTTGAAAGAGTGTCCAAGCCGGTTTATAGAGATGCAGTGTGGTTGGAAGGTGGATGAAGGAGACAAAGTGAAGCAGTAATCATTGTGGTTTTGATATGTTCCTTTGCAATGAATGCAATTTCATTTTGGTCATAGTCTGTGTCAGCAAAGCGTGGACTCGCAGCGTCATGCCAATAAAGCTCCCGGTGAATTCATGTGGAAAAAAAAAGATAGACAGAGCGAGTGAGGCAGTCTTTGTATTTTCCCATTATTCTGAAGATGAAAAAGCTGCAGCAGAGCTGTCCACCGACCGATGCCGGCACTCCTCACAGGAACATGCTCATTAATACAGGAAGCTCGAGTGAGTTGAAACCTCCTGCTACTTTGTGCTAACAAACAAGAGAACCAGCCGAACACCTGCTTCATATTCTCAACGGAGTAATGAGAAATACTCAGTTGCCAGCTCGCTCGGCGTCCCTCCGTATCTCTCTCTGGTCGTTCGATTCAATCAACGTGCTGAGAGAGACAGATGAGATCAGAGCTTTGACCTCTACTCATGAGCAGTCATCTCAGAAAAACACACACACACACACACACACACACATACACATTTTAAGACAACGGCCCTATTTGAGGAAATGACATCATCATCAGCCCGTGGTGTCGCTGGGGGTCAAGGCTGGCTGGAACCTGTCTCATCACGGAGATTATCCCAGCGAGTGGTTATTACACACCATATGAAGGATTGCTACGACGAGGGTAACTACAGAGACGGCCCCGCCCCACACGCACCCTCATCCCCACCACCATCCAAGTTGAATTGATAGCGCAGCCCATTACTGATAGATGGATGAAGCAGATTACGGAACGCTCCATTAGTGTCACCTCATATAGGCGGGCAAGATGTGTGTGTCTGCAGCACACGGGGTTGTGCAGGAGAAGATGAGGTGTCTGGAACAACCTGGCACTTGTCTCTGATTGTAGTGGAGGCAGTATGGATTCTTAAAGGTTATCTGCAGCATAATCTATTGTCACGAAACCCATCGGAATATGAATCCGAGATATTTTAAGCCAATGCAAAATTAACATTTAATGTGATGTGTAGATATATCACATGTTAAATTTGTACTTTTGTAGCAACTTAACCTTTCGGACTGGATTTATTTTATACTGGTCTTTAGAGTTACGACCAATTTTACTTATGGATCAGAAGTAAAATTGATAAATAAATAAACGGAATTTAGACCATTTGACAACAATTAAGACTAATTTTAATGAAAAACACTAACTTTACCTTTAACTCACCCTCAAACCTCATGGCACTACTGTAACAATCACTGACTAACAATAAGGGGCTAAGTCTTAACTTTGTGTCCACAGTCAAACAGGCCAAAAGATTGGTTGGCGGTCGCCTGGCGACCATCGCCGTGAAAAAGTATGCATTCCCTGACCGATTGTGTGTCGTTGCCCAGCCCCAGTTATACTGTAAATCCCTAAAAAGCAGTCGTAATCCTTGGTAATCAGCAGTTTTTTGGGAAAATGTATTTTCCAGTTTATTGGTGAGTGACTGCGGGAGCTTAACTGCTGTTTCTTGATAAAATTGGTCACAATGACGTACATAGTACTGCACTAAAAGCCTCTTTGCAGTTGCTTTGATCACCAGCAGTTGATCATGGGCACCCATAGTTCGCATAAAAGATCCCAACTTGTCTGCAAACACTTGCAAACTACTTGCAAAGCGGTTGTGAAACTGTGAAGAATGCAAGACAAAGTAAAAGTTCTGCCTTTACCACTGGAACCAACATTTTCCAAAAGGTGCAACTTTTCTTGTCAAGTAGAACAGTCACCATTTTTCGTTTTGCGTCACACTTTTTGCAGCTCCAGCAATTTACAATCACAAGGAGATTTTTCATGCTGCACCTTGACCAATCTGACCAAGCGACAGCCAGAAATCACTGACTGGAGCCTCGGGGTTGCAGACAGGTCTCTAGGCCTGTGTGATTTTGACCTTAAGCTAAGATTTAAGGTGTAGCGTTTTAGCACCAGTTGTTGATTATGGTTCGTGCCTTATAATAGCAGAGCTGTGCTAATGGCTTCCTGGGGTAATGTTATAACATAACATGTGATAACAATTGCAATGTTAAGACTATCAATTCGTAGACTGACAATGAACAATTTTGAGTGTGTTATAAAGCTAGCCTTGGTATTAAACACAAAGTAATATTGAATAAATGGCCATTCGTTTCGTATCTATTTGGTCACAAATAAAAGTACTGAAGGACAAGATAAAAAAAACCCCACAATTTTCTGAGCCAAATGAACCGAATTAAGCTGTTAGTGGTTTGGTTGCCAAGAGAATTCACTAAATGTCAACAATCTCAATAGTTCCATATGTAGCAGGTGGACACTATTCATACTACTACATAGTTCCTGTAAATTTTTCTAGAATACAAATTTTGGATTTCGACCATTCAAATAAAATGGACTTAATTGGCTGGCCATCCCACAGAAGAATGGATATTGAGTGGGTGGTGTTCATTAGCTGCCTGGCTGCTCCTTTATGTCACAGCCGAATACAAGACAACATGCATGAATGAACACAAATACACACACACCACATGTGTACCCAATGATACACTCCAAAGATGGTGACCATGGCCCCCGTTTGCCTGTGTTTCATTATGAGCTGTCGCCACACCCACCCACCTTGACCTGAGACGACAATGATCCAGTACAAGGCTCTCTTTTTCTCCTCTTCTCTCTTCCCATCTCATTCCCTAGATGAGAGTATTATTAACCCCTATGGAACCGGCGGGAAGGTGATTCACCTCCTTTACGATAATGTCACCCATCCTCACCTCATCTGTTGGCTAATGGAGCCTGGAGGGCTGGTTGAGTTGGGCGGTGTGGATATTTAATCTTGGGACAAAATTACTCATCGTTAGAAATTTTAAAAAAAGGAAAGAAACGAGTTATTTAAAGATTCAAGAAAGACTTTTTTTATGTCCGGTTGTGTTTCATAAATTAAATAATATGCATGTTATGCTGCTAATATCTCTGTATATATTTTGATATATAAACCACAAAGCTACATTTGCATTTGTGTGTGAAAAAAAAGATTATTGGAAATAACTGCATTAAATATATTTTAACTCCATAACTATAATTTATACGCTCTTAGAATTTAAATATAAGATATAATGGAGCTCATTTTATGACCTAAGGTTGCTCCTGTCATTAGTTGACACTCTAAATGGATTGTGGGAGTTGGAGTTTTCTATCAGGGCGAGCACTGGGTCTTTTTAGCCTGTGGTGACCTGTGATCGATGGAGACCTGGCAGAGCTTTAGCCGTTAACGCTGCTGTTTTAAAGCTGCTAGCACAGACCACCCCTCTGCTCTCATCGCTCCTTTCATTCCACACTTTCTCTCTCTCTCTCTCTCTTTCCTTCTCTCTTGCCAGTGTCCCTCTGTCACATTTCTCATCTGCTCCCTAGCTCCGGCATCCACCGTTCCCTTCCTCTCTCCTGGCTCCACCATCCTCACTTCCTCTCTCTGTCTCATCCATCTGTCTGCTTTTAATCTCTCCCTCTCCCCATGTCTTCTGCTCTCCTCCCAGCTCACTTTCATCCCTCTCTCTCGCTCGGTGCTGTTGAGTGACAGCGCAGTTAAACTGTTATTGGCTTCTGCAGAGGAAGCAAAGCAGCGGCACAAAGAGAGGCAAGTGTGTTTGTATGTGCTGTTGCAAAGTCGAATATGAAAGCATACGGTTCAACGCAGTTACCTCTGAACGCTGAAAAAGTTTTAAGGAAGCGAAGGAAGGTGGTTAGAGTGGGGCGAGGAGCAGAAGAAAAATATAAGGGGCTCCAATGAAAATACAGCATACAGCAATGTTATTACAGAGCGATAGCATCACTCAGTAATTACACACAGAAGAATACAAATGTACTGTTTTCAGTTCAGCGCTGCAGCTTAACAAACACTTTGTAGGTTACTGACCCCCAGTAGTGAAATGTTCCCTAAATGTTCTGTTTCATTTCATCATGAAGTAGTTGTCTTTGGCTGTAGCCAGGATGTAATATTGCAATTAAGTACCCTGGCTTGTGTAGACTAACAGACTGCCTGGAAATGATACCAATATGTGAGAATTAAATCCATACCCAACAATGAAGCAAAGAGAGAAGTTAGCTGATATTAAAAAGACTTTTTTTTTTTTACCCCAATTTACCTATTTCAATAAAACCGGTAATTTAACACATCTTGTTACAATATATTACAGTATATCTCATACACCCTCCTAACTGCTTCTTGTTAAATTCAACAGAATACAATACCGCTGTTAGGAAAATTGACAGATAAAAGAATGCTGAAGTATACTCGCTTTCAGTCTCCCACCACTTTGAATGTCAGAATGACTGCAAAGCAGCTTCAAAGATTCGGTGATTTCACAGAAATTTCAGCTTCACTTTTAGACAGCTGGTAAATAGCCACAAAGAGGAAGTCATCGCAGTTGTCCCTACTAATCAATCTAGTTGGGTGATAGTTCCATAGCTGATGCTTTTCTAGTCTGACTGTGTTGCTTTTGAGTCACAAAAAACTAAAAGAGAAGCTGCTTATCCATGTATCTATCAGTGCTTATTTAGACCAAAGTCACAAAGGCCTAGAGACCAGTTGGCAAACCCGTGGCTAGGAAAAAATATGTATTTCCCAATCAGTTGGCAAGCTGGCTGTTTCTGAAATAAATAAGTCCCCATAGCAACCTGTGGTAAAATTGTGCATTCCCTGAGTAGGGAGTAGTCAGTAACAGGTTATAGCAGGTTTTGCCTAGTCTACATGGAAGACACAAGTCTGCAAACACTTGCCAACTGTTTGCTGAGCAACAGTGAAACTTCTTCTTTTGACTGCTTCCTTGAGGGTTGCCAAAAGGGCCCATTTGCCTTCATCTCACTCTATCCCTCAGCATGTCCTCCATGACTACATCCATAAACTTTCTCTGTGGTCTTCCTCTTTGCCTCCTGCCTGGCAGCTTCCACTATCCCTCCTCAGCACATGTCCTTAGCCTTATCTCTCTCCAAATCACTCAAACTGAGCTGTCCCTCTGATATACTCATGTCACCCCAACCGGTCGTAGCAGATGGCCGCCCATCCCTGAGCCTGGTTCTACCGGATGTTTCTTCCTGTTAAAAGGGAGTTTTTCCTTCCCACTGTCGCCAAAGTGCTTGCCCACAGTGGGTCATATGACTGTTGGGTTTCTTCTCTCAATGTATTATTTTAAGGTCTACCCTACAATATAAATTCATTTAGGTCCTTCAAACTGCTTGCTTTATACAGTAGGAAACAAAATTAATCCCAAACAGGGGATGTGTGTGGATGCTGGTACAAGTGGGTTATATGCTCCATGAATATGTCAGGAATCGTCAGTTGTTGGAGACAATAGACGTCGGTCATAAAACTTGAAACATAAAAGATGTGGTTTGAATCTACCTCACCTCTCGCCTTAGCAGAGAAATTATGCTCCTTTCAAACTCTCTGTTGGCTACATTAGGTTGTAGATGCTGACATAGGCCCCCAGCTTTATGACACAGTATGAGTCAGCTCTCTGCCAGAGTGACACAGATAACACACATAAACCAACGCTCAGTCTCACTCCACTCCAAAAAGTCATGTCTGACTGAATACGCTTGCTTTCACCCGTGTCATAAATTGATACAGCGACAGGTTTATTCTCTTCCCTCCTGCACGTGTGCAAGTGTACATATCCTTGCGCACGGCAGGGCATTTTCACCATCTCGCTCCGTCACAAATTACCTCATTAAATTTCATTGCATTAAAGCCACTTTTATGAATTTAGCGTAGTCCCAGGCCCATTGTTCGCCTGCAAATGAGATTAAAGCAACATTTTCCTTTCTCCCCGCTTTCAATTATATTTCTGGAAGGACAGTTCGGGCACAGCGCCTTAATGAGGAGAGATGAAAAAAAGGGAGAGGGAGAGAGAGCGGTGCATTTATGGACATTTTTGGAATTAAGACAACAGGGCAACACATTTGGGAAATTCTAATTTTCCTTTCACTGTAGTTGCTGTTAAGGTTATTATGATTATTATTTCATTTCTTGTGTCAGTGGTTTCTGCCTTTGTCTGGAGAATCTGCTGTTTGTTGTTGTTGTCTCTAACACACAGAGCAAAAAAACGGCATCTAAATAAAACGCAGCGAGCGGTTTTATCCACCCATTCAGATTAATTATGTATATCTATGTGTGTGTTTTCCTGTAATCAGCACTGTGTACCGCTGTGGTGTCTGTTATCATGTCCCCCTATAGGGATGCAGCACAATAAAGTAGAATGAGCTGAGGTTAAGCCTAAGACTCCCTTTACACAATGCAGATTACAACAAGTCCCAGCAAAAAAACACACACACACATGCACACACACACGCAGGAGCTGATGGTCAATGGGATCATGTTGCTAGGCAACAGATTCAACTCCTGGCAGTAAAATGCTAGTTTTTGGCACTGCTGAAGAACCTTTACTCCAGGACGTATAACTTAAAATACTGGAGGCTTGAATATATTCTAAAACATCTGAGTGTGATAAGGCTTAACACCCTCAGCAACCAGAATGTCGCTGAGGTTTTATTTTCTTTTGCTTTGTACTGGCATAATCATTTATACAATTTCTAACAATCCAAGACTATAAATCTGTTGTGTAAAAAGGCACAGTGTTGTATTCTGCAGTCTAGCATGGATGCACTGTTATTCCTCATGAAACTGATAAACCTGCTGAACCACTAACATGGTACTTAGTGTACTTGAGGAAGCAATCAGCTTGTGAACATAGCTGGAAACAGTAAGGCCTTTTACTACACCTGTCTCACAGTTATCACTTCAGCAGTAGCAATTAGTTGATTAACTCAAGCCTCAGTCACACAGCCCTAGAGACCAGTTAGGGACCATCTGGCGAGCATTTATAGTCCCTGAATGCCTGTGAAATCAGTTGTCAGTTGCCATGAAATAGATTGCTAAATCCCCATTCAGGTCTAGAAACTGGTCCGTGACCCTCTAGCAACCACCCGTTGCTAGGTAAAAAAGTATTTTCCGTGACTGGTTGGCAAGCAATTCCTGGTTGCTGGCAGTCGCTTAAGTGAAACAGAATGAAAAAAGTATGCAGTGTTGGATTGCAAACCTCGCCATAGCTTTGTTCACTAGCACAGTGCAACAGTCGCCTGTACTTTGCATAGCAGACTGTCATGGCTAGTAGTGGCAAGCAGGTATAGAAGCCAAAGGCACACCCCCGGAAACAGCATGCAAACTCAAAAATCAGCTTTATTTGCTGTATGAGTAGGGGTCTCTTTTTTTCCTCTTGTACCTTCCCATTGTGTGTACATTTCAGTGTTTTTTTTTCCGTAACTGCCGATCTCCGACTTGTAACCCCCATGTAATGTCTGTGTTATGTGTGTAAGGTCGGGGGGGGGGGTGTCTCATTTCACTGCGGGGCAACCTGTATGTGACAAATAAAATCTGAATCTGAATCTGAATCTGAATCTGGTGATACAGAACAAAACAAAACTAGACTGGGGAAGATATAAACTAAAAATACAAGGAGGCACAGAGCTATGAGGGACGACACCACGACTAGCAGGGGAAGACGCAGACACTAAATACAAGAGGTGAACAGGACCAAGAGGAAACAGCTGACACTGATTACACAGACGAGACGGGGGAAGAGCAAACAGAACATTACGCACACAGACCGAAGACTACCAAAGTAAAACAGGAAGTACACTGAACTTTACAGACACAGACTCATGAGCAGACACTATGACATCGCGGACAAGTGAGGGAACACAGCACAGCAAAATAATCAGAACCTAACCCATAATACAGAATCATACCAAAACATAGGAAACTCAAAATGCTGGGCCAAAATGACCCAGAACTGCGACACAGACGCTGACTTCCAGATTCAGAAACTGAAATACGCTATATTGTTTGTAATCACACTTGGACAATGAGTTTGGGATATCACAACAGTTTCAAAGGAAGGGACTCGCATGCACCACAATCCATGATCTTTTACATGCTGGCCCAGGACTAAAGTGTCTGCACTGGGTCCCAGTCAGGTTTAGGTATCAGTTTAAAACTTTGGTTCTTACTTTCATGGGTTCCATTGCCATTCTCTACACCGGATCCTCACGTCCGCATTTAGAGTTCTAAATGTGATCTCACGTGCATGAAAACTAATATTAAAGGGATTGCGTATTCCAAACTGTAACTGTGGAGCAGCTTAACTCTGTCTTCAAGCCCTTGACTCTTTAGGATCCTTTGAAAAAAACACCTTGAAGCATAACTTTTCTGAAAGGCGATTGGTTAATGTCTTATTTGGTTCATTATGACCTGGCCATATAAATAAATTTTACCTACTAGAATAACTGAAACTTTTTAACCTTCAAATTCTTCTGATTGTTGGACTGGTATGTGTCAGTTCTAATGTAATAATAGATCAGGACTAGCAAATTTGCGTTGCGTTTTCATATTAAACATGTCACTTCTCAACTGCAGGAACTGTTTGGTTTTTTGGTGGAAAGACTGACAGCCTTACAACATGTTATCATTACACTAACCATCTAATATCAAGAAAATAACTGCAGAAATGAAAAAAAATCATTGAATAAATATTTTCCAATCAGCAACGTCCCTCTCAGAATGAACGTTTGTTTTACGTCTTAAAAATGGACAATCAGCCGCGATCCACAGAAACAAAATAGTAATCCTAATTTTAACAAAATGTCCAAACCTGACTGCAGAAACCTCGGACGGCTTCTTTACAGCTTTCACTCAACTAGATTAAATGGGGGCCCTCAACTTGTCAGCCGAGTCAACAGCCACAGAAGCCAGTGAACATTGTATTGACAGAAAGGAGCTGGTGGCCAATCAGCTGACTATACAGGACAAGTGGGTTTTGTTGGCTGGTTTGAAGACTATAGCAGGTCCGATGTGAAAGCCTGTCTGAAGAGGCTTATATGGCTGATCTGCATGTGAAAAACATGAGGGCTTCACATATGCATAATACAAGGCTTTGACCCTCTCAGAGAAATGGATTCAACCCATGCACGCACAAACGCACACACAGGCACTCGAACAGCAAACAAGAGCAAAGGGAGGCGAGGAGCGAAGGGAAGGCGAGCGCTGGCCCACGATGAAAAAAAAAACTAAAAAACAAAAAAACAAGAAAGAAAGATAATCGTATTCATTGAGGGTTTGGCAACATTACACGCTAGCTCTCTTATTGATTTTCAATCCAAGGTTTCAAATTAATGAAATTAATGTGCTCATAGTTCATGCTTTTTGCAGGTCTTGACAATTTATGCAATTTCTGCAGTGCACCAGGATTAAAAAAAAAGAAAAGCGGACCACCTACGGCATCAAGGACCACAATAAACGGCGAGGGAGACTTGTGCGACCATAGAATCCCAATTTGTTCTCTGTTGTTGCACCAGCCAGAGCGCTACTGATAGAGACTGCTACTATTATTGTGTGTGTATGTGTTTTTTTTTTTCCTTTAACAGAATGGCACTGGTCCTTTTTTACATCTGCAAATTCAAACTCATCTGTATTCGTCGAGGCTGCGGTAGCTCTCGCAGCCAAATCCTACTCCTGTGGTGTTCCCTCTCAACGCCCTCCAGCTCTTTCACCAAAAATTCTTTTAAAAGGAAATAAAGAAATTCACCCGCTGCCCTTCCATTGTTCCTTAAACAATAAAATAATAATATGAACATTAATGTAAATTCTCAGTTTAAATCTTTCTGTTGGTTTTGTCTCAGAATCTTCCTCATTTCTTTTTTTCAGTAAATGCTCTTTCCTCACAGCTTCTGTTGATTACCATTACCACCCCTCGCCTCGTCTCTTCATTGTATTTAATGTGTAAATGTATATATGTATACACGTTGCTCTGTTTTAAATATTATATGTGAGCAGTATGTGTGTGATGCTGGCATGTGTGGGAGAGAATACGCACACCGCTCCCTGCACGTCTAGAAAGTGTGAGGCCAAGCAGGCGTCTGGGGAGTGTCAGACGTTTGTGTGTCATTTGTGCAAGTAGAAAATGTGCGAGTAAACGTGTGCATGCAGCATGCATTGGCGTCCGTATCAATATACGCGCGTCTTCGTGCATGCAAGTGTGTGCGTTTGATAAGGTGGAAGGATGGCAGATATGACACACCTCATCTTCCTTTTTTCTTAGGCCTCTGTTTTAATCTTCCAAAACAGCCTGTGGATGTAATGACCTTTAGAAAGGGTGAAGATAAGTAGATGAGGCTGACTGTGTGGAGTGTTGAGTTACTGTATAGAAGAGCCAGGGCTGAAATAAGGGGCCGGATGACAGAGGGAGGAAGATAAATGGATGAGGGGAAGGGATAAAAGTGGAGCATTTAAGGAGATGTGTGCAGACAGAGGGCTGGGAAATTGGGGGATGACACTTGAATCTTAAACCAAAGGGATCCAAACCTACACTTCCACATCTTCATGCAACTGGCTGCATTTTTGAAAAAGTTTATATTACTGTAGCTGACGTCTCAGTCAGCTAAACCTTTACTGCTATGAAAACCTGAGTGAAACACTTTTTATCAAGGGTTATACCCCTTATCAGAGTAACGGCCACAATACTGCTGCTGCTGCTGAAATTTTCCAGCAACCAGAGAAAGACAGTTCTCCCCACACACAGACTTTACTTGGGTGGGCCTGACCTGATCACCATTTTGAGGCTGTGTCATTCTGCTCCACTGTAGCTGATGAACTCAAACTCCACCACTGTGGACTACGCTGGCAATAATAGTCCTTATTTACAGTAACAAGATGAAGACCCTGCAGCACGTAAAGAACTGGTTCATGTACTTCTACACTGACTTCACTAAAGCTCCAGAGGATGATACTGATGTTGAATGAGAAGCCTTCTCCTCTTATTCATTAAACAGGTGTTCTGTTGGGTTGAGGTCAGGACTCTGTGCAGGCCAGTCAAGTTCTTCCACACCAAACTCGCTCATCCACGGATTCATGCTGTCAGGGCTCTGTGTGCGGGCAGGCGGAGATGAGGATCCAAACGCAGGACTCGGACACTGAATTGCAACTCAAAAAACAAAACATGAACTGAGCAATGATACTGAACACAGAAACACACAGGGTGAGCGAAGTTAGACACACTGACATAAGACATAACCCTTCAAAATAAAACAGGAAACCATTCACAAAGACTCAGGCTAAGAAACGCGGACTTACACAGAACTAAAGCTATACTAAACATGAGGGTACCAGAACAAAACCCTTAACACAACCATAGACTAAGAATAATGATAATAATAATAATAATTGCTTTACACCACTGTGCCCAATGGTTTGTATTGCGCTTGGTCATGTAAGGCTTGGTTGCGGCTGGGCCATGGAAACCCATTCCAGTTCTCTACACACTGTTCTTGAGCTAATCTAAAGGCCACATGAAGTTTGGAGATCTGTAGTGATTGACTCTCCAGAAAGTTGGCAACCTCAAGTGAGGAAATTTCACAACTGGATTGGACAGGCGGCATCCTATCACGGTACCACACTGGAATTCACTGAGCTGAGAGTGACCCATTCTAGTTTGTAGAAGCAGTCTGCATGCCCAGGTGCTTGATTTTATTCACCTGTGGCCATAGAAGTGATGGGAACACCTGAATTCAATCATTTGGATGGGTGACATTTGACATCAAAAGGGGGTTAACAGTTGCTGGCATGGAGTATAAATAACAAAAGCCTAAGTGAACACCACTTTGTATGCACTTCTGCTATTAGGACATCAACACTGTAAACCTCCACACCTTAAAGCTGTAGTACTGCCCTACACCCAAAAACCTTTCTTGCTCTTAATTGCTTTTCCAGGTACTTTATCTTGCCTTTATCTGGTTGGTCAGTTTTCATAGGGATATCAAACTTTTCTGAGACACACGCACCCACCTACACACACACATGCACAGACAGGATGTCTAAACGTTGATATGCTCTGTATCTGAGAACTGTAGTCCACCCAGGCAGTAGCTTGTAATTCCAAGCTGCTGAGTTAAATGCCTACAATGCAGAGGGTAATGATAAGGATAAGTGTAAGAGGATGAGGTCAGGGGGATGAATGGAAGTGCAGGGTGAGAACGGGGAACTGAGTGGCGGTAAAGAGATTGAGGGAAGGATAGAGGGATAAGGGGGAAAGCTTGAGAGTTCAAGGGGACTAAAGGAGGCTGAGGAGAAGGAAGGATGAGGAGGAGTATAGTGGGCCGAGAAGCAGAGGGATGATGGGATGAGGAGGTGAGACACAACAGGGGCATGAGGGGGGGGGGGGCTCAGAAGCCCCTGATTATACTAATCTTGGTGGACCCCCCTAGTAGCAGATTAGCGCCTGTACACATGCACACACGTACACACAAAAAGCAGACACACACACCTTCTGTTACCCCAGCACATGTTTATTTGCCCCGCTCTCTGGCACCCCGTGGTTACATCCAAATCCCTCACAGACTGGGCAAAAGAAGAGCCAGGACAGAGGAGGAACGTGGTGAAGTCACGATTGCTTTCAAGCACGACACGCTTCAGCTCACAGCTTCCAATCAATTCCACAAGTTTTGTTTGACTAAAACTTTCCAAAACCTCAAACTACCTTCAAGACATCATGAATGAACTTTACCCAATTTGTGGTCACTGTGTACATTACTTTTAATTACTGTTTAAGTCATTCTACTGGATTCTACTCTACAAGAATACAGAAAAGCTGTTGCATTTAAGCACCTTTTTAGTTTACCGTTACGATGTCCTCACGTAAAGTTTTTTTTTACCATGAGTCAGTTTCAATGAAATGTCTCTAATATGGAGTTAATGGACAAACTCATCCCATAATGGCTGTACTACAGCGAGCTGGAACATAGCTCATAGTCACGTCAGATGTCAGATTGTGAGCATGCATAACATGCGCACGGCAGTGCACACAAATAGTTGCACATGCACTCACAGCCACACACTAGCAGCCTCAAGCCAGCAGCCTCGGTATGAGCAAAGGATCAAAGCAGTTACGAGGAAAATTATAGAGAAAAGTGGGAAAAAAGAGAAAAGGCGTGGTCCTGTTATGAATTAAAGTATCCTGCACTTGTTTTGTTACTTAAACCTGTTGCACCTGCTTTTGTTTGGTAAAGTAAAATATGTCAGGTAAATTTGGGAGTACAACAACTCATTTTCAGTATTTGTATTTCGTAAATTGCACGTGTATATCAGCACAATTAGCAGTAAATGTTCCAAATGCTAACAAATCAGTTTGCGTGCTTGGTTTAAAAGCCGTAAATACGACAAATCCCAGCTCGCGCTAGTTCAGCGCATGATTCAATCTGGCCCCTAATCTCATCTATGGAGGGCTGGCTGTTGAAATTTACTTCCTCTGCTGTTTCCTATTTCCTGTTTCTCATTGAAGTTTATAAGAATTTGAACTTTGTGCTGGAAAATTTTACTGATGCCAGTCTTTTGTGTTGAAGCTACAAAGTTACACAAGATGTGCAGTCATCACGCTGCATGAACATGGACAACCTGGTGAAAATACGATTTCGGTACTCGGTGTTGGGGAGTAACGGAATACATGTACCGCTCTTACGTATTTAAAATACAAAATATGAGTAACTGTATTCCGTCACAGTTACCGTTTAAAAAAGTGGTATTCAGAATACAGTAACTTTGTTGAAATAAAGGGATTACACGGCGGTCTTTTCCTGTTTCATATGTTAGGCTATGCCCTCTCTATTTTTGGTAATTCCACACCGGTGGAAACCCAAACAAAACACATTAAGAGGCTCTAATGCCTGTGTCTCAATCTCGTGTCTCATAATGACGTGAATAAATATTTTTTAAAATAATGTAATATGAAGGCAATAGGCAGAGTGTTACAGGCATCACCCTAAAGAATGTAGCCTCATGGGCAGTGTAGTGCTGCAGGGAGAATGGACTGCCATACCCAGTATGTGTCTGTGAGTGTGAGGGAGGGAGAAAAAGAGTCGAAAAGTACAAGTTGTCACCGAGGAGAAACGGGAGCTGGAAACATGTAAATATAATAATAACCACTGCAGCCAAGAAGAGTGCCTGACGAGCCCAGATGTAAGTAAGCTATTAAGACTCGACTGTACACTGTGTTCGTGTTTTCCTCCGAAACAATAAGTTCCGTTGGAGCAGTCTTTCAACGCCTCTCTCTGTCTCTCGCTAGCAAAGTTGACCCAGACAACAAAGTAAAGTTAGTTTTCGGCTACGAGCCCGTATTAGCCAGAGGTCCCTTTACTACGGCTCGGAGCCGCGGACCTGTTTATATACACGCGGAATAGTTTTCTATATGAGAGCACTGCAAAAAGTGCAGCCTTGCCTAATGTCCACCCTACTGTTACTCATTTTATATTAAGATTTAAAAATCTAGTTGGTATTGGTATGGCAAGTAACTTTCAGTAATAGTAATAAATCACACAGCAATAGTACATTCATGTAGTAGTAGTAGTAGTAGTAGTAAAAAAGCATGGTAATATAGTAAGTAATCCAAAGTATTCAGAATACGTTACTCTCATTGAGTAATGTAACGGAATACGTTACAAAATACATTTTGGGGCTGTATTCTGTAATCTGTAGTGGAATACATTTTAAAAGTAACCTTCCCAACACTGTCAGTACTGAGGTTGAAACAAAAAAAAAACAAACAAACAATACAGTTTATTAGTTGTGTTCTTCACTTGACTGTCAAATCATCATCAATGCTTACAGTGAGAAATAACCCAGTTTAAGCCTTCCATTACTGAGGCTCTGGTTGTCTCTGCTTGAAATTAGTAGGCTAATAACAATCATTCTAAAAGTTAGCAACAATCCTCACAGTGAGTTAATAAATGCAACCTGAGCTAGCTTATGCTTATGCTATCTTCACTTTGTGTGCTGAAACAACAGGAGTTTCTCATAGTTGTACAGAGTTCATACTTGGGCTGATTGGGACCTGATGAATTTTTTACCTGATTTTTGTTTCTGAGAAAAATTAGATCCACATATGAGGACATTCGTTTAAAATTATGATAGAACAGTGGCAGTATAATGTCCTCGTAAGGGGATATCAGGCCCTTGTAGAGCAAAATTAAGCATTTTGGTCTAGATAACCCAAAATGTAATGTCCACATATGTGGATGCTAGGTCCTAGGAGGTTAAAGGTTTGAAACCTAAGCACATTAGGAAATTACGGCACAAGTGACGATCTGCATCAGCCATGTTTAAAGCATCATCAGTCCGTGTCTCTTTGATTGTGGGACGGGAATATTGCCTTTCCTTTTGGAAATGACGGGCATATAGAGCTTCTGCTAAAGGAGGTAAAAAAAAAAAAAAAGAAGAAATGAAATAATTTTGCTTTGAGAGACTTCGACCAGCTCTTATTATGGCTTCCCAGTTAAAACTTTTTGGTTAGTTCACTCTTTTAGGAGCATTTCAAAGCAAAAAGCACTTTTTTCTGAACCAGAACCTGGATTTACAGTATATGTAAACATGGTTCTTTTGCCTCTTTTTTTCCCCATGCCAGCTGAGCAATCAAAGCAAAATGAGCTTTTGGGCAGCAGGCTTTAAAGAGCCAGGAGCTAATGCAAAACATTACACACAGCTGCAATGTAACCTCCACAGAGTGACAAAAATCAGGTCTTTTAACAATAAAACCAGTTTAAAATCCTCTAAAATAAAATAAAATAATAAGTGGCTATAGACTAGCATCTTTATTATGTTTACTAAATTAATTTGCACTGTAAACAATCTTGTGCTTCTGAAGTTTTGATTTCCAAGTTTCCAATTTAAGCTCCAACCAGGCACTGAACCACTTTAACTAAAGTTCTGTAGTTCACATTGCTGAAGAAAATCAGGGGGCTGTTGTATAATAGAAGATGTGCGATCAGCAAACATTTCCTGTAAAAAAAAAATGCAGGAGACAGATTGTGTCACAGTAAGCTACTAGTCAAGGAGGTAAAGAAGAAGGCTGAATGGCAGGATATGCTTAATGTCAGCCAGATTGCACAGTGCAGCACTTCTCACGGCAAATGACACCAAAAGGATAAAGACGGATTAGAGAACACAGCATGAAGTATGCTCAAGAAGAGTTACCGGCTAACCGAAGCAGTCTTCTAAAAGTCACGAATTTTCTGCACTGATACCCAACATCCTTTAAACACATCTACAAATCACACTCTTTGTCAGGCGTGTTTTCCCTGCAAATGTCACAGAGGATAAACAACACTTAAAGCATCTTTTTTTTCTCCTTTGAATGAATACACCCATGGATGCTTCATGCTCTCAGCCTTCCTTTAAAAGTGTGACTAGCTGTAGACACAAATGTCATTGCGTGCTGTGTTTAGTCTGTTCCTCCTTCTACGTCTGTCTCCGTGTCACAGGTTAGCCGGACAAATACGGACCTCCCCGTGTTTCTCGCACACGGGTCATCCAATACTCCCTCTGCAAATATTAAATCTGCTTTAGCTTCCACTGAGGAAACAAACCAAGAGGTTGGAAAGGCTGCGGAAGATAAAGAGGTGACAGAAAGGAAGAGAGACTTGGCATGTTTTCGCCATTTTTTCAGGTTGTCTATTTTTTAGTGATAAGCGTTCATTGCTGTGGACTCTACTTTGCCCCTGAGACTAGGAGTTTATCTTGTACTTTGACATCTTTTTTCTTTGCATTTTTTTTTTGAAGAGTTCACAAAGCTCAGTTATTCCTAACTGCTAAGCTGTAGGATGTATTCAGCTGGTGCTACTGAAAACAAAGCACGGTGTACTGCACTAGATGACATTTTCAAAATGAAGTTTAGGACAAAAAACAAGTCTTGAAAAACTGCGACTTTTCACATTTAACATAAAAGTTAGTTTTCGGAAGTAAAGATAAACCTGCTGTGAATTCCTCACCTGGCAAATACAGATAAAAACACTTGTATAGAATTTTTTAAATGAGTTTAACAAAGTTAGAAGAAACTTTCAGTAACAGCGGCTAATGGCTAGCAGTAGCTAATGGCTAACAGCAGCTAACAGAGGCTAACAGTGACATTACGTGAACAGCAGCGATTACTGATCGTTTAGAATCAGTAATAGATTCTATACAATCAAAATGACATTGGTAAATAGACTTTTGAATGATAGATCAAGATATTACCTTGAGGAACAGAGAAAACATTTTAAAAAGCAACGGTACTCACTGAAAATGGCCACTTTTTCCTTTTTCATCTTTTTCACAACATAAAAATGATTAGATATGAATCAAGCAAACATTATTTTTAGCTCTAACTGCCACATATAGTGGGAGTCGTGTGCTGCGTGCTAGTCAGCCTCTTCACATCTACAAAGTGCTATGATTGCATGCACACAATGCAACATTCTTATTGTAATTGCTGACAACACTCAAACTAAATATGAGCGTTTAAGAGTTGCTATTTCTGATCCCGTCTGCAGAGAAAAGGTTTCACTTGTGTTTTTTTAGTCTCTCTTCAGGAAAGGAAAAGGGTTTCAGTTTATTCAATCAAACCGACTACATGTGTATTTTTAAACCCTGATGGATTTTTTTTTTTTCCTCTCTGAGTGCTGTCAAATCCAGGTGAACTACAGTCAATAGTGTGCCTGAACGCAACTCATTCAGATACAGATGAAGCTGTTGCATCTCTGCCAAAGTGCTGCTCAAGCTCTGCCCAGTGTCTGGATACAGCGTTACAGCCTACAGGAACCACGATGATGATCATTTAATCCCACCCACAATGTACTAATTGGTGAATTGTTTCTCCGACCGGCAAAAAAAGCAGCAGTCAGCGCAACAACCGTTCTATGCAAATGAGCGATGCAGGTGGTAATTCATAGGTCTGGAACGAGATTAGGGAAGATTGGCTTAATTACGAACAACAGGGATTGGGAACTACTGCCCAGTATCTGAGCAGTGGTTTGTGCTGAAGATCAGCACTGGAACACAGAACACTCGCAGAGGAAACAACATGGGGCGAATAACAATGACATAACTTTACTGCCCTTTATGGCATTTTTGTGCACTAATTCCCCCAAACTTGGCCTGCGCCGCATCTATTTCTCCACATTCCCCGACACACCCACAGCAACAGTGCGCAGATTTTGAACTTAAGTAGGTCATCCATACGGGAGGTAATCAGTTCGTCATCACCCACCACAGCTCCTCCATCTGCATAACATTAAAACTGTCGACATTAAACACTTTGTGGTGCCAAAAAGAAGGTTGGAAGCCCTTGGCTGGAAAAGGCAAAGCCGTTGTGTTGTGACAGAATGATAATGAGTGAAAAAAAAATAAAATCCAGGAAGACACAGGTAGATTAAAAGCTTAACCACTAAGAAAATTGTTAAGGTTGCTATAAACTCACTCGTGACTAACGGAATGGTTCCAAGTCTCAGAAGGAACGGCATTTTCCTTTGATCTCCAGGGAATGTCTCAATCTGTTTATATTTTTGGGATAAAGTTCCTAAAACAGGGTTAGCAAAGTGATCCTTCAAATTCAAGTAAAAAAAACAAGACAAACACCCCCCACGCACGCACACACACACACCAAACACTGTCACCACAGCTCTCAGATGCTGGCCCTCTTGCAGCCATTCCGCTCGGTGACTTTCCGTGGCTGATTGAATTAATGTTGCATCTGCTAGTGTTGACATGGGAACCCTGCAGTGATATTTTGGTGCTGTCGGATTCTGTTGGGTCTCCAAGCCAGGACACTCACAGTATCAGGCAGCGTGGCCTGGCCTGGTTTATTTTTTTGTGTATATAGCTATGTGTGCGACTGTGTGTGTGTCTGTGCGGGGAGGGCTTGTGTTAACTCCTAGGCCACATGGCTAGAGGGTAATCATGTTAGCAACTGGGTTGATAAGTTCACGTCCGCCAAGCACACACACACACGTACATACATAAACATGTTGTGGCCAGATCGCCCCGTTTCCCTCGCTGTTCACTCATCTGAATTTCCTTAAATGGATTTAATAGGAAATGTTCTTAAAGAGATTTATTCGTTGCCTCCAAGTAAAATCAATCAAATTAGACCGCAGCGGAGTAAGAAGCAGGCTCTGAATACAAGATGACAAAAAATAAATACATTAAATAAATTAAAATACCAACCAACCAATTTTTATTAGACCAAACATGGGATAATGAAAATGCTACTGGGTCTTTGTTTGTCAAAAATATTATATGCAGATTATTATTCAGCATAAAGAGAATTTACCGCATCTAAAAACTCCACCAGTACTTTTTTTCCTTTTTTAAAAACCCACAAATGAATGCTTATTCAGGGCTTTAGAAAGAATTCATTGTTGTGGGGGCATTTTCAGCTTTGCGGTGCATGCTTAAAGGCTTGTTTTTCATCCTTTAGTTCAGACTCAAGATTTATCGGGCGGCGGTGACTCTCGCAGTGCTTGTAATGCTGTCAGGGTATATCAGCAAATCAAATATTAATTCATCAAGCAGATTCACTCGACCAGTGTGAATCTGACTTAAAGACTTGGAAGGGAAAAAAAGCATGCATCTGTGCATCAGGAGGCAGTAAGCACAGCAGAGTAAAAAGAGGAAAGAGATCTGCAAGGGAGTCAATAAAGCTGACGGCTTTTTTCGCCAGGAAGGTAACAGACGTGTGCGGTCTGTCAGATTTGTCATAGAAACTAAAATGCATTTGTGTGGTTGTTTTCTTTACTTTTTTATTGTAAAAAAAATAGTAAACCAAGCGATATTAAAGGGGACTTATTATGCTCATTTGCAGCTCCCTATTTTCATTCTTGAGCTGTGCTAAAGCAGCTTTGCATGATTCATACTGTCCAAAACAAGCCGTTGCACCCACTCCCAACTTTTGTCCGCTGGCTCGCTGTAATAAAAAGAAGGCTTTAAAAGCAGATGGATGCTGACAGCAGTTGTTGTGCCTGAGACCGTATCAGGATTATTCCTTCTCTCTGACATCATCCAGAGCAAAGAAGAGAAAAAATCCGTCTGAAACGGCATCTTTTATAGCAACATGTATTCAGCAGAGAATGAAGAAAGTAATAATAGTTCCCCCGCGTTCCCCTGCTTTGTCTCCAGCTGTAAAAATCACCTCTAGTTTATGTTTAAACCCTTTTGTTCCTCACATCACCCACAAGCTAACTAACACTGGGCTGACTGATCCAACATTTTGCATCACTCTACATCTTCATAGTTGCACTTCAACAAATGCAAGTGCTGATGGGTCGCCCAGTTAGTGGAATCAGCCTTGGAATATATCCGATTCTGTGATGATCTGACTTCTAATGTGTGATTTGTTTTCCTGATAACACTAACATTAGTTGTTGGACATTTTTCAGAGCCAGCTACTAAAACGATCAGCCCAGCTGTCTTGACACTGATTGCACAAAGAATCAGAAGCTAAGCACAGCGACACTATCGCTAACTAGTGTTTTGGAAGGCTAACAATCCATCAACACAGAAGTAAAACTGGCAGATACAGTGAATATATTGCCGTTATTGGAGGATATTTTTTTGTATTTGACAATTAATGATCAGTAAGTTAATTTAAAAGCTTTTCACATAACATCAATCGCCCACAGTATAGCATAGCCGCCCTATCGCCCTGTTTTCGCACTCACTTGAATCTGACTTGCACAGAGTTTGTTTGGAAATGGACCGAGACACCGCTTTGAAGGTTCTCTACACACAGGCATTTTATGGCATATGGCACAGGCAAAGAGCCCAAAACGCCGAACATCAAAACAAAATACTGCACGGCGACTGAATTACAATCGGGACCTTTGTCTCCCTGGTGGATGTTGATAACAGCTCTCTCCCATCTCTCGGTCTCACACTTTCTCTCTGTCAGCCTGCATCTGTCTCCTCTCTCTTCCCCTCCAGTTTCTGCATCCGTTCTCTTCTCTCTGCCTTCTTCCAGTGCACTTCAGCTAAAATCAGAACTGCTTTGCTGGCCTGGCATGAAAGGCAAAGCAGCGCAGTATTAAGGGACCTAATATTATCCACGCTGCTCTTTTTGTCTCTCCGTATCTGTCAGTGTAAAGCTTTTACACTACTGGAACTTGACATCCTATTGAGAAGAGTCTTCAATGTGCTTTTTTTTTTTTTTTAATGGAGCAAAAATCAAATAAATCTCAAGTTTTAATGATGTAGTTTTAGTAGCCAAAGTTTGGTGCGCACTTTGAACGTCTGTCAGTAAACCTGGGAGTCTGGACACCAACACTGCCACAAATGTCTGGTCACAAATGTTCTTAGGTTCCTCAAGAGAAAGTGCCATTTTGCTGCCTGTCTAGACGCTGTTGCCTTGGAGTCGTGCCGGGGAGGGGACAGGCATCACGTGCGCTCCGATGCATGTGCAGTAGGGCCATGGGGAAAGAAAGGCGACAAGCAACCCAGCTGTAATTAGCTAGTGGTGCTAGCAGGCTTTCTGTGATGCCCACTGAATGAGAATGGAGTCAAGTTCAGGACAAGGTCACAAGTTCAGCAAGTGCCTCATACATGAATAAATGACACATGCATGCAGTTCGTACGCACAGACTCACACAGATAGTACACATTTCCTGCGATGCATATACATGTAACACACAAACAGAAAGTTGGGGTGTCTGGAGAGTGTCACTGTAGGCGAATGGAAACACTGATAGCTTTATAGCCAACTAAAGGCCTTTGTTCCTCAAAGTGGTCTCACACTGGCCTCCCTGTATATTTCCTGTAGCAAGTATTGAGCAGAAGCACTGGTCTGTACATTGGTTTTCATCACCTATACAGAAACACAAAATTTGGCCATCGGTAACGTATTTCGCTTAAGTCCAAATACTTTTTTTGCCCTGAATCAAATAAAACTGATCTCAGGTGGATCACAGCTGCCTGATGTCAGTTCTCTTTCACAGGGTAGACAGACACAATTGTTCAAAGAGGATAAAGACCAGATTTTTTAAAAAGTTTTCTTTTGGTCTTTGACTAAGTTCTTTAATGACTTTAACATTTCTAAGCGACACTTCTCTAATTTCCCAGTGGTGACATTTGTCTTTTGAATTGATGAAAATGATGATGAGCACCAGTGAAAAATGTTACAATTAACAAAAAAAATAAAATTGTAAAAACTGTGTCTGCGTCAGAGTCCAGGCATTTTGGCAAACTGGACCACAATTCAAAGCTTTAAGTGTTTTCAAAGACAGTCGAAAGAAGTATTGAGTTGCAACAAAATCCTGCAAAATGTCACTCCACTGAACTTAAAAGCCGTTTTTATGTGAGAACTCTGACTTTGTTAAACCTGGTTCCAGGCTCCAGGTTTTGTGTTCCGGAAAGAGATTTAACTTAAACTCTGATTCAGTTGAAGCTAACCTATATGCCTAAGCTGCTGGTGGCTTCCCAAGGTCTGTTTCTTCTTCGCTCATCTCGTTCCGCTCTCTGTGTTCATATATCGCTCTGCATTTAATTATGAGTTATTATTCATCTCTGGGTCGCTTCCACAATGCGTCTTTTGTCCCGTGTCCCTCTCCTCACCTTCAAGTGGTCCCAGCAGTGTCACAGGTGATTTATAAAATTTGTGGTACAGTCATTTCACTTCAGGATCAAGCATCTTAGGAAAAGAACTTCTTATTTATCCCACCTCTTAGAGGAAATTTTGTCACGGCACTTTCTTTGTAAATGCCAAATGCGTTAGCTTATCCAGCCCTATATGTGATGTAAAAGCTACATTTCGGTTTGTTTGTTTTAAGATGAACACTGGCAAATTCAGTTTTTTTATTTACCCATTGCTATGGTGAGTCTTGACGTTCCACTCATGATGGCTTTTATCATTAGTCACACATACACTTAACTCAGCATGAATATACTCAGTATGGACTGAAGTAAGTGGAAACCCACGCTGTCTCAGAGTTACTCAGCTCGGAGCTCAAAACTGGACTGAGTTCTCTGGGACACGGCCACCATCGTGTTATCTGAGTGATGTGTACTGCCTTTTTATTACAGCAGCGTTTCCATGGGTAAAACATCTGACTGATCCATTGATTCATCGCAGGAAGAGAAGCAAAGCTTTGTGTATATATGTTCTAGTTCTGTAGGCAGTGGGAAAAACCAGTGAGGATAACTGGAGGCTCATGTGTTTCCCCATTAAGTTTGAGGGGAGTGCCCCTCTCTCAACCATCTCTGTTTGCTTTGCGGCACATCAAACAGCCCAGTATTCCCCCAGCATAGTAGGGTCACGACTTTATGATGCAAAGAGCTTTGAGATGACTGTTGTTGTGAGTTGGCGCTATAATAATAGAACTGAAGTGACTCCTAACAGCTGATTATACTGATCGCAGCGTCCCGTGACATTTGTTTTTCCTCCTGTTCATTTCATGGTTTTGTTTTTTGTTTTTTTGGTATGTTTTTCGTGTTTTTTTCATGACAAATGAATTTGTGATTTATTGGCCTTCACCTGTCATCTCGCTCTTTTGCCATGGTTTCTGAGCCAGGATGTGACACAATAAAGATGGAGGGGAGAAAAAAAAAGGAAGAAGAAGATGGAGGGGGAGTGACAGCTCAATGCATTCCTCAGCATCCATCCCCTCTGCAGCCATCACTCCTTACCGTCTCTATAAACATTATGCAAATGTCTGTGCTGCCGTGCAGTGCGCTATAATGTGATGTTGGCGGTAACAGTAAGCAGTAATCATGTTTAAGGAGTATGGGTGGAGAAATCAAACAAGGGTATTTATTATCCGGCGATCCCTAATCCGATAAGCTGTCATCACTTCACTCTGCAGCGATGCCTTCAAAAACGGCAGGGAAAAAACACAAGAACCATCCCTGCTGCAAAGGAAAGAGAGAGAGAGAGAGCCTGCCTAAACTCTCTCTCTCCCGCCCTCTCTTTCCTTCGAGCCCAGACAAATCTGGATTTAGCACTGTTATTGTGTCTGTCTAGTTGTGGGTAATTAAATGTAGCTGATAATTTGATCTTTTTGTCTTCTCTCTTTTTGTTCCTTTCTCACAGTCACGGTGGGAGATTACGCTGTAGTGTGTGTGTGTGTGTGAGTGTGTGTGTGTGTGTGAGAGTGCGATCCGGTTTGTGATGCCATAAAGGACTGTGCGCTCCTGCTAAATGTCTCCCAATTAGAAGGTTCAACAATGGAATGTGTTGAATAACCGCTTTATCCCGCAGGAGATAGAAAAAGAAAAGGATAGAGAGATACGGATGGACCCGACTCACACACACACACACACACACACACACACACACACTGTAACCACTCTGTCTGATTTGCCCTTTCCTGTGTTCTGAATGATTTTATTGACACCTATCCTGAGTTTTACAACACCTCACATTACTCTGATATTGGGGATTATTTACTGCCGTGGAATAAAAGTCTTAAAGCCAGATAATTTATCAAACGGTCTGACTTGTGAGGTTTTTTTTCTCTATTTTATACACTGCTATGGCAATGTACTTTCTATTAAACAACCATTTAAGACAGTGACATGGACAGAGTAGCCCAGCAGTAGAAAGGGATGAGAGAATGGAGAGAGCAGACTGGGACACAGACAGGAAACAATCAATCAAATGTCTTCCCGCCATTCGTATCTCACCCTCCCTTTCTTTATTAAACTTCCCTTCTGTTGACCTTTGACCCGGCTGTTCCCAGCTCTCCACGAGCTCCAAAAGTGAAGCTTTTCGCCTTTTGAACCCAGTTTACAGGCTCTGGCCCTGAGGCAAACTGATGATTTAAGAATGTTTCACAGCGCTCCTTTTTTTCCTTCTTCATCCAGAAGTAAACAATTCTCAATGGCCGACCAACCAAGGAGGAAAACTGCAGTTTGCTGCCGCCTTACAAATCAAGCTCGCTATGCACTTTTGGTTTTGTCCTTTACTTTTACAAAATAATATAGCAATAGCCGTGCACAAACCATATACAAGCAAATACAAGTGTGACCTTTAGCACAAAGTAAGTAAAGCCTGCTTTGTTTCCGTTTGGGTTACCTGCTTCACAACACCTAACTCACATGGGTTTTTCAATTTAGCTCTAAAAGTTAAAGTAAAAGCGTGAGCACTTTTTGTTCCTAGCTAAAACCATAAGAGGGGTTTACAGTGATACATGGCATAAAACTGTAGCACAGTATAAAAGGACTAATAAGATATATTATTATTTTATTCAAATACTAATGTGAATATTAAATATATTACATTCATTGTCCACAGTGACACTTTTTTTTCATGATGACCAAACTATTATGAAAAAATTTAAATCAGCATAATTATCATGAAGCAATAGCTATCATTATGTTATTAGTATGGTGAGCTATAATTCATTTCTTTGTAAGACGTCTTGCTTTAGTTCAAAAACATATCTCAGAGATAATTAACATGGTTAGTGAGCTGCTTCTGCTCACCGTTAAAAATTGCCCATTAATAATAAATGTATCATTTATATCACCATCGGGATTCTGTAAGAACAATGACTACATGATACAACAGTGAATACAGCCCACAGTGTTGTGTGCAGAGTGTGATATGGTACTATATTAGAACATTTCACCTTTTTTAACAGTTTTCCAGACAAACAGCTCTGTTACATCTATTAAACATCAAAATTCAGTTAAGGACTAAGATGAATTCTAACAGGAAACAAACAACAGTTTTCTGTGTTTCCTTTACCCATCCATCCACCCCAATCTCCTCCCTCCAATGACTTTATGGCTCTGTGGCCACATCACCTCAATTACCAACACCTAATTACAATTACCACTAAAGGTCATTATCACAATGACAGTATAGTAGGATAGTCTAGGACTTTACACCCACTGGTAACAAAATAACTGCTGATAAAGGCCATACGTCTGCATTCATGCAAACATAACATAAGCTACTGTACAGAATGTAGATATAACAATACATATCGGTCTATTGCCCGTAACAATTCTGTAATTCTACACAGCAAAATACTGCATGTGTGTTTTCCACCTAAAAGGTTTATATTGTAGTAGTTTTTGGAGTTGGCATAATGCTTAAGTATTCTCATATCTCTCGCCCTCGGTCCTGCAGGGTCGGTGATGTGAATCATCAACCTGCATGCTGAAATTCTGAACTATGCTTAAGGGAAAGCCAGTGGGGTCTGGTCGAGTGTCCGTATGAGATTCAGGAATGAGTCCAGTCTCAGCATCGCAGCAATGCAAGGGCACCTGCTTTGAGAGAACCGTAGCATCTGAGGCCCTAGAAATGAGGATGGGTTCCACAAACACACACACCAGCACAAAACTCCAAAATCTCCAAAAGTTAACAAAGCGATGGCGTTCCAGAAGCCGTTATCCTTCCATCTCCATGAGTCTCTCCTCTCTAATCCCTCTCTCCACATTCTGTCATCAGTCTGGCAGAGAGGGGGAGAAAGAAAGAATGAGAGAGAAAGAGAGAGCGATGACGAGACTTTTGGCTGGCTTGCAAGCTGTTTGGACAGATACAGGAGGATGTGGAGAGCCCTCTCATCCCTAATCTCTCCACTTTTTTCTCCTCCGTCTCTATTTCCTCATCGACCACTTTCCATCAGTCCAGTCTAACTCAACTTCTTCCTTAGTTGCTGTGCTTTAATGAGATCTGTAATTCTCGTGCTACTCAATGAAGTAATCAAAACCTCATCTATCTAGGGTGACACAGGCCAGATATGAGTGCATGTTGGTTACTCTTCTTTAGAACCAAAATAATAGCCATAGAAAGTCCAAAAGACCTTTACATACCTTTTTAAATAGTCAAGAATATTAACTAATTTGCTGACACTAAAAATTAAGTGATACATCTGCTGCCTTTATGTACAGAATGAGAAGACTTTGCTGATGTCATATACTCTCTTGTCCAGTGACTTTTCAACTGGACACTGGAGACAATAAACGGGGGCCCTGCAAGTGCATTAGCAGACCCCCAAGGATAATGTTGTTTAACTGAGCATAAATTGTGACCATATTGTTACTCAAGGGTATCTCTGCTATAGGCCACCCAGACAGTCCAACCCTACAGTCTCTGGCCAAATCAATAAAAGAACATGCTTCATGGTATAACCGTATGGGAAATGTAAGATAAGTACATCTTGTGCCGTTATCGTTAAAATAACAGGAGCTCGCTTTAACCGGTGTCCCATCGGGGGCTCTTGTTTCTTACTGTGTGATTAAGTCATATGGTGTGGTATTCACTGTGTGGTCCAGGGACCTGGTTAGAAGTCTCAAAGGTCTCATGACTCCATTTAGCGCTAGCGTGACTTGCTCATGGCTTAAAGGTCACAGCATGGGGTCAGCCCAAAATGTCAACACTTACCATTTAAAAGAGACCTGTCTCACCAGAGCATTTTTTTTTAAATGATGTAATTTCACATCTTTTTAAATCTTACCATTTCTAACAGTTTCTTTCACCACCTGTGGCACGATCTTTAACATCAGTGCAAGTTTTACCCTGGGCACAGACCAGATTTGGCATTTTGATTAATCCTCATTCTTTCATTTATTAATACTGAAGCTGAAATGCGAATACATACTTTTCAAGGCAATCCAATTGTTCTGGAGGTGAACACAGCAGACAAATTACCTGCTATTCAAACTTTTTGTTTGCAAAGGCCACCCAATTAGAAGGAGGGGGATAAAATAGAAACAGCACACTCCAGAAGGTAGATCAGACTTTGTTTGTGGTGCATTGACTCGCTATTGTATTAATACAACTTAATACAACAAATAAATAAAGTGCCGGGAAGGTCAAAAAGAATCACCTGACTCCAAAAGGCTATAACAGACATAGAAGCTTGCAGCAAATTTTAAAATACATGTGTAAGTATACAGTTTTATATCCAAACTTAAAACTGCCCCCCCCCCCCCCCCCCCACGCACAGCATATCTTCATATGATAGTCAAACTCGTCTCTGCTTTGCAAGCATTTCTGAAGTCATTTAAGCCACTACTGTAATGCTACTATAATACTGTGATACTATGATAAATCTAAAAATGTGAAATATAGAAAACACCCTAACATATTCTAACATACATGTAAGATTATAGGAAAAACTTTTATACTTATATATACACTCTTATATATAGATATAAGAGTAAAAAAAAACTGTACCTAATATTTGAAATAAGTAAATATATTATACAGCAATATAACAGCAAAAACCAGTATACATCATGATTCCATGATCCCCTTTAAACTTGCATTGTTTACTTTCGATACTTCTACCCATTTATTGTTTCTCTGCCCACTGATGTGTGTTTATTCTTTAAATGAATTTATCCTCACAGTACTACTTTATCTCACTGTGTCTTTTTCCTGCTGTTTGTACTATCTGGTTAGATGTTAAACCTATATTTCACTGTAGTAGTGTTTGTGTGCTATTGCAATAAAGCCCCTATCTTATCTAATACATCCTCCTACTCTATTTCCCTGAAATGATACGGTGTTAAAACTGAGATGTATGTTTTATAGCAATAATGCTACCCAGAAGGTACTTTTTCTACATTTGGTCCAACACAAAATTACTTGTTTGTGCCCTTCTGTGTAATGAAAATGCATCAGAGGAAAAACAGGGATATTGGAGGCATTTAATTTTTAACCACTAATCTTAGTCATGTCCCTGCAAGTACAAAATTGGCCATGGCCAACCTGCTCAGTGTTTAGTGTATTTTTACTGAGAAACTAGCGGGCAAGTAGATAGCTAAAAAAAAGTGCTAAATCCACTTTATCAGTCCTTGATCCCTTAACTTCTATCGCACTCCACCACCCGCCCATCCCATTATTCTAGTCGTCATCTCTTTGCCATAATCTCCCATTCAGCCTTCCCTGGTGCATTGTAATCTGCTGTAATCTGATGGATTAACCTTTCTGCTTTGGCTCATCAGCCGATGTTCTGTTCAATGCTGCGGCTTTAACCATCACTGCTCAGTTCTGCTTTTTTGCCTGTATCTGTATATGTGTGCACAGCACTGCAATGTAAACTAAATAAAAGGGAGAGGAGGTAGATGAAAGCCATGACTGCAGAGATGTAGAATATATGAAACACAGTGATACGATAAGAAGAAACAAATACCCCAAACTGACACCAAACAAGATAACTTAAATATATCAGAAAAATAAACTAAAGAAAAGAAAAGAAAATTAACTCATTAGGCTAACCAAGAAAAAAACTTATACAATGAACACAATGCATTTTGTGCTACTACCTATCGTCTATTTTTAATGCTGTGCATGTACAGCACAAAGAAACCCCTCATTATACAACGTAACTTTAACACCTCTAACAAGCAGTTTCAAGACTTTTGGCATGAGTGTAAATGGTGCTCACAACACACACATACGCAGACTCTAGCTAAATGCCTGATGCTTTCAAAAGGGCTAATTGACTCGTGCTCAGCTCGGCAGGTGATCAGGAGCACAATACCAAATCCTGCGTGCACGCATACACACACACACACACACACACACTTTGGAAAGAGACAAGCCTGTTTGGATTAAGTCTTCTCATTTTGGAGATGGGGTGTTAATTTGTGTATGTACACGTGTGCATGTGTTACGCTGAACACCCGAAACAAAGACTGACATCATGTCCACACCTTACCACTGCAAAAAAGTCAGCAGTTGGAAAAGTGCGACACATAACTGATGGATACGGTAAAGGCACTTAGAGCCTGATTGCCGCAATTTGCATCAACAGTCTTACTCTTTTAAGAAGCGAGCCTAATCCGAACACACATGAATAATACATGTATTTTAGATTGTCAATTGTCCATTGAGAATAAGCCCTCGTAGAAATCACGGGGTGGGGGGGGTGGGGGGGGGGGGGTGGGGGGGGGGAATGTCCCTAATAGCTGCAGAACCTGTCTGAATCATGAAATATTTAAGTTTTGTTTAGTATCAAAGAAACACAGCGACATTTATCCGCATACCTGTGGGAGCACCGTGAGCTGACACTGCTAAGCTAGTTGAGAATGCCTTTTTGCCTCATTTTTTTCAGAGGAGGGGTCCACATCTTTGACGATGCCCATGATGACTTCATGATTATTTCATTTTGCTTTCATAAAAAAGATAAAAGCTATATCCTTATGAAATATATGCCTGAGCCATTCAGATATACTGTACATCTCCAGACATACCAAGTAATATCCAATGTTGTTCCATCAAGGATAGACTGACTGCACTGCTGGCTGTTGCACATTTTTATTCTCCTCTATCCTCCACCGCCTCCACCCATTATTCTATCTTGTTTTTCCCTCAATTTCTCTCCCATCAGTGCTTTCTACAAATCATCCATCCTTCCCTTTAAATACATCCCCTCCCATCCCTCTCTCTTTTCTTTCTCTGTCTCGTTCTCTCTCTTTCACGTCCCTTCATATGACTATGTAACATCAGGCAGGCTGCCAATTCACTGTACACCTCAATTAGAGGGGAGCCCTCCACATACACACACACACACACACACAAACCAGCGATGGACTGCTGTCTTCTAGCTGAAGTCTTTGTATGCTACCCAGCGCAAACCAAAAGGCTCCAGAGAGAGAGGGCGAGAGAGTGAGCATGTGTGCAGGGCTGGCAGTTGGAGCGTGTCCGTGAGTGTGGCTTTGATATCAGTCTTGGTAATCTAAGTCATTCTCTCCACCGTATCAAGATACAAGAGACGCAAGCGCACAAACACATACAGACGCGCGCAAACACACACCAGATGGCTGAACAACACCAGGTCTTTGTCCTCCATTCTCTCGCCATCAACCTGTCTGCTCGTCTACTTTTCTCTGTTTAATGTTTGAATGTCGGCTTTTTCCACACTTCAAAGACTTCATAATTAGATTAGACTTTGAAAACATTAAGAAAACAAAGAAAAGAAAATTCTTTGGGCTTTTGCTCGTGCAGTGGATCAGTAAATCATTCTATAATGATTGTAACATATGCACGTCTGTTTGTATGCTCCCATCTACTCCTAGACGAATGGACCAATCTTGATGCCTGCTGATTATTGATCAAGTTGTCGAAATAAGCTATTATAAAAAAAAAAAAAATTAAAGCCCAGAAATAGCACAGCAGAGCAGAAAACAACAATGCAGGGACAAGAAGACAACATTTCGGTGACCATTGTCTTGCCATGAAGCAAGAAAAAATGAAAACTCATATATCTATAACTTCCACGGACACCATATTATATAATCATATTTGCAGTGTTTAACAGGATTAGGTGATGACAGTTCATGTAAGATTTTAAAATGAAAAACTGAAACGTTTGATGTGATTGCGAGTAAGAAAAAGTAATTATAGTTTTCTATAATATAATATAGATATAATATAATATATAATATAATATAGTTTGTTGACTTAACACCAAAGCGAAGACCCACCCGTAGTGCGGAGGTTTGCTAGTGGGAATAACAGGGAAAAATGAATGAGGAATAACAGCTTGAAGAGACACAAGCAAAAAAAAAATTAACCTGCCTAACTCTGTATTAGAAGTTAGAGTTAGAAATGTGGCCGTTGTCATCACAAGTGGACAAAGACTAGACAAAGACGAGACACTCCTTACACTTTGAAATTGCGGTGCACCAAATTTTCTTTGTTCTCTAAAAAAGTAAAGCATATCTGTTTGACCTCTCTTCATCTCTACATGTTCAAAATATATCTACCACTAGTTTTTTCCAAAAACAGCAGGTTGTATTCATATCAAGGAATGCGCATTTCAATCATGTCAACTTCAAAGTAAAATGTGCTAGATCTGAGACACATCCTTAGATAGGCACGCAAGCACGCATGTGCATGTGGGAGCTGAAGTGATGGAGACAGAGGGAGAGTTTGCAAAGAGTTAAGGGTCATTGTTCTTGATTGCAGAGGCCACTCGAGACATTAGATGTTCTTGCTGCAATCACATTGTTCACAAGTGTCCAAATCAGAAATCAGGATGCTTCTGGAGAGCAGGCAATCAATATCATAAACACCATCAAGGACAACCCTCGACTCCCGATCTCTGAGTCTCTGTCTCTCAATCTCAACCTTATTTTCTATTTCATTATATCCCCTTGACCTCAAACAACTCTCAAGGTTCTTCATCTGTCTCTTTCTACCTCATTAACATACGGTTGCAGAGCCACCCGATGTCCTTGTGCCTGGCCGGCAAGCCAGTTGGACTAAAAAAACATGCAGGAAAACCAAGAATGTAGGACAACGAATGGGCAAAAACAACAATGCACTGAACAAATGAAAGCAAGCTACTAAACACGCAGCAAAATGGAACAGATCTGAACCCGAAAATAAAAACGGGCAGACTCTCCTTTTAAAAAGACTTGGAAGAATTTTGATAATCACACTGAAACAGAGTGTTATGACTTTCTGGAAGAACAGCTGCAGAGCTAATCTAATATAGCACACAACTTGGCCAGTGTGATATAATTTCATACTATATAATCTTTTTAGAGTCTGACTGATGCTTTTTTGGCCTATTACAGATAAATAGGTATCAGCGTACATATACAGTTTGACGTGAGCTGATCTGAAAACTTTTATTGTAGAAAAAAGTGCAGAAAAAGATGCCTGGGGTAATTTAGAAGTGATGTCACCACACAGATTACCCAGCAGAGCAGCTCCAATTCTATTATTTAAATACTCTCAGCAGTGTGAGGCAGATAAAGCGCTTTTAATAACGTGCTGTATGAATGTATGGGTAAATACTGCTTGTAGAGTAATGTGCTTTGAGTAGTCAGTAATTCTAGGAAAGTGCTCTTTAAATGCCAGTCCATTTTCATTCCCAGTTCCACTGTCTGCAGTACATGTAGCAGAGTACACATTACAGCTGAGGAGACGGTGGTGCGGAGTCAGGCAGGATCTTCATTTTAAATTGCTAACTGCATGTTAAATGCAACCAAATAAACTATGATTGAGTTTCCTTTTATAATACTACAGTATTAACAAATCGTACATAAACTCGTAATGGCCATTTCGAGTAAAAATACTATTCCATAATTTATGGAAGCTATTCAGCCTTTCTAATCAATTTTCATTACTTCCCACATGCTCTTTAATGTCTTCCCAGGAGCCTTCTCACTGGATCAACTTCAATTTTTGTTTTGTTTTTTTGCATTCCACAAAGTTTGACGGCTCTGGCAGTTTTTATATTTGCACATTTTGCCCATTTTTACAGCATACCGTGGCTACTGCACCACACACAATTTACCAGACGAACTCTTTAAGCATATGCAAAGAAAATAGTGAAAACAGTGTCCAGTACATAAAGAATGTTGGCATGTGTAAACCTGTCTTAAATATTGGTATTGGTTCAAAAAAAAATCAAATATGGGTTTAGCTATAGTTCATATGCATACAGACAGTTCTTAGTTTGAAATTAAATGGAAAATCATACAGCGCACAAGCACTCAACACCAAGGGTGGGTGAAATTATATGAAGACCTTTCAAGGAGATTTGCCATAATGATATTTATGACAAGACAGAGAACAATGTTTTATCAGTGCATGCAGCTTGTGCAGGCGGCAGCATTTATTGGTGAAAAAAATGAAGGGCATTTTACATCCTTCTTTTCCAATGAGCTCCTGTCATTGGTGACAGACTACCTAATTCAAAGGGTGAATCTATTGATACAAGGTGCCAACAGCAGCAGCGGAAGCAGTAGCTTTATAGTGCAATAGTAGTGACACAGCATTATGTAGAATGAAACAGCATAATTCAAATTTAGTTTGTTGAGGTTGTTGAAGTAGCTCCGCTTTCAGGTACTAAATCATGATCGGATACTGACCCACGGCTCTCCCTCTCAGACATTTTTGGGCTTCTATCATTATTGTGCACAATAGGGAATATAAACACATGCCACGGCTATATCAAATCTGCCATTTTTATCACATAATACTCATTTCAATATTATCACAGACAAAGCCATATGGCATGACAAAGTTGGTGTGGATTTCGTGGGGAAATGTGAATGAATGTTTGCTCATTTCGAGAGCCATAAAAAGGTCATCTTTTAAGATACAGGTCTAATAGTCGCCTCTCATGTCTGCCCATCCACAATCAGGCGACTAAGCAGAATTCGTCGGGAAGTGAGACCCTACGTTGGAGAATGGAGACCTGATCAGACTCCTGCCGACCTTAATTAGGTCTACTGTTTGCAGTAAAACCTTCCAGCTCAAGGTCTTTGCAATGTCTTTTGCCTGGCCTTGCAGACTCCAGAGTAGCAGACCATCACTTGCCCCTTGCATCCACTGAAAAAAACGAAGACTTTGATGTCTTGGGACATCAAGTATCTGCTGTATTTCAGCGCCTTCTCAGTATCTGCCTCTGCTAGAGTGTCGATGGAGACCTCTTATTATGAATTAAGAGCCCTCTAGAGCCCTTGATCATAACCAACTTTGGAACTCCCACTATACCATCCGGGCCAATCAGGTGAGGTTCCTGGTTCGACCAACCATCTAAGCGACTTGCCCACTCTTGCCAAAGAGTCACAAACTTTGTTGTGACTTTTCTTTCGATTTGGTTTGAGCATTGGACATTTACCAACCCAGTGTCATGATCAACTTACATTTTTCACTAACACGTTACTGTACTAAATTTGGTAATTATAAAAATTACAATTAAATTATGTCATAACTTGCGTTACGAAGGTTCTTCAGTTATGTAAATGCTGGGCAGATAGAGAGAGGAAAAAATCCAGCAAATATGGTTTTTTTTTCTTCCTTTGCACTTCCACAACAGTCAGCTGATTTCAGTTTGTGTGCGGGAGAAGGAAATTGGTGGAGCAGTACCACAAAACAGCTTTTCAGGAGCAGAGATATGGACATTACTTTTATCGATTTTTACTTATTTTTACTGCCAGGGATGTGATGGTAAAGTGCAAACTGCATCCAGGACAGAAATAACCGCATTATACTGCTATACTTTGGCCCATTGCAACCATCTGCACAGACAGCATGCTAACGCAAAGCCTAGCTAAAAATCCAGAGTGAGACCTCACCCCAGCAGCCAGGAGCTGATCTTCAACAGGTAACAAACTGGTAATTATGTCCCGTTCAAAAACCTGATGAGGGAATATCTTTTGGTGCTTATATGTTCAGCTCCTAGAAACTTTAACTCCTTTGGCTCCATCTCTAACTCCAACTTCTACAGAAAATGAGACACACGGTGCTTCATGGTGTCATACATAGTGGACCAAAACACGCATTTTCCCCACGGAAGACATCCAAGAACAAGCATCATTGTCGTGACAGACCCTGCTGAGTGTGAAGTACGCCATGTGTGACTGATAAGACAACAGAAGGACCGTGTGTATGCATTAGTGTATGGGTGTGTGTGTATTAATGGATAGACAGATGGGATAGTCTAGGGGAACAGTTGATAAAGGCTTTATACTGCAGCTGCCCCTTTCTCTTCCCCTCTGCAGCGAGCACACACTCAAGAGACAACAAAAAAATCTCCACTGGCACCATTTGAGTGAGTGTGTGTGTGTATGTGTGTGTGAGAGAGTGTGTGTAAGTGCTGTGGGCTGTTTGTGTGGCAGCTGCCCTGGCATCAGGTGGGCAGCTCCTATTATACATGTAGAAAGCACAGCTGCTGTAATATGTAAACGCACATTACTTCCTACTCCAAACACAGAACGCACTGATGAAGATGAACACACACACACACAGAGTGAGATTCCCTATAATCTAAGGATCAGTATCTCTCAGAGACCCACATTTACACACAAACAAATGGGAAATCGACCCTCTGCAATCTCATTACGCGCACACACACAGCCTGCATCCTTTCCTTCATGCGCCCTCTAATCAGATGCACATGTATACACACACCCACGAAGGCTGCATCTTTCCCTAGATGTGAAACGGATTAACATAACGCACAGTGAAATGTTTTTTTGGTTTCTTTTTTTCCTGCTCACTAATCAGACAAGCGCACACATCCATCCAGAAGGTATCTCCACCTTGCTGCCGAAGGTGACGAAAAAACACACCTGCTAATCTGCATCTTTTCTACATTCTGGTACAAGATGCCCGAGACTTCTGTGTGTCAAGCAAACCGGCATAGACACAAATCAAAACACACACCAGACCCACCCAACGTGCCATTTGTTCTCCAGATGCACGCCAGATACGCAGACAAATGTCCGCCCATCACCTCCCGTATCTGTGCAGACACATGTTGTGATGTGAAGAGGTCGGCCAGCTTGAATCAGGCCACTGGCACCTGACAGCAGTCGTCAGCTCAACAGCTGTCCGAGCGCATCGCTGGCTGTTGCTGAACATCCTACATATGCGTGTGTTTGTCTGGACTCGTGGCCGTACGTGCTCTATCAGCAGGGACATTCTAAGTCAGTGCTGGGACTGGTGATGTCCCAGGGACCCTGATTTATGAGGTCACAGGGTTAATACAGCTTTTTTTTTAATCTTTTCCTTTTTTGAACTTGGTACACATTTTACATTTCCAGTCAACAGATGTGTTCATACTGTGGCCACATGTGAATTACATCATAAAGGCCTTACTGGAAGAGGGAAACTGGAACTCATTATATTACTTAATTTAACTGTTTTCGTCAAATGTATTAATGTTAGCAATATGTCCACCAGGTTGCAGAATTCAATTAGATGAGGCCAAGGCAGTTTGATGGCAATTCATCTATTGATTTGTGTCCATGAGCACAGTAAGAGAAGTTTTTCCAACGTTAGAGGTCAATGGATTGTTTTGACAAAGGCAGAAACAGTCCACTAGTCCACTGAACACTGGAGTGGTTGATGGTGACATAATCATTTTGTCACTCACACCAGAGACCGCAGTTTTTGTCCCTTTTTCTTGACTAACTTTAGGCCATCATTCTATTCTGAGAAAAATGATTCACAGGACAAAGAGCCAGCTAAAAACTGGAGATCCCAGGACGACAAAGTCAAACTGTGCAATGCTCCGAGAAGCTACAAATAACCCCGGAGCTACATCTTAGAATCTACAGCCCTCAGTTAGCATGTTAACATGTCTGTACAACTAGAACAAGACTGATCAAGTATATGGTGTTTGAAAAGGTTGCCAGGAGAATGGCTCTAAAGAACATGACAGCACAGCTTAGGTTTCCAAAGGTGCATCTGAATAAACCACACGACTTGTGCAACAATGTTCTTTGAACAGATAAGACCAAAGTGGATTTATTTGGCTATAATGCACAACATATCAGCAGAAAGACCTTGGGTGCAACCAAACTGTCAACTACGTTTGTGGAGGACTGAAGATTTGGGCCATGAATTCTTCTGTATACTAAAGTATTTCAGAGTCAGACATGAGGTTGTCTATCTTACAGCTAAAAGTTGGCTGAAACAATTATGCATCAGGGCAATGATCCTAAACACAGCAGGAAATCAATATCAGAATGGCTGAAAAAAAAAAAAGAAACAACATGTTGCAATGCCCCAGTCAATGTCCAGACCTCAACGCAACTGAAATGCTGTGGTGGGACTTTGAGAGAGCTGTGCATAAATGAATGCCCACAAACCTCAATAAACTGAACTCTGTAAAGAAGAGTGGTCTAAATTCCCTCTGCCACAATCTCAGACAGATAAAATCATACAGAAAAAGTTATTTGACCCAAAGCTGTCTTTACAAACTACTGGAGTGTGCTTAGTTTTTCATACAACACTTCTGCATTTTGCCTCAGTTCATATTAAATTCAGTTCAGTTTTATTTATACAGCGCCAAATTACAATAACAAGGTGCTTTTTATTGTAAGATAAAGACTCTACAATAATACAGAACCCCAACTATCAGATGACCCCCTATGACCTCGCATTTGGTTACAGTGGGAAGAAAAAACTCCCTTTTAACAGGAAGAAACCTTGAGCAGAACTAGCTTCAGGGATGGGCAGCTATCTGTTGGCGGTGATAGGAGGGAGACAGTAAATAATGACACAGTGTTAATATGTCATGTGTTGTTGTTCATCTGAAACTGTATTTAAATAATTTAGTATATGCTAAGGAACAGATGATTTTTTATTTTCTATCCTCTAAACTAAAATGAATAAATAAAACACTTTTTGCAGTAGAATCTCCAAAACACTAGAAATCCCCCCTCTTTCCCAGAGTGCTTTGCCACATCAAACCAACACACACATAGCCATGCCCCACAATGGCAATCCCAATGTCAGATGCCGCAAAGACTTTATGTGAATAAAAGCCATCTCACAGTTGATAGGTTCAGCTGTAATCTTTCCTTTTGTCTCTTGACACCCACAAAGCCTTCCCACTTATCAAAGATTCATTAGCTCACTAATATATCCATCTAGCTCTCCATGCACATCGCCCGTCCATTAATGCCGAGCCATATTCCTCCAGAGGGAATGCTGAGATAATGCCCTGCTCAAGGACATAGGGGGTAATACATATGAAGTGATAGCCCACCTGGGAATTGAACCTACAACCACAATGGCACATTAGCAGCGACTGCCTCCAATAAGTGATGCAGAACAGTATCATATCAGTCTCCGTCCCGGCAAACATCCTGCTGTTGTATTTCAGATCAGTCTGCCAGCACCAGCGTGCTTCTGGATCACTCCATCCTCATGTCATGCTGCACTGCCTTTGAAGAAAATGGTTTCTCCCCCCTATTTTTCCCCACCTATCGTCTATTTGTCTCAGGTGGAAGCCATTCTAACTCACTGTCCCATTGACTAATTTTCAAACTAATGCACCATCCTTTCAATTTGGTAGTAAAAAAAAGACAGAAAGAAGAAAGTGCGGCCTGTCTCCCTCGAAATACAGTATATAGATGGATACTGTATTTGTTATTTTGAACACTCCATTCTGTTTTGAATATCACGTCCTCTAAATATTTGGCTGGAACATCTCCATTTCTAAGTCTTCTGAAGAACTGGAAAATTGTCTAACATTTTTGATAGACTTCAAAGTTTGCCCTGTCTATTAAGTATCCTTTGTTTGCATTTAAAAATGCCTCATTTAGCTTCATTAAAACTCTTGTCTGTCAAACACATAATCCTGACCTAATCAAATGACGAAAACTTGTATTAAACCTTTAATCGCTCCAAAAGGAGCTGCTCTTAGCCTGACAGAATATGGTTGGGACTGAAGACTACACATTTCACAGAAACATGCTCATTTCTAACAACATATTATATATTCTTGGATACTTTTGGCTTAATGTGATTCACGGTACAAAATAATCCATTTCATTTCATTTATACAGCGCCAAAACACAACAATAGTCGCCTCAAGGTGCTTTATATTGTAAGTTAAAGAGTAATACAAAAAAAATGCTAAATAAGATTATCACTGCTCCAACAATGGCTATACTGTAGGCCCAAAGATGCAATAACCAGTAGTTGCATTAAAACAATTACATTTCAAATAACATCAGCTGGTGCTCGAGTTGCACTACAGACAGTGTAGGCATCAAGTTTCAGTAGTTCTACTTTGTTTTCATTATAGCTAGGTGCTAAATTAATAGATATCTAATATGTTAAATGATATATATATACTGCAAAGACATTACAAATAAAGTGTAATTCATTTAACCAGCCTGCCTTAACCTAAGCAAACACACCTCTAAAGCAGATGCACAATTAGGTCATATAAGTACGAGCTGATGTATGGCTCACTGTTTTATCAGCCTTGTATGTCTTTGAATCTATCTCTGTCTCCTGCTCATAAAAGGCACAACAGAGACAGCTTTTTTTTTTTTTTTTTTGCAGGCTGACGTATACTAATGTACTAATGGATAGAGGAGATAGAGAGGCTGAGGGAGTGGACTAAGGGAATGGTGAGCAGAGGAGAGAAGGACACACACACACATATGCATGCACACACAGATGAGGTGGGACATTCTCATGGGAGGCAGATTTGCGGGCATCCAGCCCACCTCGGTTAGGAGAAAGAGAGCTGAAGGTGACATATAAGCAAGAAGGACAGGGAGCGGAGGGGAAGAGAAAAAGAGAGAGACGGTTGTTGTTGGCAGACAAAGCATAAGGCCCGAAGACAAGGACAGCAGGAAAGTACGGCTCGGAGAATCCAATGATAATTCACTCAAACACTAGCAGCCCTTACAGCTGTAATATTATCTCTGAAGGATTTAAACACTAGTCTTCCCTCAACAGGCTCTAACAGCAGCTCCACACATGCATTTACAGGGACTAGCACACTGCAGCACAAAACACCCATGTATTGACACATTGATGTACCCTTTCATATATATCATGGCAACAAGTGCACACATACACACACACAAACCTAGAGTGTGAATACCTAACTGCTGTTTCAGAAACTCACAAATGAATCATGAATATGGATCTAAACAATGTAATTGTGTATATTTGTGCCGCTTTGAGACAGTAGACCGCAGACGGCATAGGTGAATGAATGAATTCTCTAACACACACACACACACACACACACACACACACACACACACACACACACACACACACACACACACACACACACACACACACGAGGCTTGAGGAAAATCCTGTTGTGTATTCTGAGAAACTAATAGGAATTTATTCCACTAACTTCTACTTAATGGGATAAAGATGGAATTAGAGTGTTCAGGTGTTGTGCTCATCTGCTCATTATGAGTTTGCATCGGAGGGAAGAGGAATGTGTAATCCGCTCACACGCAAACGGGGGGGAAACAGACAGCGGCACGACCCGAAGATTATCAATCATCTCTACCAGCCTGGTGTTTTTGCCATTTAACCAGCCCGAGCAGCCGATGCGCTGCTTCAATCATCGTCTGCCAGTCTAAATGCTAGTGCTAATTAGCATTCACATGCTAAATTACCTCCCATCCCATGTTTCTTGATTAGGCTTAATCATTCTGACAGCTATAGTTTTACCGCTAAGCTTGAAGAGCCAATACATCCGCGGCCATCTCAAACTCTAGGAAGGGGTCCACGGTGCTCTCGTTCACTGAATGCTGGTAGGTGAAGAGCGGATAATGGGCTAAGGACTTTATAAACTATATTGCCAAAAGTATTTGCTCGTCTGGCTTCACACTCATATGGACTTGAGTAACATTGCATTGTTAATCCATAGGGTTTAAGATGATGTCAGCCCATCCTTTGCAGCTATAACTGCTTCAACTCTTCTGGGAAGGCTTTCCACAAGGTTTAGGGGTGTGTTTATGGGAATTTGTGACCATTTGTTCAGAAGTACATTTGTGAGGTCAGACACTGATATTGGACAAAAAGACCTGGATCACAGTCTCCACTCTGATTCGTCCCAATTTGATTGGATTGAGGTCAGGACTTTGTGCAGGCCAGTCAAGTTTTTCCAAACCACTGAATGTTGCGATTGAATCACCAGAAAGTTGACGAGCTCTGTGCTCTATGCACCTCAGTATTCACCAATCCCGCACTGTGATTTTTAACACTTCACCAGTCCCTTCCATGTTGTTATAATACCACTAACAGTTGACTGTGGAATATTTAGTAGTCAGGAAATTTCATGACTGTGACGTGTTGCACAGGTGCCAACCCATCACAGTACCACACTGGAATTCACTGAGCTCCTGAGAGGAACCCATTCTAGTTTGTAGAAGCAGTCTGCATGCCTAGGTGCCTGATTTTATACACCTGTGGCCATAGAAGTGATGGGAACACCTGAATTCAATGATTTAGATGGGTAAGTGAATACTTTGGGCAATATAATGTATGCTTCATTTAAATAGTTTAATTTAAATAGTTTAAATGTATTTTCTCCAATCACTGCTGTTTCCATAAAACACCAGCCTCCACTAAAATAATCATAGAGAAAGGAAATCATTCTGCTGGGAGCTGTTCAGAATTGGAGCACTCAAGAGTCTTAAGTTGTAAAAATAATACACCAGTGTAAACACACCCCATTAAAAGACAGTTTTTCTGCATTGTTAATTTTTTGCAGAACTACTAATGATTGGTTATTCATTATCAGCTATCTTAACGATTATTTGTGGGTGGCTGTGGCTCAGGAGATGGAGTTGACTGTGGGTTGTAGAGGTTGGTGGTTCGCTTCCTCTTTCGAATTGTCAATGTGAAAAGACACGGTACTTAGGTTAAGAAAAGGTACTTGAATGAATGTGTGTGCTTGGGTAAATGAGACTAGCAGGAAAGAATCATACAAGTACCAGTCCATTTACCATTACTTATCTTTCTTTATAGCACAATTGTAAAACAATAACTAAACAATCAGTTATTCCAAAATCTTTTGGCCTTTATTTTGATAGGTTCAGTGAAGAATTGACAGAAAAGGAGAGGGAGAGAGAGAGGGGAAGACATGCAAAGGGTCGCGGGTCAGACTCGAACCTGGGCCGGCCGCTCGCAGCCATCCTGGCATGTGGTCGCCTGCTCATCGCACTGAGCTCATCTTTTTGACCTATGATCCATTTACTGTCAGAAGGTATTTCTTGGTGCCACTCCTGTTATTATAATTCACTGGTGACAGCCATGTGTGACTCACATGCAGAATTGATGATGACTGGTGCTGATGGTGGAGGATGATCTAAAAGAAGAACTGAATGATCTAAAAACAATTTAAAAAAAACTGTTTCCTGGAAGGAAGACAGAAAAGCACACCTTTTCCAAAGACTTTCCAAAAGCTTTCCTGGGACTTTAGAAAGATCACAACTTTATATGAAATGCTTGAGTTGTTGTAGACATTTGGGCATATACACTCTTTGGGAATGATACCCTTTGTCTGTTTTCTGGTCTTTTTACATCTATCTTCCTAAATGTAACAAGGAAGGCACCGCTTTTTAAAGGCATGATAAGTCCCACGGTTTGGAAAGCGCTTGTTATATCTTTATTAATTTATATCACAACTTTTACTTTTAAACTATAAAACCTTGATTTGAAATTCAATACAGCTGGCACAACTACAGTGGAGAACAAAAGCACAGGGTCTTATTGAGAAATGCATTAGAGCAGAAATGTAAACTGGCACAAAGTATATAACAGCATGAAAGTAGCCTCCAGTAAAAGCTGCTTAGGATGCTGTGCAGTGTTAGCCACACTACATAAGAGATGGTGGGCAGATTATGACTCAATTCACGCAGTATACTGCTTATTTATTATCTTCTTAAAGGGTCGATGCCGTTAGGGGGGTGGAATGCTGTTAGCTGGGAGGAGTGAAAAAGTGGACAGGATAGGGTCGTGCACGGTACGTCACCGTCGCATACTGAAAGAGAGCCGAGCACCGTGGAGCATCTCGCTCTAGAGTTGCTTGGGTAACGTCTGAGTGGGACAGATGTAGGATCAAAAGAGCAATGCGGGTGAACTTCTGGTCCACCTCACCAGCTCTGAGATGCCCTGAAGCCTAACCAGTCTCACTTGTCTCCCTGTCTGAAAGCAGTGAAGTGCCAGTGTTATGTCAATCAACTGGTTGGCACAGTTGCCTCGGTAGCGCTGTACTCCAATCAGTCCTGTCACTCAGGCTATCTTCCAAGATAGAAAGGAAAAGGGAAAAGTAATTGGATTTGCTGCTAGCAAGGAAATGATGAAATGACATGAAACCATACCCCTTCACCCACCACACACGTCCGCACACCTATACATTGCTGTGAGTAAATCTCCCTCTTTCTTCCCCTCTCTCTCTCTCCATCTGTCTAGCTTCATCTTTTTGTTTCTGAAATCTGGAAATACTTCAGGCTGTAGAGAGTTTCTTTTCATCTTACCTGATGCGGCAGGAGCACCTTGTTCTCCCAGGTAGACAAAAGAGGAGACGAAATGAGAGGAATGAAAGGATTTCCAGGTTTTTACTGAGATCTGAAGACGGGGTTTTTTAGGATGTTTCTGGCATACGACGCAGAAGGCAGCCCATAGAGCAATTTCGTTCTGTTAAAAACTCAGTGTCCCACCTACACTTTGTCTGCCAACAAAGCAATGTACAGTGGTGTTTAAAAGAAGAAGCTAATCATGTGTGGCTTTGAGGTACAGAGCAAGGACCAAGAACATATACTGCATAAACGCAGTGTGCTGCTGCTAACTGACAGGCCTGGGAGAGGTGAACAGCAGATAGCCAGACTGTCACCATAAAAAAAGACTGCCTCCTATACACAGTATTATATCGCACTGTTTGTTCTGTATCCTAAATCCCACTTTCATCGTGTATCAAACACTGTCTCTCATATCTTTCTTATTTCAACCCTGGTAACATACAGTAAGTATGGGCATGGTCACTGTATAAGAGCTATGAAATCAAATGAGCATCAAATGTAATTATTATAGTCACTTTTGTTCTTTTATGTTTTATTTAGTTTTTTACTATTATTTCATTTTACAATTTATTTTATTCTCTTCTTCCAAGTAAACCGAAGCCTGTGTTTCTTTAATGACACCACAGTAAGTTGCATTATAGTAATCAAATCTGGGGGGTAATATCTGTGTGGATGACCTTCGCTAAAGCGGAATGAAATGAAAGAATAGTTTTAACCTCAGAGCTCAGCTTAAATTGAACAGAACAAGATGGCATGACGTTTAAAAAAAACATGTTTATTAATTAATAAGATCAAACTGAGATCAAGTGACTGACACTGTGATGAGGGCAAGGAGGAGTAAATAAAAGGCAATAATTATTGAGGCAAGACAATATGGAAAGTGTAGTCATTCTGTTTGGCTTCAGTGAGACACTGGCCTCTTTGTTAGGAGCATCCAATCACATGGCAGCATCTCAATGCATTTAGGTATGTAGATATGATCAAGATAAGCTGCTTAAGTTCATCAGAATGGAGAAGAAAGGTGATTCAAGTAACCTTGTTGGTGCCAGAGGTCAGAATGGGCAGACTGCTTTGAACTGAGAGGAAGACAACAGTAACTCAAATAAATACTCGTTACAGCCAAGGTATGCCGAAGAGATTCTCTGAACACATGACACATCAAGCGTAGAAGCAGATGACCTACAGCAGGACAAGACCATGCTGGGTGCCACTGCTGTCGGCTAAGAACAGTACCAACTGAGCATCATTTAAATACTGCAGCCCCCCACATCCATCTCATTGTGACCACAGTGCACACATCACAAAGCTCAATTCATCCCAAATTGGTTTCTTCACCATGACGAGTTCACTACTCAAATGACCTCCACAGTCACCAGATCTCAATCTAATAGAGCACCTTTGACATTTTGTGGAAAGGGAGATTCCTATCATGGATGTCCAGCAGATAAAGCTGCAGCAACTGTGTAATCCTTTCATGTAAATATGGACCACAAACCTCCAAGGGATGTTTCCAGCACTATGTTGAATGGATGCCATAAATAATTAAGGCAGTTCTGCAGGAAAATGGGGTACAGTTTGATATTAGAGAAGTGTACCTGTGTCATCAGCGTAGCCATGGAAGTTCTTGATGTTACTTAGAACCAGTGGAAACATGGAAAACAGGAAATGACACTGGGCCCAGAATGGGTTCCTGTGGAACGCCAGATAATTCCAGGTCCTTTAGAAAAAAAGCTTTTCTGATTGTGCCAGAGGCTGAGCTAACGTGGAGAGGAGATCATTCTCAGTGCTATGAAGAGTAGCATTTAGTAAATCAGTCAAAAAAAGATATGTTTCAATAAAAACACAGCTAGTTCAGCCAGAGCCTGGTCTGAAATGACTTAATACACTCAGGCTGAGGGAGGGACCTTCAAAACACTAAGAACCTAATCACGGTCCCACAGCTCCATTAAGTATCAAAGAGAGCTTTCACTTTGACACACGGCCCTTAATCAGCGGTTCACTTCCATCAAAAATATTCTATATAAATACGTCTCAAAGGTGAAAACCGGAGTCAGCAAGGTCGGCTAATAAAGCAGAGTTAGTTCTTACAGGCACAGTCAGAACCTGTAAAGAAGAAAGCCAGCGGCCCACGAGCAAGGCTACTGTTTTTTTTACACATACATGCCACGTGTTTAGCCAGTCATGACATTTTGATTAGTTTTGCTGATGAAAGGCAGCATAGATTAACCCTGGCTTATGTCATAGCTCTCTTTCTCCCTCACACACACACAAACCTGTACCAACGCTTATCCAATGAACTGGCTCCATTTAAGATCTACACCACTGATTATATATTCATAGATCAATCAATACAGAGTCTAGCAGCCGGGACACGTCCACGGAGGCAGACACACACACACAACAACAGTCACACTGCAGGAATTTTAATGAGCAGGAGCGTGTGTGTATGTGCGTGCATGCGTGTGTGTGTGTGTACATCAATACAATGCAGCTTTACATTTCATTAGGCCAAGGAGCACAGTTTAACTTCCAATGAATAGCAATAAAACCACACGGCCTGTAACCATCTCTCTCCATCTGCTGCCTCAGCTTCGCTTTCTTTCCCTCCCTCGTTCTAATCCCAGTCCTATTCCCCTCTCCCTCGCCCCAGAATTTATTTTTGCACAAATCAAGTTCAGCCATTAAACAGCTGTTCTCCAATTTAGCCAAAAAGACCTTATTTAAACCTAAAACGAATCACTTCCTGTGCGAGGAAAGCCTTAGCGGGCACGGGCTAATGAAAAAGCCCAATAACCCGGCTGTAGCTTGAATTGCTGTTGATTTATAGTGATTGTCATCCCGTCTCGCCATTATCCCGCTCATATAGACAACAGCATTTTAATGCAGCATCTGCATTGATCTGTGTGCGAGGACACTGGCAGCCTCCACCCCGCCATATTCACCTTCCTTCCTCCATCCCCAAAGCACAGGAAGACACGGCGGCTGAGAGGAAATGGGATTCCGATCAGCGGGATATCATCCAGGATCTGCTGATCCCCACAGTCTCAGCGCACATACAAATCATCTGTCTGCACAACCGCAGACACAGTCCAAGGGGTCAGGCTGCAAGGACTAGCGGGCTAGGTTTCAGTCGACTTAGCAAAACTCAAGTGACAGGAAGCTGTGTAAGGAGGCGTGTGTGGGTCTGTGTGAGAGTGTGCGCATAGTATCAAAGCCTATATAAAAGCAGTCGACAGCAGCGTCGCAAAGGCTGTTCCTCAGGCTGCGGAAACACACAGGCCTCCTGCTTAAGCTGTCAAATATGTGTCTAAAACTGCAGCAGCTGAATCTTTAAAATATCTGAGTTGAGCTTAATGGGACGCGACAAAAAGTAAAATGCAAACTTAAAGACGTCGCCCACTGAAATAAAAATAAAAAAATAGACATCAGCAGCTGCAAAATGATGCTTGTCTACTAAAAGAAATGTCTGAATCTTCATAAAGCTCAATGCGACGCAGAGTGAAATGCCAATCTAACATTTCTTTTCATTTACTTTGTGTGTGTATGCACTTTTTATCTTCACCTGAGTGTATTTATTCAGCCTCAGTAGTATTGGTGACACAGACTCACTCCTATGAGGAACAGGGGGAGAAAAGAGAAAGTATAGCTAAGGCTCAGGAGCAGCTGACTGGCACAGGCACCATGCAATCCACTCCAGACGGGTACTTCAGGAGCACACATATTATAGACCCACAGGTGCACGCACACATGTACACAAAGAAATAGCGTGGTGTTCTTATGCTGAACACGGCAGGAAATTACTGCTAGCCTGTGACTGAGCACAGGCACACGCAAAGCACAGGTTTCCTTCATCCGTCCCTTCACCGGAGGTACTCAGGAGACACATAAAAATCATCTGCACCCACCTTATAGCCACTCAGACACTCTCACTGGCTTTTGACAATCCTGTGACTAGACCACAAAAGAACACTCAGCAAGATAAAAACCACACAGCTCCAGTTTGTCTAGCAGTACGAGCTCCACTCTGTACATCCTCCACAAAGACACACACACACACACAAGCTCGCTCTGCAGGAGAAAACTCACTTCTCCAGAAACTGCTGCTTTACTTTTTTTTTTATGTATATGTCTTATTTGGTATGTCTCAAAAGCATTCAGTGACAATGGCAAATCACTGAAAAGCTATTTCAAAATAAAACAAGCACAAAATGCCATTAAAGACACAGAATATATATATATATATATATATATATATATATATATATATATATATATATATATATATATATATATATATATATATATATATATACACTGAGCGCTGATGATAAAACCATTTGTCAGCGATGCCAAAACCAATGACCACTGAAAATACATCAGAAAATGACAGAAAATTGCTTCATAGTGAAAATGCTTTTCTATAGTCCATGAAACACGCATACTCATGCAGTATACACACACACACACACACGCACACACACACACAAGCCCTGCACTCTTACCAGAGCCTTTAAATCCCCCTTGTAGTCACATTTTGTTAGTTTCCTTTCACACCACACCACTGTCAGGTGAAATGTTTGTATCTGATCGGTTTTTTTTCTTTTTATAGAATGCATATGTGGTGAGACCTGAAAAGCTTTGAGCCAAATCACACTGAAGCATCACTGAGTTTTGTCTTTGCGAAGAGTCTCTGTGTTAAACGGATCTGCGAGGATGCAAAAGTGCTTCGGAAACTCCAGCCTACCTTCTTTATGCGTCCGCTACGAGTGCCCGTGAACGCCACTGTGTTGCCGCGGTAATCATAAGCAGCCACGGAGGTCATGCCGTCGTCCTTGTCCACATAAAGCGGGATGCCCTCGATGGCGGTGGTGCCCCCTAGAGGCTGGTTGAAGTCCTGGCCGCAGAAGTTGTCGTCTATCTGTAACGGCTGTACAGAGAGGGGGGGTGGAGAGGGAGAGAAAGCCATTAACTCAACCATTAACACTTTCTAAATCCCTTCTCTTGTTAAACTAACATTAATTCTTAAAGAAGGAGGAGGATTTCAATCCCTCCAGCACTTAGCAGAAATTTTATGGTTCCTGGAGTGAAGCCAAGCCATGGCAGATTTACTGAGAAAATGGTATAAAATTATTGGATGTCACTGGAGAAATTGACTCCAGTTTCCTGAACTTCTCTTTTTTTGTTTTGAGATGTTGTTGTAAGTGGCAGACACAAGGCTGACAGGGATGTTTGTATCTCATTAAGGGCAAAAAGCCACACAAAGCCAGTTCATGCCTCTGTGTTTGGTGTGTTTCCTTCCATTACAGGCTTTGATTATTTCATTGTATGTGATGTCAAACTAAGTAATTAAGTATCTCAGTACGGCCTGAATGGATGAACAGTTGATTGCTAATGTTTAAAATATTGATCTCTTACTGCTTTGCCAGTGTTGTTTCTATCAGTAGACAAGCCAATACAACAAGTAAATCAAATGGAGTAAGCATAAACACGGAGGGGAGGGTGAATACATGAGCAGGACACTGGAGGAGGGAAATGACAGGAAGTAAATTATAGGTCAGATTAGCATATCATAATCAATGTGTCTTGTATAGCCTCGTCGCTACACTGATATGTTGATATGCCAAGCCTGATTTATGAATACGGCGCAAGTGGAAAGGTGAGTCTGTGTAACAGGCATGTCATTAAAACCATGTGTCACATCACAAGGTTCACCTTATTCTGACATGCGTAACGGTGATGATCAGCATATGCACCACTACTGTAACATCACACGCGCTGAGAAGCACGCTGAGAAAGACACACACACACACATCTAGACAGAAGTTCATCTTAAAAAAACCCACTATTCAGTTCAATTCAGTTTTATCGATAAAGCGTCAAATCACAACAACAGTCACCTCAGCGTGCTTTATACTTTATACTTGGCGACAGTGGGAACGAAGAACTCCTATATGCTGCAACCGGTGGAGGGGGAAGTAATGCTAGAAACAATGCACCAACCAAAAACATTGGTGCACTTTGAAGGAATGTAATGCAAGTATCTGGCAGCTAATAATTTTCTGTGTGGCTAAATGTATTAGTTTGTATTCCAATTACTAGCACTAATTAGTAGGTATCTGTCAGTGATGCACCTAAACTGTCTATGGATACTAACCAAGCCTGCCAATATTACCTCATTAACCTTGTTCATTTTTGACCCAATTCTTCACAGCTTCCTGTGTCTCTGAAGGGACAGCATGAATAAAAGTAAGAACATATTAGCTTTTCTTCTCTCACCCATGAGTTTGTCTTACTTTATACAAGACGCTGTTAGCTAGATCCAGGTACTCTGGCTTCCTTTCACAGTCCAAACGCGTGCAGTTAGTGGAGTTAGTGGAGTTGTACTGCTGGGGACGTGTCTAGCGTGTACCCCCCACCCCCGTGATCCTGAATTGTATAACCCTTTCACGCATAGTTGTCACTACAGTGGACAGCTATTCAAAGACTGTTTTCTGCACATAAACCACTACATTGGACACTGATGTGTCACTCCATACCCTGCCACCCACTCCAAAGGTGATGTTGTCCACCTAATTGGACATGTAAAAAAACTCTTTGAAAAGTACATGTTTAAAAAATTAAGTTCAAAAATCTTTTTTCATGCCTAAAGATGAATAAAAATACTTAAGAAAAAAATCTGGATTGAGGTTGTCATAATTCATGCATGAAAGGGATAATTAGAAAAAAATGGATAGACGGATGTTAGCTAGTTATTTGCTTCTGCTACTTGTTCATTTTTGTCCAGATAGTCAGCCTCATCAGTATCATGGATGTGCAACTGAACCACCAGGCATCTGCCCTTGACTGCCACCCAACACGCATCACACCTGAGCCCTACACCACCTCCTGTGGTTGATGAGCCCACAGAGGATGGCTGGGGAGAGGCAGGTCTGAGCTTCTCTGCTTAGGCTGCTGGACCTGCGACCTGGTCACAGGATGAGCATCAGAAAATAGGCAGATGAAAGGATGGATGTCCACTTTTGGGTACACAAAGTATAATCATTTGCCTAAAAAAATGTAAAAACCTCTGGTGATATTTAAATCATCCTGCCTCAAAACACAGAGGGACATATTGACAGTGACGCACGGATGTAATGCACTGTGTACACGCACAGACCCAACTGAACACAAGAACAATAATAAAAGAGAGGAAAAAAGCAACATATCAATACATGCACAAAGAAGAACAATGCGCACACTCTCACACATAAACACACACGATGACGATTAAGCCTCCCACACCACACAAATTAACATGCCAGCTTTCTCTTGTTCATTACAAGACGTATCGTCTCTATAGAGACTAATCAATCAACCCCACCCCTCCAAAACAGCAAAGCTGTCAGGGAGCGTGCGTTTGTGTGTGAGGTAGCGAGGTTAAAAAAGAAAAAAGAAAAAAGGGGGGCTGAGAAAAATGCCTGTGGCGGTCATTGTCTGCCTTCTACCAGACTTTCAAAGGCAGCCAGAAACATGGCAAAGTTTAACTTCAGTGAACAAAGACACAAAGTGACAAAGTGAGTGAGAGAAGGGAGAGAGGGAGGGACACACACAACAGCTTTGGCTTTTGTATGATTTACATAAACATGTTCTCAATTTTGGAGCTGCTCTGCGAGAAAAAGAGGGCAAAGAGAGACAAACAGGATGAAGAAAAGGGAAAAGGAAAAAAAGCAAGCGAGGCGATGCAGAGAAGATGAAGACAGATATGAAGGTGCGGGAGAGAAGGAAATTAAAAAAGGAGAAGTGAATTACAGAGGGGGACAGAGGGGGAAGTGGCAGGAGGAGAGGGAAGAAGGAGAAAGAGAGAATGGACACAGACGGTCACGGCTCAGTGACAGTGTGAACCCTGGCCTTGGGTCTCTGCCACACAGTTTGCCCTGATAAAGACAGCAGAACTAGACCTCCATTCATTTCTTTCACTCACTTCCTTTTTTCCTTTTTTCCTTTTCCTCTATTCTAGTTTCTCCTCACCCTGCTTATCCTCCTCTACTTCCCTCTTGTCCCTTATCTTCCTTCAAATACTTCCCTCGTAGCTTTTCTTTTTCACAGGAACTGGCCTTTGGGAAATCTTGTCTGTCTCTGAAGGATGCCCCCCCCCTCACAAGCCTGCAGCTTTTCGAGACCACATTTTCTTCCTTCTTTCCTGTAACAGCATTATCAGAACGATGATCTACTGTTACAATAATTAACTGAATGCACTTGTAAAGGGTCAGAGGAATGACCTATGTGTCAGAAGCAGTGCTAGTAAATAGTAACGCATATTAAAACCATCAGCTGTCTTTCGCGCAAGCCCAAAGTTTAACCTGATGCCCATGTAGGAACTGTTTATCATAGCAGCTTATAATAGCATCATTTAGTCTGGATTTATTTATGCTGGGCGGCCCATACTTGTAAACTAATCTGATGAATTCCCAGTGTCTGTCAAGCTCGCGCACACAGAAGCGAGATCACCATCTTCCCAGCGCTGTTGTCGGCATGCTGAGGACGCTAATGGTTTGTTATGTTTAGCTTGACTTGCATCATTACCATAGAGTCAACAGCTCAGATTGAGGCACAGTGGAGCGTTCAGTCGACGTGTTTTCACTGCAGACAAATGTGGCCTCACACAGACCTGACATCTGCTAGCTGTTGTGTGCCTTGTAGACATGTAATTCCTATAGTCTGCCTACTTTATCATTCCTCCGCAGCTACTCATTAAGGGGAAGCCGAAGCATTTCCAGCCACCAATATGAAAGTGACTTAAGAGCCTAATTAAAGCATAATAATGCGCATGTTACAACACCACGAGGGAAGAAAAAGAGAAATCCTCACACACATTTAATTATTTAGACTTCAGTCGTTAATGCTACAGAGCATACTGTGACTCCATTCATACTAAGCTAAAAGTCTCTTTAATCGATATAGTTATGTATCGGGTGTCGGTGCATCATCAGTTTTTCAAACTGTAACTAATCAAAGGTCAACAGAAATGCTAGCTTACAGGGTCTGTCCGCTATGAGGGTTTCATGGCTTCACGTTATGATGGAAATGAGTCTGACGTTCATATTTAAATGATCGTCTGCTTGTACCCACCAATACATTAACAGTAGAAGCTATCAGTAAAGAGCAACACTGTGCTGCTTTGCAGCTGATGGATGCCAAGCTTATAAAAAATGCCTTTTTAAAAAGAATGTCTTCAAGGCTGAAACACAACAACAGCGACCACTCGGGAAGTATTGTATGTGCTCCTATAGCATCAGTTATAACAAAACTGTGTTTTACACGCGCTTAAAAGAGCATTAGCTGCTAGCAGTTTGAATATGCCATCATAATAATCTGATGTTTGCTATGTCTGCAGACGTCAGATTATTATAATTACATACTGCGGGTTTTTCCTGCGTGTCTTATTTCACTCCCATGTGTACTTTAAGATTGTCACTGTCCTCCATACATGCAGTGGATCTTTCATGTTTAACTTCATGTTAATTTAGGTTTAATCTGCTATCCCTACCTGGACGATTACACCACACTTTGTGTAAATCAGTGCAACGATCCTTCACTTGTGCCTAACATAAGGTGACCTGCTGTAGTCTTTTATTAGTGCATTTATAGGCTCTGTATAGCTTGTCCCTGTTGGCCTGGTGGACCTCTGACCATGCTATTAATATTACTAGCTATAGCTCATACTCGGGACACTGTACATAGCATTATTACACACAAGCACACACCTTTGTTCTATTTCCAGGGGGTTAGACAAGGACAGAGTCCCCTGTGTTGTCCTTACCAAAGACCTCTGCTGTACACAGGCACTCGCTGGCCCCTGGCAACACGCACACACACAGACACACACAGACCCCTGCCAAACTCTTGCTGGGTGAATGATGATGGGGTGAAGAGGGAAAGAGTGGGGCAAGTGAGATAAGGGGAAAAGGAAAGGAGATGGAGAGAGGGGGGAAAAGGACAGAAGAGGGAAGATAGGGAGGAGAGACATGGGGGACGGCTCAGGGGTCAACAGCACTCTTGTCGCCACTAATGAGCCTCAAGCCAGGAAGACAGACACAGAGAGAGTTTAGATTCAGCCCTGTAAACTGCCTATTAACTATGGGAGAGAGAAAAAAACAGCAGAGACCATACTGTGGTTCGAAAGTATGCAGCACTGGGAAGAACATGTTACCAACTTCACCACAGCTACAGTGAACCCATCCACCTCCCGACCACACACACACACACACACACACACAATCACAAATCGTAAAACAACTATTCCACTTCTGTTTGTCGTTTGCCTTTTTTTCCTGACTCCTCACTTACAAGTACTTTGTCTGCAGACTTAAGGCTGCAGCATCTGCTTTGGCTCAAATACTTGTATTTAAAATGTGTATTTCAATGTCACACATAGTGAAAAATATCTGGCAAGCATACTTTAGAAAACATCGATTTTGAAGATCAAACAAAAGTTGATGCGGGGTGTAGGTATATTTGTTCTTTCAGGTCTGCTTTTACAGCAGCAGGTTCTGTGTAATTCACGGTGGACGTAGCAGGATCACTATATGCAACATAATCAGCGCAGTGTGCTTTCTCCTTCCTGAAGAAGCCTGTCCTGAAGCTTTTCCCTCAAATATGTTAGAATGAGATTCACATTGCAGTGGTAAACAGTCGGCTCTCCTATAGAGAAAATAGGGATTCTTAAAAAACTCATTTTACAACTTTTATTACTGTGCCAATGGTACTTTCAGATTCCTGATAGACTCTTGTAACAATTTACATGAAAAAAAAAGAAAAGAAAATCCATCTACTGCTTAACAAAAAGACTCTTAATGCATTTCTCTTTCCTGTCTAGGTAGTAATTGGCAACAATCTTTGTTTGGATGAAAAAAAAGAAACAAGTTCAAAAAGTAATCATATTTATCTTGTGCAGCAGACTGAGTAGTTTCTGAAATTACCTTCAGAATAACTACGTTTTGTTAAATAAACTTTAAACTGGGTTTTTCAAAAGTTGCGAGGAGAAAAAAAAAAGTATTTGCTGTTCGGAGAAATGCATGTTTATAGATTTGGAATGCTAATAAATGAGAAGCAGCAGTCGGGGTGAGCTACAGCCAACCTCTGAAGCATGGAGAACAGCTCCTTTGCTATGACTTTCCATTGATTTACTCTAAGGAAATTTTTATTCGCAGCTGGTCATTAAGTGCCGGGGGAATGTGCTGCGCTAGGCTTAGGTTCTTCTCTATTTGTGCCCGTTTGGGTTGACCAGCATTTGAATGTGTCGTCTACATAACTGGCTCAATTTCAGCCACGTGCCGACCCTTTTAAGCTAAATCTAAAAGCAGGCGCATGGGTAATTGTTTTTCCCATAGACTGTAAATAAACAACGGACACAGCTCACTCACTGGTTAGCAAAGTCGTGTTGCAAAACGTCAAGCTGAGCATTTTTGCCACTGAACTGACTAAAGCGACGAAGTCCTTAAGAAATGTTTCTTGAGGTCATAGGTCAAGTGAGTTGTAGTATTGTTTTCCCTTTAACTTCTATATTTTGAGGCTTCTTTTTGCAACCCCACGACTGCCCTCTGCCGTCCATTACAACAATTCAGTTTTGAGGAACTTTCACATTGGATTTACTTCCCCAGAAGCGACATTCATCTTTTATATATAGTCTAATCCCGGTCTTCCAAGAATCTGTTTAAGGTGAGGAAACTTTTTGTTTACTGATGGTGTGTTAAATATGTGCACTAGTCTCCTCCCCACTCTCTGTCACGCTCTTTAGTTCTCTGAGTAACATACTGAGGCTATGTCCACACGTACCCGGGTATTTTTGAAAACGCAGATTTTTCCACACGTAAACGGCGTTTTCGGTCACTGAAAATGGAGATTTTTAAAAACTATGGCCAGGGTGGATATTTTTGAAAACTCCATTTTTGCATTTACATGTGGACGAGAAAAACGGAGAAAACGGAGAAAACGCAGCGTCACACTGTGCGCCACGTTATTGTTTCGGTGAAATAAATTTCTACAATACTATTACTGTTAATTGTACTCTCTGCAGTGTTTAAATGCTTACATATACACACACAGTTACTGTCCCTCCACACATACGACTCGGTTCTGCTTCTATGCCCCAGCTTTGTTTACTTTTTCCCACCGAGGCTTCTAGACTTCTGATTGGCCAACATTTCGACACGGTTTCTACACCTGTTGCTTTGGCATGTTCCTAGCAGCGTTTTCCTTCATTTCTGCCTTTACGTGTGGACGGGATTATTTTTTAAAACGAAAACGGAAAATCTCAGTTTTCAAAAATACCCGTGGACGTGTGGACGTAGCCTGAGAGTGAAAGAGTCAACTGTCTAATCAACTTAAATTGTGAGCAGATTGTCTTTTTCCAATTTGACTCATTTGCAGAGATGTAAGGGAGTACTAAAAAAATCTCATCACAACGAGAGGACAGGGGAAGGAAGTGAGCGAGGGAGAGACAGTGATTGAGGTAAACTGAAAGGGAGAAAAAGAGAGAGAGAGAGAAAGATGTTGTCAACATGCTCTCCAGAGAGCCTAACGCCTCAAGCATCTCCTCATCCAACAGCGGCATAAACACATCGCTCCAATCCCGCGGAGAACACGCGAGTGTGTGCGTGTGTTTCTGCATGTATATGTTAAACACAGTTCGTGCCTCTTTCCCATGTGAGAACGATAATGTCGAAGCGAGAGTTGTACTACAGAGACGCGCTGGCTGATGCAATGAACAACAAGACTTGCAGAGGCGAAAAGAACGCATTTAATTATGCGGGGTTAGCGTGTCTCTGTCTTTTTTAATAAAGAAAGGGGATGAGATGCGACTGCCAAACTTCGAAACCAGAAGTAAACAACACTCACACACATACTCACACACACACACACACTACCCTGGCCTACATCCAGGTATTTGTTGTGACTTGGCGTTGGAAGCGGAGGACAGCAATGGTTGGCCTTTCGGTTTCCCCACTGAGCCAATATCTGCTCTCTAATTGGTTGTTAATGAGTCAGAGTGCATGTGTGTGTGTGTTTTTCAGTGCATATGACAAACAAGCAGAGAGAAAGACAGTGTGTATTCGTGTGACAGTGGAGGGGGGATGCAGTGGGGATCTTAAACATCTGTCTAACAGACTGGAACACTTGAAGGCTTGACCTGTTTATGCACAAATACACAGACAAAACCTATACACACACATATCCTTTGTAGCTAAATGTGCATTTGTATGTGCTATAGTGTGTGTGTGTGTGTGTGTGTGTGTGTGTGTGTGTGTGTGTGTGGTTGTCTTGCAGAGGCAATACGTTCCTTGCCATCACACACACACACACAAAGTGGACTTAGTGCAGACATCTGGCAGAGCAGTCTGCTCTAATGGCAACAGAACTACAAGCATCTGCATCTCACACCCACACACACATGTGCATGCTGTCACATGCACATAAAGACGGAATATTACTGCAGTTGGTGTAACAACTAATCTAATTAGATAAGCACAAGATACCAAAGACTAATTTGTCACAAGTAGTTTTTGTGCCAATGTTCCAAAAACCCTGAGAAAACGCTGACGCTCAGCCTTGAGAATTTTTGAATGGTGTATTCTGACAACAACCTAATTTAGGGATTTAGCCATGACACTGCAATATGGAACAGTTATAAAAAAAAGACACACAAATGAGTTCTCTCTATTCATCTCCCACCAAGGTATTCTTTTGGGGAAGGAGCTGGATTAATTAAGCACCAACCTTTTGGGCAGACAAAAACTTCAGTTGCTTGAACGGCCACTTGAGGCTAGCTCCAACAGTGAGTCAGTCCCCATATAATCTAATGTAAGATAATAATGATAATGATAATCATATGTATAACTCATATTTCATTCCAGCTTTGGTATTATTAAAGCCTAGCTAACATGGCTAGCTTGGCTGTGCTCTAGTTCTTGTGAGTGAAATTCTAGTATTTTACATGCATATTATTTACAGGAGACTGAAGAAGTCACTTGAATGAGCGTCAAAATGTTTCTCCCACTGAAAACGCCACATCCGGATGAACAGAATCAACTTTTTGGGATTTCCTCACCTGGATGACTGAGCAGGCATCCAGACGTTATTTACTGTAGCACTTTCTAGCCGCTATCCAGCTGTGCGCTCTACCCACAAAGTGTATGGATAGCACATCCTCTCAGCTTTCAGGCCTCTCCTCTGTGGAACTTCTGTGTGTTTATGCAACACTTTGCATTCAATATTTACTTATTGTTAATCTCTCACTCCCACTGTATGTGTTTTATCCTCTCATCCTCCCATCACCATTAATCAGTCGCAGCAGATGGCCGCCCCTCCTCGAGCCTGGTTCTGCTGGAGGTTTCTTCCTGATAAAAGGGAGTTTTTCGTTCCCACTGTCGCCAAGTGCTTGCTCACAGGGGGTCGTGTGATTGTTGGGGTTTTCCCTGTATTATTTTAGGGTCTTTATCTTACAATATAAAGTGCCTTGAGGAAGCTGTTGTTGGGATTTGGTGCTATATAAATGAAATGAATTCAATTGAACTGTTTGCAGATTTTGCTATAGTAGCCTTTGGGAAGAAATGCCAAGAAAGGGAGAGATGTAAGTGAAAATGTAAATATATGTAAATATAGATGCTTCATGGCTTTAAAAATAACTGCCATCCCAAATATTTATTGAAAAGAGTGCTGAATTCACTTGTCTTTTTTTTTGTATATACAAGCACTCACAGATGTTTACTTAAGGGCCACTAAAGGTTTTTCTTTCAGGTTCAGCGATTCACTCTTGGAAACTAATACAAACTAATACCACTGTAATAGATGTTGCCAATCTTGGAAAAATAAAAAAAAAGGGAGAACCATTTCTGTTATCTGCCAGATTATTTGCAAAAAGCACTCCAAACTAAACCATGCTGAGTCATCCACTACACACTAACACAGCAGCTGGAGAAAAACACGAAAAAAAAACTGTTCAAAAAATGTTAACGTGTCAACGAATTGTTAACTTTAGTTTAACAAATAAAAAAGGCAGATCATTTACATGGCGTCCTCGTTATTACATCCAGAACGAGGTGTCAGTGGCTTTTTATGTGGAAAATATAAATAAATAAATTTTACAAATTAAATATGCTTTCTCTTTTTTTTCCCCTCCACTATTCTGCGAGTTCACGGGTGGAGGGAAGACACTTCGACATTTCAGCATCTGTTGTTTTGGCTTGGATGAAATGAGGAGTATTAATGGAGGGATGTAGGGAGAGCCTGGCAGCATGGAGATGTGCTCTGGTGGAACGAAAAGCTGCAGGCGAAAAAGGGAGAGAGAGCGAAACTTCAGCCTCAGAGGTGAGAGTCAGTGGAATAGCTGTGATGCCAAGAGATCAACATTTATTTCACAGCTAGATTTATTCTGCACAGTTTTCTTGCACTCTGCTGGTTTATTGTTCTGCACTCGAACTTGAATCTTGTGCGCGTCTCTTGTCGTTTTGGCTCGATTTCTTTCACCCTCAACGTCTCAACTAAAAACAGTCAAAGGAGTTGAAACATAACTCACATAAAAACACATAACACTTGACTGACCTGCAATGTGTAAACTTGTTGAAGACGTATTTGTCTGTGCATGACACTGCAGCGTGTTTTGCACTCTGTCGCTCACATCAACCCCCAATTTCCCACTTCTTTATTGTATTTTTGCACTCTATTCCCCTTAAAATAAGCGTCTGCACAACATGCGCAAGTATAAAAACACCATAGAGTAAATTTGGAATTATCTGAACAGCTCTGGAAATAACTCACTGTCTAACTTCCTAACTAAAGCCATCCCTTCTTCCATTTTTCCACTCCTTGGTGCAGGAATCCACGCATGTAGGATGCCTCATCGAGTTCAGTGTTTATGGCACTCGATGTACTTTAAAACGCCTTGAAACACACTTTTGGGTTAATTAGTTTTAATTGCTGACTTTCAAACGGAGAGGATGAATCACGAATGCGGGTCCTGTTGCTTTAAGTGGCGCCCTGGTGAATTCCAAAACAAGGTGGAGCACATTTGAAATCCCTGTTAGTCTCTGCAATTGTGAAGAACTGATCCCCACTGGGAAACTTTTCTGGGTCATAAATTCATGAAGGTGTGAAGCAAAACAAAACGCACAAAGCAGAGAAATCCCTAGAGGCTGAGGGAAGAGAGGGCTAGAATCCAACACTTGAGTGTCAGTTGGCCATATAGGTTAATGTGCCACAGTGGGACAGCAGCTCGCTTTACCCCAGATAGCCTCTGCCATCAACTGAGCTAATTCCACATGGAAAGTTCCAGTCTGCCATGTCGGGGCTTTTTTTTCTTGGCACAGTACATTTGTTGACAGCAGTCATACATATTTTCAACACTGCCTGCTGGAAAAATGTCTATTTTCATCTTCACATTAGTGAAATTTGTACTGTAACACAACATGTAATCATGACTTACGTTCATCTACATTAAGATTCAGAATTTTAACGAATACAGTTTTACTGTATTGAACATCAACGCTTAAAGCTATGTCTCTTAGCCGCATTTGATGTCACAGTCCTGGACGTTTGAATTTCGTTTTTTTGAACATTTTCTTTATCGTTTATTCGTTATGGCATTTTGAGTTTTGTCCTAAGCAGGTATCTCCCGGTTGGTTTCCTTATGTTATATTCTCAGGCCTTCTTAGTTTTAGTTTTGCTGTCTAGGGTATCTTCACGGTTATAGTCAGTGTTGGGGGTTAATGTAATCACATTACATTTTTCAGTAATGCATTGCTGTTCTAGATTCAATAATCACTTACAGTTGGGGGTACTTGTTCCCCCCTTTCAGAGAAACTGCTGTAGTTGATACAGCGTTGAATGCCAACATCTTTTTTGAGCTTGCCATCAGCATTTTGTTGCAAAGCTGTATTCCTTCAGAACAGCAGCTTCACTCAACAACTTGAGTGACTCTAAGTCCACACACCTGAAATGAAATGACATACAGATTGTCTAAAGTCTGAAATCAAAGAGATGCTTTAAGCACTTAAGACGGGGACCGCTGGCAGATCATTTCACCTGCTGCTAATTAGCATAAATTCTGTGGGATGTTTGTGTGCTCTGTGCAGGCAGCTGAATTTTCAGTTTCAGGAATGAAATACACCGACTTAATACTTTTGAAACATGACCTTCAACGCTTGGATCAGTAGGGTACACCTATTCTCTGTATGTGTGAGATAATAATCAATATTTCTCAAAAGTTTTCAGCACAATAATATATTTATATTCTCTCGTTTTTAAGCTTGAGACTGGGCAGGTGTACCGAGCTGTGCTGAGGTATATATAGTTTCAGGTTGGATAAGTACTGGCTGGTATCTACTGTAATATTTAAGGATTTTAAGGGCCAGAAAACTTTATTAGGACATCACAGACATCTGATCTTAACTTTCCACAGCATGTCTTTTATCCTGTCTTCCTTCTCTCACCCCAACCGGTCGCAGCAGATGGCCGCCCCTCCCTGAGCCTGGTTCTGCCGGAGGTTTCTTCCTGTTAAAAGGGAGTTTTTCCTTCCCACTGTCGCCAAAGTGCTTGCTCATAGGGGGTCATATGATTGTTGGGCTTTTCTCTGTATCTATGAAGTGCCTTGAGGCGACATTTGTTGTGATTTGGCGCTATATAAATAAAATTGAATTGAATTGAATTGAATTGAATTGAATTGAATCTAGACTGACACAGATACACGGATACAGAAACACTTTTGGTTTCCAGAACGCATCTGCTACTCTTGGCCTACATTTACCAAATGTAGGCAAATATCACATCTGTGATTTTGCCAAAATGCACTTTCTATGTAACATGAGCCAGATGATGCTCTTTAAGCTATTCTGTCCATCTGAGCACTGCACACTAAAATCTGTGTAATCTGAACTAAAGCCTTCCCTGACAGCCATAATCCAATTATTACAGACCTCTACAGAAATTCACCCAAATATGAGAGGCTGTAAAATACTACGGGGCTGTACGGTGAGAGTGGCAGGCACAGAGTGACACAGAGCAACACAAGCTGAAAATACAGGCATGCAGCTTCAACTCCACGCATTCATGCACACTGCGGTGCAACCAGACTGAAATCAAATGGCATGCTATGCGCAATTTAACAGGATTACAAGTGGCTGACTTACAAAATTCACACACACATACATATATGTATTGTATGAAAACATGTAAAAAGGTAGCACATCACAAACTTTGGAGTCAGCAAGGACGAATTACTCGCTTTGACTCAAATCATAGCAGGAATACATTTCTGCACTGCAGCACGGAGTCTTTACGTGAGCTATACAAACTGATCCAAAATGCTTTTCACAGGGACCAGTCAACAGTGCATCATTAGAAGAACTGAATACAACAAAGTCTGCACTGATCATCTTGAAGATATGAGCAGAAACTTAATAGAGAAGCTGGCTCATCTATAAATTTTGGTGGTTTTGGATGCACACACTTAATATCATGACGTCAAATACAATGCTTTATTTCCTTCACTAAAGACGTTATGTTGTTGGTAGTGTGTACGTATGTGCGTGTCATACTGCCTGTGAACACGATAGTTCGAAAAATCTTTGGATGATGATCTGATAAAACTTCGCAGGGTTGTACAGTGGGGTCATGTTAACAATCTATTAAAATTTGGCTTACATCCACAAAGGTCTTCAAGGTCAACTTAATTATTTATTGGTCAAAAATTGACAAAAAGCCTTAGAACTTAGAAGCTATGATTCTAGGTAAAGATAAAATAAAGATAAAAAAAAAATATACCTTAAGATCAATAGAATGATCTTAAGGTTAAAGTGCTAATAATGCTACATGGAGCTATTTAAAACTATGTTTCTTGCTCTGACTGACTGTATTGACAACATATAGACATATAGGGAATAATATATGGGATTAAATAATAATAATTTAATGGGTTTTCTTTGGGAAAACATATTAAAATTGTGATTAAAGACTGATCATATTCAGGATCAGAGCTTCTCTTCAACTTGAAGCATTGCTGTATTACACTTTATGCTGCATACAATGGGGGCTACATAAGATGCAATAATGCATTTGGGAAAAGTGACTGTTTCAGTCCTTAGCTGTGTACTAACCCTGCCCTAGTGTATATATGTAAATTAATTTTATATATCTAGCATAAACGTACTACGATGTGAACAAACCCAGAAAACAGATGCATTTGGGCCTAATTTGGGATCCGGCTGGCATTTATGCCTCAGATACGGCACTGGCAATTACAGATGTGGCCTAAATGTTATGAGCCGGGGCTTGACACGGGTTACAGCAGGTGTTGAGTGGGCCTCATGTGACCGACAGGTCATAGGATGGCGCTGACACGAGTAGCCCCAAATGTTGGGTGTGCCAAAAGAGGCCCGGATGTCGCATCATAGCCTCATCCTGATATCTACCACTCAAAGTTAAACGTGACACACAGAAAACTGCAGATGTCAGCTGCATTTGAGTGAAATACTGTTATCTGGGGAAAAAAGAAGGTGACTCATTGTTGACTGCAAAGTTTGTGCTGTTCAACAGTTCTTATTAGTTCCTATGTTGTCGTGCAACCTTTTTTTCTTCAACACATTGTTCCAGTGAAAAATCAAACACTACATGTTGGTAGTGAAATGTTTAAGATACATAAAGTAAAAACTGAATCGCTGCAGGCAAAATGGATTTCAGACCTGTGTATGCGTATCCATATCCAGACTGAAAAAAAGAGGACGCCAAGGGACGTCTTTAAATTTTATCTCGCCTTGCAGAGCCTGCTGAGTAGCTGGCAGGAGAACCCAAACGAAGCTGGGACAAACCTGTACATTTGCTGTAAACCTGCACATGCACGAATATACCCCTTCCATTTCCACGTACAGTATATGAATAATTGAAGGAACAAATATGCATTAATTAATGAATACGGCCGCGCTAACACACATGCGTGCACAGATCTCTGTGATAAACACGTGCAAACACGAGAAAGCATAAATGCCCATCAATAAATAATTACACTCTTCATTAGATGCTGCAGGTCAGCATTTTGTGAATGTGCTGCATTGATTTGTGGCCTGGACGACCACCAGAGGCTCGTAGTGAAAGGGGGAGGAAGCTGTTGACTTTTTGACCCAGTTAAATAGCTAATAGGAGAATTGTTTTTCTTCTATTTGGTGAAGTTACACCAGCTCCAGACTTTTTTTTTCAGCCTAATAGAGAAGGACTATTCATTTTAAAAAGCGATTCTTAAACTGCGCTCTCGCTGTTGATATTTCTGTTCAGCGTCAACTCGGAAATCTGCTGCTGAGTTTCTGAGAAAAAGGTCACTTCAGATCCAACTCAAACAGCTTTAAGGCTAAGCAGTCACAAGCTCCAAACACTCCAAATCCGTAACAAGCTCACACTCTCATGAGTGCCACTGCAGCCATTAATCCACTTTGTCATGTGGTACACTTAACAATGAACACCACTGTGCATTAAGTTTAGTTAACGGGCACCATTCCATTCATACTGGATCGGAGAATTTCCCTGTTTTGAATTAATATAAATTAGGAGATTTCAATATGAAGAGGGGGTGAGGGGGGCTTATGTGACTCACCCTGGAGCAGAAAATATCACGACACAAAAACATATGGGTAAGTATTACGGCTGAATTCATTAAAATGCCTCGAGGTATCTAACATTTCGCTGTGTCATGCATCAAAACGTCTTTAAAAGGCAGGAGAGAAAAGTGCACCTCATCAAAAAGTACTTCCCCCCCAATGGGCTGTATTCTAGACAGCATCTGACAGCAATTCACCCCTATGCCTCATGTATTTATCACAGCGCTGTAAAAGAATCTCTTTCCAAGTCACTTAGTCTCCAGCAGAGTCAAAAAAAGCTTGAGTTTTTTAATACAAAGGGGAAGTTCCCGCTCTAGCCTCAGATATCACAGCCTGCTTTCAGTGCTATCACCTGCTCTTCTAGAAACAGTGTCAACAGTAGCAAAATAAGGCAAGGCAATGTACAGATCATAGGTTGAGTGCCTCTTTTTTGGGGGAGAACACATTTATGTCCCATTACTTTGGAACAGCTCATAATGCAGAACTGCATTACTGTATTCCATTTATTCACTTGCAGCACAGACACAATGGTGAACCACCTACAGTTGAAACCGTGATAAATCCTGAATCTGAATAATTTATCCATCATCAATCTTAAGTTTCTTAAGTGTAGTAGTTGCTGGCAAAAGCTGGGGTGCCACTCAGAATGAAAGTCAGACTTTTTTTTCTTCTTCCCTACCCATCCAACAAACGAATTGACTCTTAGTCCAATCCCTTGAAAGCAGGAAGTCCACAGTACACATAAGACATCAAGGAAAACACAAGAAAAATGAAATTCTGTGCTGTTTCTAACTGCAATCAACTATCACACACATTGCTCCTTTTCCACTCAGCAGTCACAAAGCCAAATGTTCAGCCTCTCCAGCTATGCTACAATAGTCCTACAACAGTTACAACGGCTCCCAATGAAAAGCATCTGACGAGTTAAATTTGGACAAATTTGGTCCTTTGACTTTTCTATGTAGTGGTTGCTATCACTATGAGACTTTGTCTAAGCTTTCTGGGGTGGCTGTAGTTCAGGTGGTAGAGCAGGTCATATATTAATTGGGAGGTTGGTGGTTCAATCCCTGGCTGCTTCAGTCTGCATGCTGAACTTCAAGTTACTGTCCAATGTATCCAGTGTGAGTGTTAGATAGAAAACATATGGAATGAAAGTGCTGGTGAAAATGAATAAGGCATGCAGGCAGGATATAGGCGAATGGCAGTCTATGGACCTGTCAATACCTTGACATGTGAACATGTCAAGGCAAAAGACACTTGGACAGATTTGGCTGGCAACAATTGAAAGGTAGATTATAACATAATTTTAGTTTTGAGTACCTCTAAAATTTAGCTAATACAACTCTACAGCTAGTGTTATGAGTATTTCTCACCACTGTAAACTCCCATTTGAAAGCTCCCTGAAAACCCAAGTAATAAACACGATTGTAAAAAACACTGAGTATCTTTATGTGTCTTGTTTTGTGCTTTGAGCATTTTGGTTGAGTCTAGCTAGTCTCGTAGCTCTTCAACAGACTGCTGTTTAGTAGCATACTCTCTCTATGGTGCTTAGCTTGGAGCCAGTTAGCTAAATTAGCTGGAGGCTAATTGATAAGAAAACAGTTGTGTCACAATACATGATTAATTTTAATTACTAAGGTTATTTAATTCTGCCTCATTCATCCAAAATAAACTAACGGGAATAAAATTCTGATTGCTGTATGTATTACAGATTGCTACTTAACTCTTTAGCTTTAACTCACTATTAATAGTGCACACAAGGGAATTTTTAGCTTAGTGAAACTTTCTTTTTCAGCTAAATGCCTTCTTTGGGACTCATAGAAGTAATCTCTTTTCACGTATGTACACAGAATTCCAGGCTTTTCTAATAACATTCAGATAATAATGTCAGCACCTAATTGTTTAACCAGGACCTAATCAAAGTGTTCCAAGTAAAAGAAAACCTTATTTGCTTAAAATGAATAGAACGTCTACCACTGTTAGAGTTCCCACTTCACCCCTACTACATTGTGCTTGCGCTGATAATTGTATATTTTACTTTAAGATAAATGATCAAGCTTCTTCATCAAATATTAAGAAAATGGTAATATAAGTACAGCCATTGAAGCCTTCAAATTCCCCACCCAGCAGGCCCAAAGAGTAATGCAATGTAGATGAGACCCATCACTAATGAGACTAAAGACACAATGGCGAGATCAGGAAAGAATGAAGTCGTGAATGGACACAAATACATATGCACGCACTTAGCCACCAGCCGCCTGGAAGACAGAATACAAAATGCCACAGAAATAGACTATAATCCTGGCCAGCAGTGATCAACACTGATAAATATTAATAAACACTATTATGCTCAGAGAAAAATAGAGACAGAGCAAGCAAGAGAGGGAGAAAAGATAGAGGCAGAGTCAGGCAGAGAGAGGGAGCAGTAACAATAGAGGAGTCTTCTTGCTCTCTGCAGGCAATTTTCCCACTGACGTCCACCTTGTTTTGTGCAAACAGTGCGGACTCACATGCACGAACACTTGCACGCTCTTATTATCAGGCCATTTTCCTCTGTTTGTTTTCACCGTTGTTTTGTCCTGCTTCTTTGGAGGCCAGGATAAGAGGTGGGCACACACACACACACAAATGAGAAGTATACAAAGTGGGGAAGAGGCAGAAAAAAATGGAGATAAAGTGAGCCTTAAACACACACACATATATACACACAGAGGATAGTATCTCTCCCATTCTCTGCCTGAATCAGTCTCATTAGTCATGCTAAGGCTGTAGTGTTGCTGGGTCGGGCTGCTCGCAGAGCTGTGGAGCTGGACTCCAGCCCACAGCCAGAGAAGGTCACCCACCACTCAGTTTAACTCCCGCAGGACCAACGCTGGCCTCTTCCTGATAATAAGTGGACATCACGATGCACGGGGAGAGACCTGCAATCCCAGACACACCTAATCTGGTGTAGAGCTATGGGAGAAGACGACCCACACAAATCAAATCTTTTTAGTTTTATAATGTTGCATGATTTAAAGTTTAAAATAATTCTTGTGCATTTCTTATACCAGGCTGTGCTCGACCTGCTCTCTGGAAACAGTCATCTGAATTCCCTTCCTTTTACATTTAAGCAATGTTTCTTCTGATTGGAGTTGACCTTATCATAATTATCCATTCTCACTAACGTACAGATCCAATGGTGGCCCAATGGATCAATGGAAGCCTGACCTTTCAGGATATAGGGAGTATAAGGATTACTTGCACATAAGCTGATCTCATTATTTGAAACTCTTATTAAAAGTCAAAGTATAACAGAAAATCACAGTAGGTCCCCTTTAAAAAAAAAACAGGGTGAATACAGCATTAGAACATAAAAATATTTTTATTAAAAAATATTAATTTCATAGAAAGAGAAAACGTTCTAAATGGCCCTTTAAAACACATGTTTGGATGACACCCTTTTAAAGGACATGCCAAAATCATCATTGCTGCTGCCAGCAGCTTTTGGAAGCCACATAATTATTTAAATAGTGGATGGTGTGTAGTCAAGGGGGTTTTAGCTGATTGTAACATAAATATACCGATGCTATCTGAAAGGTTCGACTTTTAGTGAGCCAGTCTGGTGGAAAAATCGACACCATGAGGACAAAGGAGCACAAACTCAGCTAAAAAACAGTGATTGAAAAGCTCAGGTCAGCGCAGTGATAGAAGGACACTTCCAAGTAAGTGAACATGCCATGGAGTCCAGTTAAAGGAATCATCATAAAAACCGAAAGAGTTTGGCGCTGCTGTAAATCTGTCTTTGGAACTGGCCGGCTGATCGTCCAAGAAGAAGAGTAAAAATAGATCTGCCAACAAAGAGACCGGCATTAACTACATTCTAATAAATGTGGGTGTGTTAAGCCCTTTTGTACTTCTATACTGACCACATTTTGATGTCATCACACCTACAAGGCAAAGAGGAAAGGTATACGCACTGTAGCTTCAAATGAATGGGAGTAAACATTTTGAGTCCAGCTCATTCAGAGAGGTTAACATTGATTGTACAGTTTTTCACCTTTGCTGGCAGCCTGTGAGCATCACCTGACACCTGTTTTATTTCCTCACATCACACTTCCCTGCTTCAAGTTCTCGTTCACACTGTAACCACTGAAGGATGATTGGCCCGCATTAGGGAAAAAAGAAACTACTACGAAGTCTCTTTTTATATCATTTCTAAGCAATTTTAAGAATTGGGATAACATTCACTGTTACTGTTCTGGGCAGAGTTAAGAAACCTTTGTCCATCTGTCTCTCCATTGTTGTGTTTATCGCTCCCTTTCCCTATCACTGTTTTCCTAACTATGTTCCCTGATACTATATGTTCATTCTACCGTTACTGACCCCCGGGCAAGCAGGCAAGCAAACTGAGCAAACAAACCTCTCTGAAATGTGGCAGGACGTTTGAGTACAAACACAGGACAGAAATTCCCTCCAGTTGGTCCTGTTGCTCTATTAGCTTAAAGATTTCATGATCTACCTGTGCACACTATACTCTGTGCTTTAATGGAAGTCCCAAATCTCTCAACTCACTGGATAAATTACATCCTACAGACTCTGAAAAACAAACATCATACCGATGATTACCCAAACTTTTATATTACACCACCTAAGCTGCCAGAGGAAATTTGGAAGTTTTAGAGTGTGAGGTTGGGCACATATAAAACTGTGACCTGTTTTTTTTGTTTTTTTGTTACAATAACCCAAAAAGTGCTTAATAGAAAGATTTCGCGTCAGACAAAGTGATTAACTTTGATAGAGTTCAGGTAGACATTACTGTTCGAATAACCTGACCTTGTCTCTTCAAATGAGCCTGTGCTGATAGTTTCCACATGACACTCACGCAAAAGCAACGAGCTGTCACCGCTCACATCAGGAAACTATGAACATGCCTGTACAAGATGATGAATTTCTCACAGCGCTATCCCAGAGCGAGCTCCACCAACACAACCTTGATCGATAGCGGGGAGAACGACAGATGGCCATAAAGGACGATCGTGTAACTGTATGCTCATTAGCATAATCGCCTGCATACCTATACAGTAAACTCACAATGGCCTTGTGAGTTTACTGTATAGGTGCGCAGCTTGCACACCACCAGCGGGCTTGTGACAGAGATGTTGTTTCTGTCTTGCACCAAGCTGTGACACTTTAAAGAAGAAAAGTCAATGAGCAATTATAACATGCTCAACATAACAGGAATATTTGAAAATCTGTATTGTTTTCAAGTAAAGGGAAATTCTTTCATATCACAAGCGTGTACATTTTACTCAACATGAGTGCGAGGGTCTAGACCAAAAAATATAATAATGCAGACACGTGGCTGCACAAACCCAAATTTCTGCAGGTCTAGTTTATGTTTTTATTATAGTCAGATATTAATTGGCTAAAATTGGCTGTTTGAAGGATGTATCCCTTGTAGCACCATATAAAAACAGTCTACCCTTCTTTATTTCATGATAATAACATCTAATGTATCGCTACAAAAGCTGACACATCGTATATTATAACGTCACCAAGTAGTTAAGCAACCACCAAGAAATGGCTGAAATGAACCATTTTTAGCATTTGTGGACCTCAATTTCGTTTAATGGTCAACAGCTCAAACAGACATGTACTAGCATAAATAAAGCACAATATGGTAGTGCAATGCTAAAATTGCTAATAATATTATTAGAATCAACAAATTAATTTAACATTGTGCAGCATATTTAAGTAACCTTTCTTCTCTGGGTGCAAAGTGGCACATTAATCAGCTGCCTCTGTCAACAACTGAATGCTCAATACAGCAGGCTTACATGCTTACTGTAACAATGCTGCAAAAGTAATGCTTCGCATATATAATATTGACCACGTTAGCAATTACAGTTTAACATGTTTAGCAAGCTAACACTTACTAATTAGCCATTCTCAAAAAGCACAGCAAATACTTATGGGACTGCCAACAGTTTTGCAGTGCTAATGATTGCCACCTATAATGTGCACTATGTCAACTGTCGCAGATTAACATGTTTAGCTAATACCTGGTAATTAAGCTTTCCCAAAAATTACAGATAGGGCTGATGGGAATGCAGTCTGCGTTAATCTGAATATGGGACTGAATAAGAATTGAACAAGGCGTTTATGAAGGTTTTCTTCCAATGCTAAATGAATATATGTATTTATTTATTTTATCTGCTTACAGTAAGATCAGAGGATCTGATCTTCTCTGAAGACCATATCCTTGAATGACCACAAATGTTTGCACATTTTTTGGCAATGCATCCAGCAGTTTTGCCATAATTGGACTGACTGACATATCTAGAGCTGCTAGTGTAGCTAAAAAGATCTGCTAGTTAGCCTTCTAACGTCTTCTGCCTTCCTTTATCTCTAACATTTTTTAATTAATTCCTGTCCTCTACGACCAGGCTTCGGTCACACTTTTCTTCACACCTTCCCTTCTGTCTTTGCTACCTCCTTTTTTGTCTTCCTTCCTAGTAGTCCATGCGCCCACCTTCCATAAAACCCACCACTCTGACTTTCTGTCATTCTTCATCACTCTCCTCCCCTTTATCGCTGCATCGTCTGTTCTATCCGCATTGTATTTTCAGATCACATCCAGACTCTGGCTTTACACACTAAGTCACTCTATACCTCATCACTCAGAGGAAAGTCAAGGAGAGGGCAGAGAGAGATGGTGAAAGAGCAAAGGCTTGAGAAAAAGGGGAATGAGACAGAAGAAGCTGAAGGCAACCAAAAGAAACAAGATTGCAAAAAAAAGGGAAAGTGGGGGGGGTTACAGGTCAAAAATTAAAGACAAAGAAAAAAGGTCAAGAAGAAGAGTTGCGGAGCAAAATAAGAAAGAAGAAGATTAAAAGAAGAAGCAGAGGGAGAGCGGGGTTAGCAAATGAAAGAAGCCCTTATGCTAATGATGGGACTAGAGTAAAGACGTAGGAGCGAAAGAGAAGATGGAATAGCAGAGAGGGGAAGAGGAAATGGAGACAGGGAGGTGGAGAGTAGTTCAGAGATTTATGGCAGGGTGTTAAGGAGCACCGACTAAATAACAGAAGGTGAGACCAGGTGAATTATTCATGAGGATACTGGGCTGTGAGTGTGTGTGACATGTGGGTGACAGGAGCAGGTGAAACACACACATACACACACACACACACACACACACACACACACACACACACACACACACACACACGTGTCTCTAAGACACCCTTAGGCCAGCTCATCTATGAGTATGAGCAAAGACAAGCCATCCACTACCTGTAGATGAAATTATTTAAAAAAAAAACAAAACCAAGAACAACACAAAATCTCAGCAAGACAGCTGTTGTGTGCTCAGACTAAAGAAATATGGGGACATTTTAACAAAATGAAAAACTAATTTGGGATGCATGAAAGTTTTGATCCCTCTAGCTCATGCCCGTGTTGGTACTTCTCTCGGCACTTGACAACCAGAAGTCAATTCATTCTAATTTAGGTCTTTTAGTTCCACATCTGGTGCTTTCACATGGATCATTAGACACTTTATGGAAGTTTGGCTACTGTGCTGCAGGTAGACTGGATGTTCTGCTTTAGAACAAACAGCTTCTTTCTTAAAAAGATCGTGTAAACACATTCTCCCACTATGTTAAAATGCTGTTCTTATAATAACATTTATTCCATGTGGCACAAAATGTGGAATTGTGCCTACACTTCGATTGCCCAAACCAAAATGGAAAACATCACTTTGCCATGTTTGAGGATATGCTGACATTCTTTTTTTACCCACTAAGTAGATATCTGGTTCTCACTATGATCATGTGTTGATGATGAAAAACCTCTAATTAATCTATTAAAATCGCTTCAATGACTGGACAGAACCTTCTCAGACACGGCTGGTATTGGCACAACCTGAACCTGTGATCACTTCAGTGCTTTGGGAAAGGTGCGAGCTAATGAAAGGCTATCAGCCAAATAAAAGCTGTAACCAAGCTTCAATAAACAACAAAAAAGACATAATTTTTCTTTTTCTGGGGTTAAAAAATGCAAAATTCAAGGTTGCACAATCATAGGAGGAAACAATCCACACAGGTACGGATGATCACAAGGAAAGAAAACACTTCTGGGAGTTACTGTCTCAAACACTCACCGAGTTGATGCAGGCCAGCTCCTTGTTGAGCAGCCAGGGCAGGGAGAGTTTCCCCTCTCCTTTGTAGCACGACTGAATCCTCTCTTTAATCTTCTCCTTTATCTGCCTCATTGTGAACAGGCACAAAGCTGACTCCTTCGGCGGCTTGGCTCTGTTCTTCTGACCCTGCGCAAACACAGTAAATAGAACCTCCTCATGCTCCTGAATACCAAGCGAACGTGCCAACCGGCTCCCCGGCCGGGCTAAATAAGCATCCTGAACCAGGCGGTACTCCACTCCGTCCTTGGTGCAGCCGATGGGGAACTCAACGTAGGAGTAGAACTTGGGATCGTCAACACACAGGCGGACGATCTTAGAGGTGAAGAACTGCTCACTGGCCGCATCTGGGGAAGTGAGCTGGGTGTCGAGCTGTAAGGTGAGGTAGTACACAAACTGCTCGCTGTTGAAGCCGTAGATGTAGTAAATGTCGAACGCGGGGAACTTTGAGAGCGTGTCTGAGGGAATCTTGAGCTGGGAAGAGACAAACTCATCCTGGTACACGAAGCTGAACATGTCAGCGTTTTCCTCGTTGGACATCAGCTTGCGACTAGACAGCGTGGGGAAGTACTCAGACTTGCCATCGATAGGAGTGCCAACAAAGAGCTTCCCTCCGCCTCCAAAAATATCCGGGGAAATCACGACGCCCGACATGGTGCCTGCCTCGGCCACACTGGATAGATAATGCTCTTTGCGATGGTGGGGTTCGCCCAGCTTGAACAAATCATCCAGACGCAGGAACTGGCATATTCCCTGGGAAGTACTTCCACATGCAATCAAGCGGTTGTGGGCAGCATCGAGCAGAAGGAGTTTATTGACATTAGACGTCTGCACCAGCTCGTGGGGGCAGGACTGTACACCAGGTGGAGGGTAACAGCGAGGGTTGTCTGTGACAGGACCGGTGACGTGGCTTCGTAGCTTGGTGAGGTTGCTGGAGAGCTTATAGATCCAGTTGACGGCACCCAGGTAGACCTCGCCGGTTTTGTTGTTGACCACCAAATGTGTCAGGCCTCCTTCAGGAGGGGAGAAGGAGAGAAAGGGGGGCGCGGAAGGAGTAGTAGAGGTAGAAGCCATGGAGAGAGGATGTACAAGGAAGAGGATGGGGAGGATGAGAAGGGGAGGGTTAAGGTGGGAAGACATGGTGGTGAAGAGGGGAGGGGGGTGTGAATGTGTAATCCTTTACAGGGTCAGTCAACGCCTTAGAGGAGCGCGGGGTGCAAAAGATGCAAAGGAGGAGTTTCCGAGCAACTGGCTTCCCCCGTCCTTTATTCCTCCTGTCTCTGCTGTCGTTTCTATAACCTCATCCCCTGATCCTCAGCCTTGTCTGCCACCATCCCTGCAAAAAAAGGAAAAACAACGAAAACTGTCAATATATAGTTGTACACTTCCAGAGAACTGCCAACAATTATTCATTTGACTACATCAAAATGACAAGCCACTAAATATTACTCTGACTCAGACTTTGAGGACCAGATGCTGCAAGCAGAAACCAAAAAAAGAAAAAAGAAAAAATACAAATGAGGGCACTATCGGCTTTGTTTTATTGACTTCTCGACTCTTGGCTCGCACCACTCGGTGGAGTGCATCTTTTAAAAGAAGACAGAGGCCGAGGATTGCTCTTCTGCTTATTGATTGTCTGGAGGTATTAAAGGATTCAGCGGACAGGGTGCACTTTCACACACATAAATACATAAACACCTCAAAACCTCTAGATGTGCTCATAAGCAGACATATGGAAAAGGAGGCTTGCTATACGTATACAAAAAAAACCTAAACTAAAACACACACACACCCAGGGCCAGCCACTGATGTGTGATAGCAGGTAAACACCCATAAATTACAAGCAGAGCTGCATGAGAGTCCTAAAGTATATTTACTACAGGGAAACAGAGCAGAGAAATACAGGCAGTCTGCCTTCTGAAAAAGAAAGGCGGAGGGAGGAACTGGTCAAAGCAGATAAAGCAGAAGAGACGGTGAGAGGGAGAGAAGTGAAAGCTATTTGGCTTCATACCAGTGGAAGTGGAGATGACTGGAAAGATTGCTATAAATGAAAACTAGGGAAAATAGTAAGGAAAGAGAAAAGCGGATGGACCATTCATCTATATTCCATTACTTTCATTTTATATTCACTTTTATGGTTTGCGGTCATGGGAAGCTTGAGATTATCCCAAAATGCACTTTGCACTGGAGCCTACCAAGGTGACACTGGACAGGGCCAGAGACACAGCACATCCTGGATCGGGCACGCCTGCAAGCTGCACCACATCAACCAAGTCAATTTCATGAAGGTGAAATTGACTTGGTAGATTTGAAGGTGAAGCATTTTTCTAACCAAAAAGATTTTGGCATATAAGCGCTAATTCATTTGGCTATAGGCAACCTCTTTTTGCTATGTGAATAAAAAGCCTTTTATTTGGGCATAAAAGTATCCATGTCTACAAGTTAACAAACCCTGAAGCCACCATTTTAGAGCTTTCCTCTTCCTCTCTGTGTAACTTCACTGGAAATGATTGGTGCGGTTCAAGAAGGGATACGCTTGTAGTGCTTGACGGCACTGCAGAGTCAGCTTACTGCCAGTTTTGTCATAGTGGTCAAACGGGATGCTGTAAAAAAAAAAATCCATGTTGCCCCAGCAACACTGTGCTCATACAAAATATAAGTGACATATCAAAACCCTGCAAAAAGCACAGAAGCGATAGGAGAAGTGACAATTCATGGCCGCACAAAGTACAAGCAAACTGCAAAATGAAACCACAGCAGAAGTTTTAAAAAAAATTGAGAAGTTCTTCAAGTGGTCAACTGATGTTTGTTCCAAAAGGAGAAGTTCTACCAAAAACAAACAAAAAAAACCCAACCTCAAAACAAACCCCAACATGGTTTCAGCCTACTAGAAAACTCAATTTGGTCTCTATAGATAATTTCCCTATTAATTCACATTGTAGGAGATTAAATTTTAATGTAATTGATCAGTTTAAAATTTATTAAGGTAGCTCAAAATGTTTTGAGTTCTGATAAAACTTTGGTGGTGGTCATGGGGTCATGTTAACAATCCATAAAAATTTGCCATCCAAGAAAGTTCTTTAAGGTCAACTTAATAAGTGACAAACAGCCAAAAAAAGGTGTCACGTGTATTTTCAACACAACACATCCATTATTTTTATTATCCATTTCTACTTTTTTGCTAGCTATCTTATTAAAATCACAGTGAATCACACGGTTGCTTTGCTAACCACACTAGCTAGCTAATGCTAGCATTAGCAGGTAACTGAGCACAACCCCTCCAAGCCATGTCAGAGAAAACCCAAGATGAGGCCAGTTTAGATCCCAAGCTTGGAGCATTATAACTGTAGCCCTCAAACCAATAAGGGGTATGGATATGGATATGCAATGTCTGTCAAACTAACCAGCACAAAAACAAAATAGCGGTTCAAAGGCTAACCACATACAGTACTGTTCAATTTTCTTTTCATTAGTTCACGCAGAGAACAAAGCGAAGGCTTGTTTCATAATGGAGTTTGGACAGCAAACTATTCTCGTCTCCTGTTTCTGCCGCTGTTCCTTATTTCTCCCTTTCATTACATTCCTCCCTCTCTCTCTCTTCTCTCAGACACTTCTTGTCAATAGTGTCTTTCATCTCCTGCCCAGCCATGATTACAGTGGCCCAGATGACGATGCTGTTGCCTGTCCCATCAGGACAATAAACCCACTGTTAGCATCTTGGACACATAAAAAAAATGTGAACATATAACACACACATACAGTACGCGGTCAAAAGCATTTCTAAACCCTATCACAGACCTCATTGACTTCATCGTGCCGCATACCCTCACACATGTAAACTTAAGTGACATAAAACGGACCTTCCCACATGCAGTCAGGCACCGCGCGTGCACTTTATCATAATACACAAACACTTTAAGAGAAAGGAGAAGACTTGCATGCTACTATGCTACTAAATGACAACATAAGAATGCGCGGTTATTGTTGAACATTTTTGTCTCACCTTCTCTGATGTACTTTACACATTCTATTAATAAGTGAAAACCACATAGCACACGTGAACTCTGTGGCCGTATTGCTTCAATAGCCCTGAGTGCTGATGATTACAGGCGCTGTTTGACTAAACTGGGACAAAGAGATGAGAGGAAAGAGGAACACATGAACTGAAAAACACAAGGTAGTGATTTGAAAGTATTTTCTTTTATGTTGGAATTAGATCAAAAGAAGAAAATAGCAGTTATTAAGAGGCAAGTTTGCTAGAAATGTGAATATGGATTCACAAATGATGAAAGAAAAATGCGACAGAGTAAACTGATGTAAAACCAATTTTTCTTCCTTTGTTGCCTCCCAATTCACATCTCTGTCACTCTTTTATATGGTTATTGTATTTTGTGAATGTTCATTTTTCACAGATTTTACAATTTCGATTTTTGCACTTATTTTATAGATTTAAGCTGCACATGTCTGTTTACATGTCTGACTGAAATGTTTGCCAGCATTTCAGTCAGGTTGAGGTCTGAACTTTGACTGAGCCATTGCAGCACAATGTTCCTTTTCTTTTTTAGCCATTATGTTGTAGATTTGCTGATGTGCTTAGAACCATTGTCCTGCTAGGGTAGGGCAATATGGCCCAAAATATTTATTATGATACATTTGAAAATTTGCGATAAAGATATAACTCGCACGAGACAAAATACTTTACAACTCCACAACTCTATTAGTGCAAAAAAACCCATCAATTTATGCGCCTGCGCGTTTTACCCATATTCTATTGCAATATTTCATTTTCTTATCATTGCTTAAAATTGTACCGGTATTACTGTGAAAGGTATAATATGGCCCAGCCCTACCGTTACCCCAATTTGGCTGAATTTGGAGCACAGAAGAGTTCATGATTCTGTGGATGGAAAACAAGCCCAAATTATTACACCTCCACCACCGTGCATAGTAGGTAATAAAGCAGTTAGTCTGATATGCTGCATTTGGTTTTCACCAAACAGAGTTCAGTGCATTAAGGCCAAACATCTCCACTTTAGTAGCACCCAATCAAAGGACATTGTTCCAGAAGTGGTGGTTTGTTCACATGTAACGTTGCAAACCTAAGCTATGTTACTGTGTTCTTTTTAGATCTCCTGGTAACGCTGTACAGTAAATTAGTTTTAACATTTAATGGGCTTTAAGTGAAGTCGGTAGAGCCTGAGGTGCAGCTCTGGGGCTTTTTTGTATTTTCTCTGAGCATTGCACAGTCTGACCTTGGGGTAAACTTGCTGGGACATCCACACCTGGGGAAATTAAAAGCTTAAGACCAACAAACTTGTACAGAGTGTTTATCGACACTGCCTGTGCATCACTGCAGTCTGCTGGCAAAAGGCATTTGCAATTCCATACTAAAGCCCAAGCTTCTAAAGTGACGCAAAATACTATCTGGTGTTCTTGTTGTTCATCATTTAAAGCCACCTCTAATCAGGAAAATATGGCACTTGATATATCACCTGATATATCGCATCATTAATTCTTTGAAGCTGATCAGCATCTCATCTGATAAAGGCCTTCACCTCTAAACGTGCGCGCGTGTTTGTGTCAGGGCTATCCCCAAGCCCACCTGCCACGTCAGATGAAGCTATTGAGGCATTCAGGTCTGCCCCGAGCTGATTTATTGCTGTTGGCACATCGATTGCACACACAGCCACAGACCTAAGCCAAACACTTAAGCAAATTTATACACACCACTTCTTCAGCATGGAGCTCACATTCATGCCTGCCGGCCTCGCTTGGTGCGAGTCTGTTTGTATACGTGTGAGCGTATTCTGCATCTGGTCCATCTTAATTACTTGTCAAACAGTCATCCACACGCGTCAGCTTATATGTGAACTGTACAATACGTACACAAGGCATACATAATGAAACTTTGAAAACCGCAGGCAAAGTATAAACATTTATACAGATACCGTTTCCAATTTAAACACTTTTTTTCTGGACAAAGAGCCATAGAGAAAGAAAACGTTGGAGTTGGACTGAGCTGCTTGGAAACTTGACCTACATTTATTACCTTGTTGATTAAAGGACGTGAGCCCAGAGGTTTGGATTTCAACTTATAATCACGTCACCATAATCGTGTTGCTACAGCTTAAATGGGGTTTACGTCTAACTCCAAAAAGTTTCATTCACTTTTACACCTGAAGTTATTTGGAATTTAGCTTTCATAGAGTTCGGAGCTAATCAAGACGTTTAACCTGGAGAACCTGAAGAGGACCTACTTAGGAGAGACTTTGTTCAACCTAACTCACAAATTATGAGTAGGCAACCACTTCGATGCAGGAGGAGCTGTTTTTCTGGCTTGTGGGGGGCACAGACCACAGTGTCTGGGCTAAGTGAAGAGTAGACTTTTCTTGAACAGTTTCCCATACTAATATTCACATTAACAGATCTCAACTTGCTGCTTTAAATTTGACGAGTGAGACAACAATTGCTGCAGTAATATTACATAAGTCTGGAGGTTTCTACTGTCAAATATAGAACTTCCTATCCCATGGACACAGTTTTTCTAGTTCCCTTTCCCCATAAATGATGTAACCACAGTAATGTCACCTATTCTTTAGTAAAGTTCCTTTGTGAAACTTTGAGCGAAGGCCTGAGGAGAAACAGTGGATGCTGTTGTTAATCACAGGATAAAACATACCCAGCTGTTTTGTTTCCCTTTGACTTTAAAGGGGGTTTAATTTTCATCTCTGATTGGATAAGACTTGAAAAAAAAATTGAGGCCACAAACTCAACAGAAAATTGTTTACCGTGGTCACACACAAGAGAGCTAATGTGGGAATTTTCCATTGCAATCCTAAATAACCAGCCATCCTAAGGTGTCGCCCCGTATGGGACAATAGAAATAGAACTTGTTTAAGGTATTTTTTTTAATCTCGTATATACATTTTTTGTGAAGAAGTAAGTCATTTGATGTCAGTTGTACACTTCATATATGGAGGCTGAAATTAATGATGAAAGATGCCTCATCCAAATGAGTTGCACTGCTAAGACTTGATGTAATTAATTATTAAACAATAAAATATAATGCGAGCTCCATGCAGCAAATAAAAAGATGCTAGTGATTTCACTCTGAAGTGAAATCAGATTTTATGCCAAAGCGATAGTATTTAATATAGAAGATTCCTGGTTTAATTCCAAGAGGAGACACAGAGCCAACCTCAGGGATTCATACGGTTGTGTACTCCTAGTTTCAGCCCCAAGACCGGATAAATGTGAGGGTTGTGTCAGGAAGGACAGTCGGCATAAAATCTCTGGAAAATCAAACATGTAGACACATCTGCTGTGGTGACCTCTTGTGAACAAGGGAGCCCCCTTAATAAGTACTGACGATGTGAACCGGTATGTCATATGCAAAAGTCAATGGTAAGCCATCATAAATGAGCACACCAACTGATTTTCTTTTAGATATGTCAAGGTAGACACAATCAGCCTATGCTTAGAAAATCTGATGGGATCTTTTCAAGTAAAAAAAACAAACAAAAAAAACTGCAGCTTACTGCAACAGATGGTAGCAAAATTACAGTCACAGTACAGGTCAGGTAAGGACAACAGAGGAGGAGATGTGAGAAGAGGGATAGGAGACGGACACACTCGTGAACGTGAGGAGATTTCTATTTGGAATCCATTTTCCAAAAGGCGTAATATTGACAAGTACTAATACTGCAGACTGTAGTCGACTCACATCCTCCTCTCCTGGTTTTCAACAGATGAACAGATATAAAGAAAGACCAGTAGAAAGGGAGGGAGTTAGCCATGTATTCCACATGTAACAGTATTTATTGGTAATGTTGTTTTCTCTCCATGTGCCACTGCTATATCTGCCAGTAATAATAACTGTGATTGCAGAAATGAAACCAAACATAGGATAAAAAGAATAAATCTCATGTTTTGTTTCGTATGAAAAAACAAATGGATGATGTCAAAACCAGTACTACTGTATATGTCATGGTATCTAAAATATTTAGATCCTGCATTGTATTGGATGTCATTATAATACAGAATCAAATTGCTGGATTTGCCTCACAGCAAGAAAGTTCTGTATTCGAATCCACCTTTCTGTGTGAAGTTTGCATGTTCTCCCTGTGCTTTTGTGGGTTCTCTCCTTGTAAACTGGACTCAAACAGTCCAAACACATACATGTTAGAGGAAATGGTGACTCTAAATTAGTCATAGTCATGAATGGGAATGGTTCTCTATGCGTTAGCCATATGACAGACTGGTGACCTACCAAGGGTGTACACCGGCTCTTGCTCTATTACAGGCCCACCGTGACCCTGAATTGGATAAGCGGAGAAATTGGGTGGATGGATGGTACTGGGCACTGGCTAATATAAGATAATCTAACTGTTCCAGGACTGCAAAACCTAGATTCATACATGAATTCCCCCAAAAGACGTGTTTGTGTGAGTATAAAGAGAATGTGGGTCAGGCTCTGTGTGTGTGTATGTGCACATGTGGGCTGCTGCACCATGCAGTGGGGACACAGTGGTTCATTTACAGCCGCATTCCACAACAGACACACTGACCTCACAGACAGCTGCATGCACACACACAACACAAAATAAGGCAAACCGATAGAGAGGTAGCTTCACACTGCACACGCACATTAACATCCTTTAGTTATATAGAAATCAATTAAAAATTAAGAAAATACATCTCTGTGGTTTAACACAGTTTATTACATACGCACACACACACACAGAAAATTTGATTCTAACTATCTAAATGAGATGACGAGAAGGATGAAGCAGGCAGCGCAGTAATTTGACTTCATTCATAAAAAGCTGTTCACGCACACATGGAAACAGAAGCTTAGGTAAAAGTTGCATTCTAAGTATACATTTTTTTAGGGACTACACACAAACACACAGGCACACTCAGACAGACGCAGGAAGGCATAAATCTCCTGGGGAAAAACACACACTTGCATAAACAGAGCCAGAGATACAGGCAGACAAAGTCCCGCTTGCACGCCCACAGATACAACGACTCGCTCACACGCGCTTATTTTTCAAGCTGACAGGTGCAGATCAGCCATCACTCTTTCAGAAAGTGCAGTGGGAATCCACAGCGAGCAGAGCTGAGTGGATGAGCCTTAATCATTCTTAATCTGACTGAGTCTCGCCTACAATACACTCGCTCTGTCTCCCCCAAGCTCGCCAGAATGGAAAGGGTTTAAGGATTTTTCGAGATAAAACGAAATCCTGACAACTGTTCCGCACTTTTGTTCAAAAGGAGCAAATGCGCAAATCACCTCAGCTACATTTATATCAATTCTGCTCACAATAACCTGCACAAAATTATACCTTAAACACCAAAGATTAAAAAAAAAAATGCTGTATGTAAGCAGAGTAATATTAAAAAGCCCTCTTTACATTTTTTTGTGGTGTGAATTTTATTTTTATTTCAACCTGTGTCATTTGTGAGTGGATTGCTACTCTCACTGGGCCAGACACACACCCATTAAGGGAAGCACTCACTATTAATTTTATACATGTCAGTGGGGTGGGTGATGATGAGTGTAGCAATGCAGTGAGAGTTTTCCCAGTCAAGGGGAAAGGTGGGTCATGCCTCTCAAATTAAAACACCTATTATAAAGCTGTGAGTAGGGGGGGAAAAATGTTACCTATGCTTTTTACAGTTGTTTTCTGAACATTAGTGTAACCCGATAAAGGAGAGGACATGCTCTATTGTTTTGATTAAAGTACATAATGCATTAGTTTACAGCTGGCCATAAAATTACTGCAGGCCCGGAGGGGGAAAAATGAACCATAATGGTTGTTTGGTGACATGCAGCTCATCCATTAAAATGATTTAGAGTAAAATATGTTTTATTAAACATTGTTGAGTTTCTGATTGTCATGTCACACATCCCCCAAAAAACAATAAAAAAAAATAATAATACAAAAACACTACAATCTACTCCACTACAACAACATGAAAAGTCAATGTTTTCTTTTTTTTTTATGGATTCTTGCAGAAATGTCAACAGCAACTTTTTGCCCGTGGAAGGTACGAGTGTGTCGACACCTCTTTGTTGTTAAAAATATTCAGATCCATCAACTGGTACCTGATGTTTGTATGCGAGTGTTTCCCCGCACTAGTTTTCTAGTACTGTCCTTGAAACAAAAAGGTGGAGGGTAGAAGCGGAGCAGCAATTCAAACTACTTACACACAAGTACAAACAAACAAAAAAAGCAGTTTTGGGGGTTTTTTTTGTTATTTTTGTGTTTATTTGTTTTTCATAGATCTCACCTCTGTTGTTGAGGTCATGTGCATGGGCTGGATCACAAAGATAATGCATAGCTAATGAGGAGAAACTACACAGTGTTTTAAAAAATGATAAAATCTTCCTCTAGGCTTTTAAGCATTATTAATATTTTGCATAAATTACAAACCCTTTAAATTGTCTTTTCTAGTTATTACTCATACTTGGCCCCAGCAGTTAAGGTTCAGTCCAGTTCAGTTTCTCTTAAGTTAAGCAAGACAGCTGATACCACCATGTTGGTGTTGTTCCTGCAACATTAAAATAATGCTGGCTCATGAGGATTGTTGCATAGCACAGCATAGAAAGACATTTATTTGTTTACAAATAAACAAATCGTAAGCATTGCAGTTGTTTTATTTATTAATTTGTACAACATAATAAATATATGATTAAGCTAGGCTTTCTGTTAGCCAAATGTACTTTTTAATAAATTTGCTAACTTATTGGCTAATGCTAACTGAATGCTTAGATATAATTTATCAGTTGCAATGTTGATCCTGGAGGAGCATCAATATGATTATTTAGCACATATTAACACAGGGCTTAATCATGCCTGATACCCCAACCGTATCTGTTGGAGGTCAGCTCTGACGGTTAGTTTGGCTTAAAAAAAAATCATCTCAAATAATTAGAATATCAATGCAAAAAACTTTGTATTTTTTCATATATTCTATATTCACTGCATTTTAAAGTGAAAATGCCATTTTTGTGTTAACTTTGACGGTTATTGCTTAAACAGTATGAATATTCTTTATCTCTCACTCCATTTCATCACAAATAACCACAACATAGGTAAAACTGCTGACTTGTCGCTTGCCCAGATGGTGATCACTGACACCATCCAAAAAGGGGATATGCCGCAGGTCTTTGCTGAAAAAGGCAGGCTGTTCGCAGAGTGCTATATCGAATCATGTTAAAAAATGTGGCAGGAAAATGTGCAGATGGGACAGGGATGACCGCAGCTTTGAGATCATCAACAAATGTTCGATTCAAGAATTTGGGAGAGCTTCACAAAGGATGGACTGAGGCTGGTGTCATTTGTCTGTGTATGTTCTTACTCATCCAGTCACGGTTCTTAAAAGCTTGAAAAAAGATGGCAACTGGACTTCTTCAAGTTTGTGAAGATGTTTTGCCCCTCGTCCAAGAGGCTTCCTCAGTTCTAAAAGCAAAATAGTGTAGAGTCCCAGGTATTTAACCCCTGGTGGGGGTTGTCCCCTTTGGAGGTGGTCCTGAGGGTCATTGACCCACTATATCATGTTGACACATTAACCAAAGTTTGAAAAAAGACAGGGGTCATTACCATCACCAGGGATTAAAGGTAAAACCATTGTGAGATTGACCCCACCCTATCATGTGACCTATTGAGGTCACCTAGAGTAAGATGTGAATGGAGGTTAGGTTGTCCTCAAGAAAGGGACTAAAATGGTCAGATTCCTAATATCAAAATTTAAGTCAGAAGAGCTATACCTGGGATAAGAAGAAATAGAACTGGGTTGTTTCCCAGTGGTTTAAAATTCTCTTTTCAAATGAAAGAAAACCTGGCACTTCATTTGGAAATCAAGGCTTTAGATTCAGGGTCCAAGAATCCAAGGTGTTTGAAGTCCATATGAAGTAACTGGACTCTGTGATGCTCTGTCATGTGCTGGCATTGGTGGTGGTGCAAAGTCAACGCAGTCGTCTACCAGGAGATTTTAGGTCACTTCATGCTTCCATCTATGGACAGCCTTTTTGGAAGAGGTGATTTCCTTTTCCACCAGGACTTTGCACCAGTGCCAAAACTACTAACAAATGGTTTGGTGACCATGTTATTACTGTGCTTGATTATCCAGCTAAAGGCTACTATTAAAGCAACCTGGGCTTCTTTGAAGAAATTACACATCCTGTCCTTTTTGTTAAGATTATGGTCTCCTTTAATACAAAACACCAACATTTCCTCTCTTGTGAACAGAAAATAATTCTAGCATGACCTGGCATCCTACAGCAGGCACACAGACTACTGTCCAGCAGCAGGGTATTAACAGATGCTTGAGTGGATAGAAATGTCAGAGAGAGCAAGATACAGGTATTTTTATGTGCTGACAAGCCTTTAAAAATAAAAAAAAGAAGAGAAAAAGAAAATAAATGACTCTGCAGTTGGATTATTCCCATGATGGGTGTTGAAATCACTGCATGGAGTGTGTGTATGTATATGTTTATAGTCTCCAAAGAGGGGACCCTGCAGCTAAAGCCATTTAGAGGGGCTTTAAGGGCTTGAATAGGCCCAGAAACACTGTTCTTTATCAGAGAATTTGCCGCAGATAATCGAAGCTGGCTCCCAACCGCAGAACAGCAATTTTGCAGTTTAAGAAAATGAGCGGGAGAGAGCGATGAAGGATGGAGATGGGGGGGAAAGAGAAAACAAAAGAAAGAAACTGCACGGGCCATTCATTTGAACTCTGAAAATCAGTGCACTTGAGTGTGTGTATGTGTATGTACATGCATGTAGAAATAAAGGACAGACTACAGAAACAACGGCATAAGGAAAATCGAAGAAGGAAGAAAACGTTATACAAAGTTGCTAATGGGTCTATGTATAGGGAGGCAGATGGGAAAGTATGTGCGTACTGTAGTTTTATATCCAGAGGCAAGATGGATATCACCATCCATCCTGGTTGAGAGACTTTATTTCCAAACTGCAATAGAAACCTGTTTTATTGTTGCGGCAGTGCCGTAACACCTGCAATAAACTGGGGTTGTTAGTACAAATGTTCAGTTGCCATTAGCAGGGCAGAAATGTAAACACGATGATGTGGCAACACCTGTTCTGTATGAGTCCGAGAATAATATTAATAATAATGATAATAATCATTATCAAGGTATATTTTCATTTTAAGGACTTTGAACGTAAATACTCTGATACCATTAACTATAATTACATAATGCACCAAAGCACAGGTGCAATTATTATCACACTTATGCTATAGACGCGGTCTTTCTAGCCTATTTTGCTCAACCAGTGCATGCTTACTATATATTTATAATACTGGAATTACTGTGACAGACAGGGTTAAACATGTTTCCGATCCAATAATCCCATATTAGCTGTCCTCTGAGCTCTGTTTTCGGTTTCCAGTAATATGTTAGAGTGCTGAAAGCATCCCCTCACTTCTGCAAAGCTAAGCAGAGCTGCAGTGTTAGATGGCAGATAGGTTCATGAGCAAGTGTCACATTGTCCTGTTGTTTGAATATCTTCAGTTGATTCACTGCCATAAAAATCGTCATTTTAGACATTTTAAACCATAACTGCGAGTGTACAACCATGCTAAAGGCTCTGCACACTTAACCACAGTGGTGCTTTGAAATAAATGCTATAGTCAGAAAGCTAAAATCCTCACAATGGCAAACAGGCCTATGTTAATCAGGGTTTGGTTTTTTTTGTTGTTGTTTTTTGGGGGGGGCAATCACATTCACCATCAACCTAAAGCTGACGCTGATCATAAAACACGAGTACTTGCAACTAGCTTAGCTAGCTTACTTAGCTTACAGTATTACAGTACAACTTTCAAATTCACTGAAATCTTTAGAATAAACAGTTTTTATCTCAAATGTTTGTAATGGCATATTAAATTACTAGGTGCCTGACTTTATTTACCTGTGACAATGGGACTGAAAAGGCCTAAAACATACAGAGAAGTGGCTCAGAACCTTTGTCAATGCAGTGCTCTTGTTGACACCAGAAATGTCATTGTTGGCAACCACAAATGTCCACCTGAAGCTTAATGAGAATCTAACCAGAAGTTGTTGAGACATGTCTGATAAATACGCATCATCACCAATCCTACAATATTACCAGCAGCTGAAGAACCAAAACCAAACTCTGTGACTGATGTAATACTGTTTGCCCAAGTGTGCACACGCTTTCTTTTAAGCTGCTGCAGTTTGATTATTTATAGGCTCTGTGACCTTAGCTGCACGCTCACTGTGACCATAGAGATGCGTTAAGCTGTCCGTTGTGTACGAGCTCATTTACAGAGAAGTAAAACTCGCACGCCGGTGCTTCTGTTTTTACTGTAAGCCTAAATTCCATCTCTCTGACAGTTCCCCTGGTATACCCCTGCAGATGATGGAGGTGGTTTCTCCAGCTCTACCTTGTCAGCTTTATTGTATCAGCACATGGTCAATCTTTCCAAATTTCCAGTGACGTCTTAAGTGTTTTGGAAAAATAATATTTTAATATGTAAAACCCCAGGACACCAACCATCCAATCTGTCAGCTCTGCATTATTGTGGCACAGCAGTCTGAGCGCACTGCTCTGCACTAAAAACTCTTACAAACATCAGTATCTATAAGTTGATCATCAATGCTGAGATTTTATACGTGAGGCTTCAAATGCAGGCGATAACAGCCTCATCTTCATGGAAATAACAGAATATGAGTGCTGTGACTTGACAGTGAACCTATCTATGGGTTCAATCATAACGTAATGGCCAATTGAAGTAGCACGTCCACTTTGCTTTCGGAGCTGCTCTGAACACAGTCAGAATGCTTCAATCATTTAAAGAGGTGCTAAGAGGTTAAAATAACTGCTGCTGCTGATAATCACGATAAAAGCCTTTTGGCTGCAAAGAATAGTTACTTGAAAAATTAACAGCAGCAATGAGCCAAATACTGGTAAATTTTGATAATTACCTACTCCATCAGCCACTCTGGCAGGTCACTAACCACCCTTTGAATGTCCTTTATGCTCCTAAAAAGAAAATCAAGCTGATGAATAAAACTGTGGAAAAATAGCAGATAGATTTTGGAGATGTCCTGCAGCAGCAGCTGCTGTCCTGCAGACTAAAGAGAAAGTTTTCATATCACCGCTTTATTGTGGCTTTCTCTCTGCTTTCTGGTTTTACACATAATCAGATCTGGAACCTAAACTACAGTATTTCTTTATGTTTAGGCCAAGACAAAACGCCTGTCTTATTCACCTCATGCAATACTGCACCTCTGGCTTATACCTTTTTTAAGCAAGTCTCTTTAAGTTAGGTACTAAATTCCATTCTGTTCTGCAGCTAACTACGACTTAAGAGCAAAAATAAGGCCAGCAAATGATTACAGTCCTGCCATGATTACACTGCTTGGCCTACTGATATTGTATAAGTCTCCATCTATAAGTTCCTTCTTAGTCTTCACTCACACAGGCCTAAAGATCAGTCAGCGACTGTTACGACCCGGCTCTGCTAGGGGACATGGGAGGTAACATAAACGACCCACACGAGGGAGATCAGTCAGGGCACAGTTTTATCTACAGATGAAGAAAGAAAATAACAGGTTCACGTACAAGTAGAAAATAAAGCTAGGCTCACGGGCAGTAACACAACTAAATGCTATTAAAAAAATTCTACACCTTAAACAGTTTCACAAGCAAAGCTCACAGACAGAAGCATGTGAGTCAAACTGATTGGTCCTTTTCCCCAGAGGTGCAACCCCCCGGGTCCCCAGCCAGCCAATCGTCTGTGGGTCCTGGCACGCTTGGATTTCCTTAAAGGAAGGCCGGCTGACTTCCTCCGAGGCCAGAGGCCATAACAGCGACGTCTCTCCACCCCCACCATGGCAAATAAATATGGACCGATGCAAAGGGTAAGAAAGGAAGTTCCTGGTGGTGATCGAAGCAATGGGACACAAGGCCAAATTTAAATTACATTTTCCCTTTTATTAGAGAAGTCACGAAAATTTCCGATTGCACCTTTTTAAATGATTAAGAACTTCTATCATAAGGATAGTTAATATTGCACATATCCATTCTGAAGAGCAACAATTATATACCCACGCACAGGCAGGAAATAGTGTGATCCTAACCGGTATAACGTGTCAACTACTCGCCCAAACGGAAAAGTTATTTTATTTCATTTTACACGGCACAAACAAGCCGCGCACTTCATCACGTAAGAGGGCTCTCACACCCACTAACTGGAAGGAAGTTATTTGGGGATAGGTTTATGTATATGTGCGCTCTCACTGTCATTTCTGTTGCTATTTATGATTCTAATCCTGTCTTCAAAGCCTGTATGTGTAGACAGCGAGATTTCTTTGACTGCATTCTGGTTTTTCATCTCATAATATGATCGAATGCTGCATAGGCCTACAAAAACCAGCGGAATGACAGTCATAGACTCATGAAAAAAAAAATAAAAATCCTATGAGCACCACACACACCACAGGAGATAATTTATCTGCTCTTTCTGCTGCCTACACTGCAGATGCCAAGCTTAGAGAGGAGGAATATCACACTTGATTAAACACTGCCACTTGGAGCAGCCACTCACACACCTACACATACCTACACCTACACACACACCACACACACACACACACACTCAAAGACATATGCATACCTTAGGGCAAAACACACTAGCAGCCACAGCCAAAGCTGTCTCCATCCGAGAATGTGGCTGTGCGCGTCTCGCTGTAGATGTTTGGCGGATGCGGACGGCAGTATGTGCGTGAACGTCATGTGTGCATGAGTGTGTCATCTATCCGTATGTCATCTCTCCTCTGATGTGACCTTTACACACAGATATTTTCTTCCCGCCCTGCCAGCAACACAGCTAACACAATTACACTAGGCTAATGAACAGAGGACCTTGATAAAGCGGTGCACACACATACACACATACACTCGCACACTTCCTCCATTGCATATCAATCTCCCTGTAAAGGCTACATTTGCATCTTTAATATAAATGAAAGTGCTTATTAAAGTGCACACAGCAGTTCAGATCAGATGGAGGAAGAGCTCATCTAAATCTAGACCGTTTAACCCCTCGCGCGCCTCCTTTGCGTTAGTAAATCCAAACTTTCATCTTCTTCCATCTGCACAAACACACACACATACAAACACACACGTCAGCATATGGCACTTTAATTGTAACTGAACCCAAGGTTGCAGATTTAAATTAGTTGCTGTGTCTTACAAAAAAACAGTCTGAATATACAGTCTTATATACTATATGGTGGTTCTGACTTCACTGTGTTCATTTTAAAAACATTACAGTAATACTGCTTCACGACCAACACTGCAACTGACCAATCACATTTCAGGTTGTCAGAGCACTGCTGCGAAAGACACCAACACTTTTATTCCACATGAGACCAAAAATAAATATGAAATTATTGTTTGAGTTACACTTTACTTTGGTTTAGTCCAAAAATCTGCTAAAACCCTTTTTTTGTTAGCCAGGGCAGATGGTGGATTTAAACCCAGGATCTTCTTGCTGTGAGGCAGTGGTGCAAACCACCATGCCACCCAGAAAACATTACCCAGTAAAATAGACTCTTTAACAACATAATCATGTACTGAAAAGCCTTTCTAGCCTGGCTTTCTGGCTGAAAAACCCAAAGGCAAATTGGTCCCATAAGTGGTTTATTCCCTTAAATTGCTATGACATCACAAAAACATGACTGGTCAGGCCGTGATGGTGTGGGGAGATTTATCCTAAAGTTATAGGAACAACACCAACACGGCTTTATTATGCACAACTACATCGCTGTTCTAAAAGCGTGAATTATCATTTAGCTTCTCAGGTTAATTTTTGAATGACGTTACGTCGACGTCTGGAGTATATTTTATGGAGGATATAAAAGTACTAAAAGCTATTATCGGTCGTCACCCAAACTATTAATCCTACAGTATTTCCACATTTAGTAGAGCTAGTTTGAGATGCTGCAGTGTACCAACTGGCGGTCTCAAGGAGACTGAGAAGCACTTAACCTAAGATGATCCCCGTGTGACATTTTGATTAGATATCACACCAGTGTGAATACATTTGCTTTATTAGTACTAGGACTCATATTTAAAGAAGGAACGCACAGTAATACAAAAAGAGGGCTCTTTAGGCTGGTTTGGAAGTTTTCCTGTTTTTTTTTCTTTCCTTTTTGCAAGCAGAGGCATTCGAGAGAGACAAAGTTGATCTCTAAATAAAAAAATCTTTAAATCCAAAGGCATTTCTTAAATCTCAAACACAAATCAATCACTACCATCGATGCTACTTTAATACAAATATTAAACAGACAGACCAATGTAGAAAGTGATGTCCAAGCTGTAAACTGAGGCGAATATTATGTCTTCCAGCTTTCTGTCCAAGTCACAAAAAAAGAAAAAATTCAAGTGGCTCCAGACAAAAAAAAAAAAAATTCATTCAGTGAATGTTTTTCTATGATTAGTGTCCACAAAGAATATTTCTAACCCGCCCTCACTTCCCGTCGTAATAAATTGCGATGCGGTGGCTGCCAAAGTGGTTCCAGTGATGCCCTGACGAGCGAGAGCCAAGGGCTCTGTGTCAGAACGGTGAAAAACTCAGCAGTGCTATAAGTGAATTCCAATTGGAAAATTGATTCTCTTCATGTGAAAATTTCCACACCACCCATCTTCTCATTTACATTTTGGACAAGCAGACAATACACTTCATTCACATTTGACACTAAATCCACAACAGACCTCTTTTCCTTGAGAGATTCCTGGGAAATAATCTCATCAAACAGAGGGCTGGGGCCTAATTTGCTTTGACTTGGAGGACTCTTACAAAGAAACACTGAAAGCGTCTGCTACAATTCCACTGCTAATCAAATCTGGAGCTACATTTCTTGACGTGAGGTTACAGTCACAGAGGAAGAGGGGCGAATTCTTGAGGCGTTGCTTTAACTTGATTGCGATTGGACGGGATCCTGGCTTGCCGAATCTGGTTCTGATTATAACGTCTAAGACCTGACAACATTCCAGCGCTGCTGCTAGGGCCACAGCTTAGCAGGGAAACAGATTAAACCATTGTGTGAACGTTCTTTTCATTCTCATTTAATTGGAAAGAACGAAAGAGGAACTGATATTGGTGTGAATGACAGTCCAGCATGACAATCTCCAGTTGAAGACTAAATCATTAAGAGCCCACTGGTGAAATCGCTCCACAGCTGCTGTTCTGTTGCTGAACTTCATCTCTGTAGTTCTGCGGTTAAGTAAAACAATAATTTTCCTAAATAAAGTATCATTGTGGATATTACTGCTGTCTGATGACTGGGACAGTGAAACAAATGACAGAGAAGATATTCTAACCTAGGTCATGAGCAGTCCAAGATTTATAGCTGGAGGTTTTTACACTTACAACTGTAGATGATGTGTATCCATTTGCCTCATTAAAGTATACAGACAAACAAAAAGGGCTAAAAGCAAAAAAGAAAAAAAAGGTAAATGAAGAATTTAAAAATGACTCTTGGAATTTGTTACTCTTGCAACACATTTGAACTTTGGCAGCCCGATCATACATAGCAGTCGAGCAGTACTTTCCCTTTGGGTCTTTCTTTTTAAAGTTCGTTTGTCATTTTTGTAAGATACTAATCATATTCTATAAAATGCTCAATAGCATGTTTAAATTAATTAAATTAAATTAACGTCACCTCAATTTAATTTGATTTTCTTTATATAACGCCAAATCACAACTCATCTCACGGCTCGTCTCAAGGCTCTTAATATTATAAATATTAAAGTAATAATAATAAGAAAATCCCAACAATCAGACGACCCCCTAGCAGCAAGCACTTGGTGACAGTGGCAAGGAAAAACTCCCTTTTAATAGGAAGAAACCTCGAGCAGAACCAGAGAGAGGAGGAGCAATTGGTTTGAGGTGAGAGACAGCACGTCTACACACAGGCTTGTGAAATTAGGTATATTAATTGCTGCTCAGTTAGACATCAGAAGTCATTTGTTAAATTACCATTTATTACCTGACATGCACAAATTTTGGGAGTTCAGTGGTTGCAACCTCATCTCACGTTTTCTGTAGAGTCTGAGATGTGAACATAAACCGTCTTGGACTCCACCTGGCAAAGGTTGTCCTACTGCTCAGGAGATCCACTCTACTGTAACATAAACCTGCAGGCATGTGAGGAACTGGTTTACCTGCTGCTAGTCCAAGCCCCCACAAGTTGCAAAGCAGAATAAGTACAACTGTTACATGTTTCTTGGCAGTATTAGACACAGAGAAGTAGATGATTTTTTTCCAGCTATTCATTTGTTACAAAGCATGTGTAATTTTTTTCCCATATTATTCAACAATTATGGTTCCGCAGTGGCAGCATGCTGGCAGTCTGCTGTGACTGTGTGGACAGCCCATCTACCTGCAGAGAGAATCTGTTGTTGAAGGAGGCAGTGGACAAAGTACATGGTACAGCCGGTGTGTGGGATACTTTTACTGCTTTTGCCGGCTGCCAAGAACGGCAGTCATAGCATACTTTTTTTCTTGCTTCTTCCATTCCTGGTGAACACCGCTACCCCTCGCTTTCCTGTTCTGGCCCACTTGTCGACCAAACAATATTCAACTGATGCACAGCATCATCTACACAGGATTTTAGAGTATTGCAAGGAAGCATGTTTGCAGTGGTTGAAACCCTCTTTCCGCATGCCATCTAAAGGGAAATACATATGCAAATGGACACAACTGCAAGTGAGCACGTGCCTCTCACCCACCACGAATAGAATCTAAATCTGTGTGAATCACTGAATTTAGAACGTAGATTAGAATTTCAAGCAGTCCAGACAGCAGATAACACTATGACTATAAAGAAATCCTCATCCTAATCGTAGCAGCACATGGACTTTACACAGTCTCACAAATGTAGTTCAAGCTCCCCTGCCACAAATTTGATTTCTCACCACAATCTGAAGTTGTTGTTGTCTTAACCCAAAGCCTCCGCGCCATGCTCTGACTGTATGTTTATCTAGAGGACCTGAAGGCCGTCCAGCAGCTTGTTGCACTTCTGTAACACAGCTATAGATATTCATGACTTGCTCCTGTTAACCTTTAAGCCATATTTTAGATTGGTGCAGCAGTGCGGCGTAGATTCTGGCAGACACAAGCCCATAGGGGTTCATAAATAATCAACCACATATATTAGCTGCCCTCGTTGAAAGCAGCGATGTACTGGAACTCACCTTCGATTTGCTTTTTCTTTAAGTGCGGAAAACATCATTCTAGCACGCGCAAACCCCCCCCCAAAAACACTTTCAGTCAAATTATAAGGTACAGACTGTTGTTACTGTTGCTTGCCCTTCTTTAAGCAATTATAATAATAACAAGCTCTCTTCTTTAAGCAGTTAACACAGTGATAAGTGCACATGAGACAACATAATAAAAACAGAAAGCAGAAAGGAGAGTCAAGGCAAACTTTCTAAAAGGCTTTTTCCAAAGTAATTCTAGCTTTTTGAAAGTACTGATAAAGAGGGTCAGTGTGGAAAAAACACACACACCCTAGGCACTGTTAATGTTGACCAGTTGGTACGGCTCCTGCCAGGAGCACATTGGGAAAATGAAAATAGTGTTCAGCAGCAAAATGACAGGGTTGCTCTTATCATCCATCCACAGAAAGCGACCTGCTGCTGCTGTATAAATATTCAGTCAGGCTATGTTACAGCTAGCGTCCTCGCAATACTGCTGTTAAACTGTTTTTCCTTCAGGCATGCAGAGAGGACTCCCCTGGGCCTTAGGGTCAGAGAGGGCGTGAGATCATGAAAAAGGCCTTGATGGGAGAGAGACAGGGAAGAAGGAGGAGGGTGGGGGACAGAGACTGAAGGGATTGTGTCTCGGTGGACCTCCTCCAAGGGAGCAATCCAATACTGTAAACATGCCACCTACTCTTAACCTGGAAAGGACGACTCCCTGAGGCACTGAGAGACGGTTTTAACAGAGGAGTTCATGAGGTTAGAGTCCACTCGAACAAGTTGTTCTGGAACTCTTAAAGAGATACCTAATTCTCTATAATTAGATATCTTCTTATGAATATGCAAAACCTGTAGTTAAGGGACGTTTTTGGGATCTGCGCTACCTGAAGTTTTCTTGGTTTATCAACCAATGTTGTCTGCATGTCACCAGCTCATGTGGTGAAAAAGTGGGGATGACATTTGGTAATATTTGGTCATTTGGTACATTTGGTATCTTCTGATGAGTCTCACATGTGTTGAAAAACGACAACACAGACAACATCCCGACCTGAGTCTTCCACCACTCAGGGTCAAGCTCATTTTAGCACATACAGCCATTCACACTAAAGACGAGCTAAAACTGAGGTAGGCCAACTTTAAAAAGTACAAGGAGCAGTTACTGTAGACCTTCCAAGTTCAAATTACAGCCATAACTCCACAGAGTTGCTCACATCAGGTGCAACTCAGGGTTCCACATTTTGGCCAAAGATACTTTGACTATAATAACATTTCTAAACTAGATGTCTGCCTGTAACACTTTAGCTTCCAAATTAGGTATAACTTACAGTCAGCTGAATGATTCAGTTGGACCATTTCTTCTTTAGGACAACTTTGCCTTTGCCATATGTTTGTGCTACTGAAACCACCAATCTGGAAACAAGCATTGGTTTTATTTGCCAGGATTTCTTGGCACAGAGTGAGAGGCCATATTCCAGTTTTGAGAACATATATCCGTTACCGGTGCCAGTGTTAGAGAAGTGATAACTTCCGTCAAAAAGCCTCACATCCCAAATTTCAAGGGCTTTGGAACATTTTCAGTCAATTCATGAAACATTTTTTTTTCAGTTGCTGTAACTTGGCAATGACCAGCTATCGTCTCACAGGCTCAATTTGTTTATTTGTTTTCGCCTGGCCCCATACGGTTTTTTTGAACATTTCCATCACAAAGCAGTAAGACGCTTTTAACACATTCACTTGCACATTTTTTTTAATGCTAGATGAATGGCTCAGCTTCAACCCCAAAACAGTCCTGTCATAAAAATGCATGAAAATAAAAGAAAGAAGAGAAGGAAATGTAGATGTAACAGGAAGCAGAAATATGCCTGTGCAAAATGTGAGCACATAAATAAGTAAAACATTGTGCAGCGTTAGTTCAGAACTCATTCATTAAAAAAATGCAATCCTGATTATTATTAAAATTACTATTAGTTTGTATAGACAGTCCAAAACATGGCATGCTGAGGGGCCAGATTGTGGCTTACTGTTTTCTGAAGAACTGCTCATGCAAACATTTGTAATGGGAAAGCGAAGACAAAAAGGTAAATTAAATGAGATAAAATCATAAAAACGATTCTGTACACTTATCCGACAATCTTTGCAAGCATTTTAGAGCACATGTGCACGTTGCACTGAGGGTTTAAGAGACACACTGATGTCAATCAATGTGGTTGCAGAGACAGCCAAACAAGCATACCTTTGTGTGTATATGCATGCCCCTGCACTACACACAGAGCGGAGCAGGCAGCAGTCAATCTACAGGGAAACACATCAGTAATGGACAAAAAAATTGAAATTTGAAATCCTTCTTCTCAGATAAAAGGTCTTGAATAATTAGCACCCATCTTATCCTAAAGACCTCATAATGCCATATCATCCCAACAGAGCACTTTGCTCTCAGACTGCTGGATTATTTGTGGTGTTCGGCTTTCAGGCATCGCTACTGCAGAACCAGCTCCCAGAGACAGACACTCTCTCTACTTTTACAATCAGGCTTAAACCTTTCCTTTTCGATAAAGCATATAATTAGGACTGGATCAGGTGACCCTGAACCCTCCCTTAGTAAAGTCAACTCACCTCTTTTCACTCACTGTGTGCTTATACACCACTCTGCATTTAGTCATAGTTACTATTAATCTGGCTCTCAGTGTGTCTTTTTTCCTGTCTCCCTCACCTCCAGCTGGTCACAGCAGATGGCTGGCCCTCCCTGAGCTTGGTTCTGCTGGAGGTTTCTTCCTGTTAAAGGGGAGTTTTTCCTTCCCACTTCCGCCAAATGCTTGCTCATATCATGTGATTATTGGGGTTTTCTCTCCATTATATTAGGGCAGGGGTGTCCAACGCCAGGCCTCAAGGGCCGGTGTCCTGCAGGTTTTAGATATCGCTCTGGGTCAACACACGTGAATCAAATGATTAGTTCATTACCAGGCCTCTGGAGAACTTCAAGTCATGTTGAGGAGGTAATTTAGACATTTAAATCAGCTGTGCTGGATCAAGGACACATCTAAAACCTGCAGGACACCGGCCCTTAAGGCCTGGAGTTGGACACCCCTGTATCAGGGTCTTTACCTTACAATATAAAGCAATTTGGGGCTACATAAATAAAATGTAATTGAATAATATGTGAGCTGCTTTTCCAAACTGCATCAAACTGGGCATTGCATCCACTTACTCATGTCCCCCAAAATAAGCCCACCAAGTTTGAACAGCTCTCAAGAACAGATGGATGGACATACAGAGATTTCTGGAATAATCAGTATTATGAAATGTTTGGATAGGAATCTCATTTTAAAGAATGACTAAAACATTTTCAGAAAAGTTAACAAACTTTTTGTACATAATGAGTCTCTTGGTTGTGTTTCATTGGTTAATTTAGCCAGGTATCCGTGACTTTTGTTTTGCTGAAAAAGATGCACTACACTAAAACCAGAAGCATCTGTCCAAAAAGCTCTCTCCTTACACAGCAAGAGACTGTGAAAAGAGGGGGGAAAACAAGGGCCGTTCATGTGAAGCATACTAATTATGCCTGTGTGACTATGTGAAAAAGGAAGGCTTTACAGATTGCGAAAGAAGTTCCATTTGCGGTGATAAAAATCTGTTAATCTGGCTGTGTCAGCCCCTCTCTGTGCATTAGCCCCATTCATTTCCCTGAAGGACCTCTCGAGTGGGGTAACACTCAGGTCTACAGCTCACTCACACTCAGAGGGAACCAGATGTTTGAGTTGATATACTCGCTGCATTTGAGTAGTAATCCCCCTTCACCGTATCATTGTAGCTGACATCGTCTTTCGCCAGCAGGCACACATTTCGCACAAACAAAACATCAGCAACAATAAATGTAAAGCCCTAATCAACACACAAATGTCAACAATCAGGCTGCTCCAATGATTTTGTGTTGATTTTTGAATGAGATGTAACTGAAACTGTGTATTGAAAACTGACTGAAGCTGGCACATGTGCAGATGGGCAAGTGTCAACGAGAAGAGGTCAACCCAGGTCACAGGGCTTGAACAGAAATGTGTGTGTGCAGTAGTATAAAGCCCTTGCTCTGGCCCTGTAGCCTCTTTTTCCAGCCTGCAAAATGTGGAAAAAATGTGCAGAGACTCCAAGCATGTAGTGCCAGAAACACTGAACCAGGACAAACACATAAAAATCCATGGCTCCATTAGCCATGTTCAAGCTTAGCCTGGCACAACTTGGTTTGGTTGACTTTGGCAATGGAAAATGGATTTCAGTACAACAGCTGCACATAAAACAAATTCCAATTCACAGTCTCTCGTTGTTCTGTGTATTAATGTCTCCCTGTGTGTAACAGTGACAATGTACATCACGCAAAAGTTGCCTGTGAAGTGAGTTGTCTGCAAGTATGACATCACCCAAGTATCCTCTTGAAACAATTACGATGTAGTAAGGCAAGGGCTTGATTTCGGTGCAGATGCAGTCCCGCAGCTGTGACAGTTTACAGTGTAACAGTGTGAAGAGTGGATCTAATCAGAGAGGGGAGGAATGTGACATCTCACCCTAAACCATGACCTTATGCAGTCACTGTAGGGGCCTTATCTGATTGGTCTGTCTGGTACGTAATCATTTCCAGAAGCCAAACAGAGGCCGCCAAACACGGGCAAGATGGGAAAGCAGAGCGAAAAGAAAGCAAGAATGAGATGTTTGAAAGTATGATTGCCGCACAGTTGTGCAAGCTGTTAGTGGTGAAATCCCCCTCGAATCAAGCCCCAAAAATATGTGAGCAATATACAGAGAATAATGCTCAATGTCTTGCAATAGTGACGGAACAACCCATACAACTCCAAAATGGTCAACTTTCCAATTAATTTTGAGCCTGTGAAAATAAAGGAAGTGTATAAAAAAAGGAGAGAAAAAAAGACTTCAATTCCTACGCGCTTAATGGAATAGTAATCACTAATGATGTTAATGTGAACAGTTTTTGTAAACCAACTTAAATAAAGCTGAAAGTTTGTGTAAAGGTGCAAAATTACACAAATTGTATTTAGTGGTGCAAATGGTCGGAGACCTCCCAGAACCCTGTATCCACACAGGACTAGTATTGCCTGGGGACTGTTAGGAATTTGTAATAACTGCGGAGCTCGTCTGATCTTAAGCCAGCTCGAATATGTCATGTCTGCAGGAGCGTGTCGGCAATATGGGGGGAAGGGGGTGGAGGGGGACCATGTAATACTCTATATTGTGTACTCCTTTTATTCCCAAGACCACTGCATTGGGATCTTTGTTACAAAGGTTGAGCATTTTAAGTGCAAATCGAGCAGGGTTTTATTTGCTACATAATGTGGAGTCCAATACACAGACAGAAGAAAGTTGCACATAAGCAATGCAATTTAGCATTTGGAGGATTTTTCTGTATTTAAACAACTTACACGGTAGCCTATAATTGTATATTTAGGTCTGTTGCTTGTGTCCAAAGTTAATTCGAGTGAAAAACTTTGCTCATTCCAGGGGCATGCACAGTTTGAAACACAAGCAGCATCATGAATTTCAGATGACCCAAACTCCAAAGGCAGACTGAGCTAACAGAAAACAAACCTTTAAAATCAGGCTGATGCAGAAATCCAAGACACAAAACTCTAAAACAGGAAATCAACTGACATGAAACACTTCAAGGGAAACCCGAAAACGCACAAGGAAACAGACACTCCAACACAAGACAACCTGAGTCAGGGCTATTTATACACACACTGGGGTCAATCAGAGAGAATGGCCCAAGCTAACGCCATAGCAAGGAGGTAAGTCGACTCAAGGCAAATATTAGCCTAAAGTACGGTGGCCCACCTGCAAATTGCAGTGTTGCAGTGCGTTTGACCTCTCAGGGCCACCGTAGTAAAGTCATCAATAATTTTAGATGAATTCTCAAGCCGTGCTGCAGCGCTTTGTTCATAACGATCACCCCAAATCCTTTTCGACTGACTTCTTAAAAAGTGATAAACAGTGAGGCTCATGGGTATTGTAGTATTTAGTAGCATCTGTGCCAACATAGCAAGAGCGAGAGAGGGCAGGGGGCATTACTTCTCAGAGTGAAAATAATCAAATTTGTTGGACTTAGCGTGAACCTGTAATACAAAGAAAGCATTATTCAGAGGGCTCTGGTGGTTGTTAATGAGCACTGAGGAATGCCCTCAAAGGAAAAATATACCCTTTTCCATACAACAAAACAACAAGATGTGTGGGGAACGTGGTTTTAATTAAGGAACGCGTCAACAGCATGAGACTGAGGAAACCATCTGTTTCTGTTGTTTTTAGGAACAACGTAATAAGCCACCACAGCTAATTTGCCAGTGGTATAATGATGTTTAAAAAGGCAACCTATTTTAAGCTGATAAAAAAAATCCATCAATAGGACATGTACGAATCCAAGCCTGTAATTTACGATAAGAGGGTGTTTTATTTTTTCAGCTTTCCAAGGTAACAAACAAAACTTGACTGCCACGGTGCTAGTGTTTGCATTTGTCATGATGAACTGAGGCTTTGCACAGTCTTCCTGCTGCATGCTACACTCCTAACAGCCACTAAGTCACTCTTAAACGGCACACTTGCAACAATTCCTCACTCTCCCTGTCTCGCGAGCGCTCCCTCATGCACACAAACACATCTTGCTTCTTCTCTATATATTTTTTCAGTGTGGTAATTGGGGTGTCTCTGGGGTGTCACGCTTACATACACACACTCCTTGAAAAACACACACATATCCAGTAGCATAAACGCACAAACATCCACTTCTTCAAGAATGACAATGTGGTTCCAGTAGGTCATGGTATTTGTACATCTCTCTCACAAACACACGCGTGTACAGCAGCAGTTTGTCTGCTAGTCTTTATCACACCCTGCAGTTTAACCCCTTCTAATCCCTTCAGAGCGGCAGCGCTTTATGGTCAATTCACACTCTTTCATGCTTTTTTTTGTGTTGTATTTTCTCTCTGTGTAGCCTCAAGAGTAATCCTCTCAACTGCTGTGGCAAAACATGAGGCACGTGTGGAACACACTCATCACACACGGTGACAGTGACATGAAGAGCATGGTGATATACTGCAGTCATACAGCACCGGGTGCTAACGTGCAGTGACGTGAACAGGTGTGATTGATTTCAGCTATACCTCACATAAAAGCTTCTTTTCTTTTTAGGTTTTCCAGATACTTTTGGTTCTACGTTTAAAGCTGTTCAACAGAAAACTGCCGTGACTTAAAAATATTTTTTAACCAGTTTAGTTCTTATGTGCTTCTGTTTTATTGTAATTAGTATTTCCATCACATTTACTTCAAAAAATGTCTGCAATAATGTTTTTAAGCCTCAAATTGCAGTTCACCTTTGTTTTCTCTTCGGTGTGTTGGGTTTCAAGAGCCCAGGCATCGTGTTGCCTCCTTCTTATTTGCATACAGTTTAAGTCTAGGCTTTCCTTATGTGAATCAGGGGCATCAGCCTTGACATGAGGCAACTGCAAACTTCTAAAAAAAATTATATGAACACTGATCCAAAACAAAAAACAATTTAAAGCTTCTTGACTTATTTCTCACTTCAAATGTTTTCAGAAACACGTTTTGAAAGTCTTCAGACAAGCTGCAAATATGCTGGTTTCACTTTAACATCCAGGAACAGACCGGCAACAAGAGGGGGTTCTTCCAGTCAGGGGCAGCTAAGTGTTTGCACTGTTGCAGGAGTAAAAGTCCGGAATTTCAGTCAAAAACAAAGATTTTCTCAGCAGCAAGCAATTGGCGACTGTAGAAAAGAAAAACCCTTTAAACAGGACAAAGAAACCTCTGGCAGAAACAGGCTCAGGGAGGGGCAGCCATTTGTCGCGACCAGCTGGGATTCGGGGGGTTGAAGACGAAAGGATCGAATGGTAGAAAAAAACTGTTGTATCTTCAGCCCGGCCACAACGTCAATTTTGGAGTGTGCTTCTGTTCTCAAAGGCAACAAATGCAGATGTAACGAGCCCTTAAGTGTCTTAATAAGGTGAGGAGTCAGTATGATGTCCCACCAGAACAGCTCCAGTGTTCAGTGGAATTGATTTTCCAAGACGCTGGAGCTCTACTGGATTAACAGAACACCATTCCTCAAACCCAAGGCACCACTCCCATCATGACAGAAATATTTTATCATAGGATGAAGGTGATCACAGAAATCAACTTGGTAAATACCAATACAAGTGGACCACTCCAGCAGAATTCCTCTGTAGAGGACAATGACCGGATCGTCTCATTATAGCAGTCTTGATGCATGCTCAATCGATTTGCATATTAATGATCAAGGAACTGACCTCACAGCCGATTGTTCATTCAGTGGGCTGGTTTCAGTCACTGTGCAAATGTACTGTTTATAAGATTGGGGAAACCTGCAGTCAGCTGAGACTGAAGAAGTCACTTGGATGAGTGCAGATGAACAGAATCAACCTTTTGGGAGTCTCATTGTAGCAGTTGAGGATTCAGCTTTTTCCTTGATTTGCCTTCTCATTGTTAGCTTGGTAGCTATCTCCAATAACATAATGTGAAAGTAAATTTTAAGGATTTTCTTTTATGGGAATGCATCAGATAAAAACAGACTTGAGCTATACTTGGCATCAGTGAATGAGAAAGCAAAGACTCACCTAAGGCAGTAAAGGGCATTTTTCATAGTTTTTAACAATTAGTATAAATGATTCTTGAGTTAATTACAACAATCACTGAATGACATTTTGAGGCTCATTACCTAAATATTTATGATTGGTTTAAAAGAAAAAAGACAGAAATCCAAGAACTGTACACACAAGGCACACACAGTTGCCGTTATACACAAAGTGAGAGGAAGAAACATGGAGCTGAATTCCTCCAGGAGCACACAGGGAAGCCAGTCAACTACATCAGCACACAGTGGGAAAATGAAATGTTGTGTTCAACAGCCACATAAACTGTTCAGTTTCCTCAGTTTCACAAGAGGAAAGAATTTGAAACAGTGTGTGGAGACGTGAGGCATGAAACACACACGCACACATGCACACAAAACACTCAAAAACAAACCCCACAGCTACACACAGAAACACGCTGACTCAAACACACATAATATTTCACACGAGCAATTTCACAAAACCACATACACTCAGCTGCTCCGACTGCCTACACACAGGCAGGCGCTGGTACTAACACACACGTGCGCGCCGAACACAGATGTGCACGTTTGCAGCGAACGGCTCCATTTCTCTCATTAGGGAGAAGGAGCCGCCTGCAGCAAAGCCTCCTCTATTCAGTCTGCTGAGATCTCTAAAACCAACAGCACTAGTCAGAGAGAGGAGGGAGGAATAAAACATCTTACACGGCATCTATATTTAAAAAAAACAGATGAGGAGGCTGAAGGGAAGAAGAACTGCCGTCATAAGAAGGGTGGCGCGAACACGCTTTGAGCAGTGTCTTCGAGGTATCTCAAATTTAACGAATTCAATTTAAAAAGTGTGACAGTTCATCTGCAATGTAATGGGCGGCCAAAGCAAAGAACAAAAAAGGAGGTTAAGATTACAAATCACTAAACCCCACCCCAAGTGCTTGCTCAAAGGAAACTGGTGGGTTTCTCTCTCTATAACACTCTGTGGTCTCAGCCGTACCATATGAAGTGCCCTGAGATGACTTATGCTGGCAGTATTTAATTCAAGACCACTATATTAAAAAAAGGACTGCTATTTACATTAACAGTAATATATATTTGGCAGAATGGCTCTCTTCGGGGACCTACCTGCCTCTCCGTATGCATATGTGGGAAGCATAAGTCAGGAAGATGAGGACACCTTCTTGCAGTATTATGTGCATAAATGGAAAGTTTGAGGCAGAAAGAAGAGCAGTGAGACCCCAAGAATCCCAGAACAAAACAGGCTGAACAGCACATCCCAGATTTGCCAGTAGGATGTGTATATCACAGCATCGTTCACTGATAAATTTCAGTGAACAATGCTGCATTAAAGTTAGCTACATGATGTCTTTTATGCTTTTTGAGCAACAGCAACCAAGATCAGGATGGGTTCATTTGCCAATCTCTGTACCTTTTGTTTTACCTTTTAAGCAATCCAACCATTAAATTCGGTGGAACAGCTGATAACAACATATCACTGTCCACTGCTTTTAGTTATATGGAAGTGAAAAAGACATTTAGAGGTCTATTAAAACTGTTTATTTGTTAAGATTTAGGATTTTTGAGATCCATGCTTTATGCTACACATCCTATAGGATTAAGGCACAAAGATCATCAAGAGATTTTGTCAGAAAATAGACTGGGTGTCCAAAGTCCAAATGGGCGATACACCAAGTCACGAAGCCATGAGTCAGAACTCACTCAACATTGCATAAATAACCAGAGGTATGAAATCTTGCCATGTGTTTGCACATGAATTCAACTGCCTAAAACGAGGACGCTTTCTTGTGAAACAATAAAAAAGTACAATGAAAAAATGAGACATTACCTGCACTTGTACATAACACTGCAGAAGTCTTTTCACTCTCTGTGTGTTTAACACCACTCGGCATTTAATCATTAACCGACCATTCGCAGCCTTCCCTGTCCTTTCCTGAGCCTGGCTCTGCTGGAGGTTTCTTCCTATTAAAAGGGAGTTTTTCCTCCCCACTGTTGCCAATTGCTTGCCCATAGAGTGTCATCTCAGTATTATTGTAGAGTCTTTATCTTACAATATAAAGTGCCTCAAGGCAACTATTGTTGTGATTTGTTAATATGTCTTAATTGTAGAACATCTGCACTGTTCTGCAAATAACACTGCAGAACAGTGCAGATGTTACTCGAGAACTTAAAGAATAGTGAGACTGCATACATGTTAATGTTTAGAAGGCACAAAATCAATGTCAACTGCTTTAGAGTGTTAGACACTTGTATGTAATCAGTTTTGGAGCAACTGGTCATCTTTAAGGGGAATCTGAATGTCTGCTCCAAATTTTATAGCAAAACCGCAAGTGACAACCTCACAGCGTTGCTAGAGGAAAACTTAGAGATCACTCAAGTTTTTATGAAAATTTATGCAGCAAGAATGAATGCCATTTGGTCCATTCATTTCTGTTTTTTTGCCCAATGTGGATAAGTAATAGACAGGCAGGCTGACTTAACCAACTCCAGAGCTGTGATGCTGGTGTGGCTACAAAAGTCAAGGGTACTCACACAAGACCAAAGGCCAAGACTACATGAAAGCAAGTCTCAGAAAGTTTGACAAGCATGTTGAAACAAGGCTGTAGGATTTGCAAAAAAAAAAAAAAAAAAGTTTTAAAAGTGAAATCCAAACAAGACGTGTACAAGTCTGATGTGACTTTAGATTTCTATCTACCAGCAACCCCAAAATGAGCCTATAACACAATATAGCGCCTTGATTTCAAAACACTTGGCTCTCTGATGTGATGAACAATGAGTTTGGGCTTTTTGATACCAATATACCTCCACACAGTAAAATTAGATTGTAGCTGGCGGTAAGAGCAACTCTGATCTGCATAAACGGAAAAGTGGACAAAAGCACCTGCGGCTGTGTGATGAGAAACATGAAAAGGCTTGAAATAATAGCTAACACTTAAGAATTCTCTGGGCTTTTAGAAGGCAATGTGAGCCTCCTGAATGAAAAGAAAGACAGCGCCACGCAGACAGAGGATAAAGAGACAGAGGGGGTGAGAATAACACACGAAATAAGAGCGCACAATACTTCAGCTGTGGAGAAAGGAGAGAGGAATAGAGATAGGCACAAAAACAGAAAATAACAGACAACCCCATTAGGTGGAGGTTATTGAGTAAATTCATCTCGCTAGACAAAAGCTTCTCCTGTGGTTGTGTCACTGCTGCTTCCACCGAACTCAACACTTTCTCTCCAATTTCCGTCCATTTGCAACCCCCTGCATCTGTTAAAAGCTAAATTGCCCGTCTGCACCACCTTAAAATGGTTTCCCATGCATCACCACCCTATAAAAGCAGCATACTCGATGGCCGCGGAGACGCCAGTTTCAAACAGGAAAATTCAAGGTGCCTTAAATGGATTTCAAGATGTTTTTTGACCCACGCAGTATCACCTCCTATTTTTTTGTTTGTGGTTGAGAGGAGGCATTTACTATCAATACTGCACTGTTTCTGTGTCTTATAAACCATATCCGTCTTTGCGACAGAATTCCGGGTGATTTCTAGCTGCCAGGATTGCTTTTAAGGCAAATGGAAGAAAGAAAGCCGAGCTGGATTGGCAGAACCCAAAGAGGCTTAAACCGAGAGGGGAAAGTTCACTTCTCAAACCAAGGAAGAAGTTAATCTATCACAACAAAAGCCAAGGTGGTTACATTTTGGCGTGTTTAATGTACTTCTCCTTCCTCTCTGAGTTCAGCCCAGATAAATGCCCACTCGACACGACGGGCCCAGTAGTAAACTTGAGATTAATTGAATTTCATTGCACCACTTGGGTTCAGAGTCAATTAAACATTTCAAATTCAAAGGCAGTCAAACAACAAGATATATATGAGCCTATAGATGATACATAAAAGAAGCAAAGACGTTAGCTGGCCTTGAGGAAAAACGCTGAACCTGGAAGTTACACTTTTCTCAAGATGAGAGACAAATGACGGCGCGCATTGCAAATGGTTCTCTGATCCTGTTTCTCATCACACACACACACACACACACACACACTCACACAACATTACAGCCACCCCTCCCTCACGCATTCAGGTTTGTGTTTGACCGAGCACTCAACAAAATGAGATGTGTGTGTCTGAGCGTGCACAAACAGCCATGTGTGTGATGGTTCGGGGAGTGTCATTGCACTCACTGACTCAGCATTTCTGCTGTCATTCCTGTCATTTCCTCACAGCAAAGCCAAGGGGGACCTGCCAGGATCCCTCTCAATGACTATGTCTGTTTACCTTATGTTCTCCTCCAGCTGCTAAATTGGTTTTGTTGGCTGCGTGATAAACACTCAAACACTCTTTTTCAGTCTTTATTTATTCTTTTCTTTCTTCGTGACTTGTGATAAAAATGATGTTACCGTACACTGTTTTTGGAACTGTTTAGGATAGAAATACAACTTAACACTTCAAATCATCTGGCAAAATCAATGCCATAAATTGCCAGGAAAAAGTGGCGGTCTGAAAATATTCCTCAAACTGTAGCTGCATCAGCGAGTAGTCACAATAACCGTGTTTTTCACACATAGACTATACTTAGACAGGCTGCCCAGGTATGTTGACAGTCTTCCAAGCATATTTTGTTGTATTTTTTCAACTGTCTGACACAGCAACACAAATGAGTTACCGCTGGGCAATATCCTCACTCTTATTTTGAAAGCTCAGCTACATCCAGTCCTTACCGTCAAGTGTTTCCCTATAGGAGTTTCTCGATCTACAATCTGACAGACCCCAATCCCTCCATCTTAAACAGCAGCTGGCGATGTTTGTCCCTGTTCTGCTTGGTTATTCACTGAGAGCTGTAAAGGCACTCCAGCTACAACCTGCAGCAGGTAGAGTGCCTGCTGCCACTAGAGTGAGCTCACAAAGACAGGCTACAGAGCAGAAAAGGGACAACTGATGCAACCTAAACCAAATCCAACTCTAACATGGTGGAGTTGAAGTCTGCTCATAGCTGGAGAGTCCGGGCAATTATCCCTCCATCAGATTTAGTCACAAATTAGGTCTATATATGGAATTATTTTTGTTTGCTCTTCCATCTTCAAATACAGTGTAGTTGTGTGGGAAAAACTAATTAAGACTCATGCCACTACCCCACTTTTTTATGTGAACGTTGTTATTTCTTCATGCTTGACAGGTTGTTTGAGGCTCGTCCAAATCAAATGCCACAAAAAGACTAACTCAGATGAAATATTACTTACTTCTAAGCACCTCTGTACAATCACAGCTTCACCTCCTCATCAAATCCCATGTAGCACTACATCCAGCTGTAGGCTCGGACAACGTACCATCACTCCCTGATTAGCTCGCATTCTTGTAGGAAGCGATCTTGTCCAAACGAGGCTTTCTAGCGTTGTTGCTGAACATATTCTGCACCCATTATAGTCTGTTTGTTGGTTAAGTAGAGAAATTTCTAAATGTTGTGTTCTAACTTAAAATCTTCTGAAGCTGCACTCGAGTAAAGAAGCATGAGGCCATCACAAGAAAGTGATCAGTAGACGGATACTGACTTACGACAATAAGTCTTGTGATCCAAATCACCAAAGATGGAAAAATGTGATTTATCAAATGAGTCACCCATGTCATTCTGGGCCTGTTCCAACTTATGGGCTGCATGCTCCCAATCCTGGAAGAGTGTAACTCCGTATGGTGTCACACTTGAATCTTAAAAGCTTAGATACAGATGGAAGCCTAATATCATTTCCATGTACATGTTTATTTACTCTGGAAGAAGCCGTAAAACCTTGTGAAAGGAGTCCAATATGAGTTGATCAGTCAGTGAAACTCACTTCTGTCCAGTAACAGTGATACTTAAGTGAGTTATTGTATCCTGAACTGTTCTGTTGGTAAGTGCTGCTGTTAGCCTCTGTTAGCTAGCGTTAATGAAACTTTCTTTGAAATGTGGAGTGGCTCTAACGTCGTTGAACTCAGACACTTGGCGAATAAACTCTCACAAAATGTGAGAATTTTATCAAACTGTTCGTCACAGGGAAAGTATTACTTTTTAACTCAAAGCTAACATTAGCTAGCATAATGTTAGCTTCTAACCAGCTTTGTTGCTTAGAGGGATTCATGTCTAATCTGCTGACATTAAGTAATTGCAACAATATGGATAATAAATAACATGCTTGGGGAAATGTTTGTGTGTTAAAGCCCTGAGTGGATGTATTCATTTGTTTTGGAGGTGAAATTACACACTACCCTGTGTATATTTATGAGTTCAATATACTTTTTTTTACTTCAATTCAATTTAGTTGATGTTATATAACGCCAACTGACAACATATATGATATTTGAAGACCCTACTATATTACAGAGAAACCCTCAACAACTTTCTTCTAATATATAAACTCAAAACATGACGGACTGTACCATTCAGTTTTACTTGGGCAATAAAATTCCCGATCATGAACAAAAATTGATTAAATCTTGAAGCTTGAAATCAAATGGAATTTTATATCAGACACAGAATAAGGTGTTGCACTTGATAGATTGCGGTCCATAAGCCTGAAGGCCTTCTAACCCACTGCCACTCGAGGCTGTTTAGCTTGGAACAGCACTTAAATGTGGCAGACCCTTCACAGTTAAAGTGTAAAGGGGCCACACTGGAATTGGCCACTCTGTGTCTTCTCTCAGCTCTTTCTTTGTGACGTTTCCCTTCTCTCCTGATGCCTTTGAATTCCTAATCACTTCAAGGAAAACCTGAATTAGGGCTGCATGATTTCAACCTCAGTGACTTTCTATCCATCCCCTCCTCCTCCTTCTTCTTAGAGTCTCAGAATTTGAGACACATTGTCAGGAATGCAGTCACTCTGTCTTTGCCTCACTGCCCTACGGTTCCTTATTCATTTTTTTCTCACTTTCTTTAAAACTCATCTGCGTTTTTTTTCTCCAAGACTCTCCAAGACTTTTTCTCCAAGACTCTGCTCTGCTGATGCTCTGATGCTCTGTTGTTCCCCCCTCTGCAATTACTCTTCTTCTTTCCCTGATATATATATATATATATATATATATATGTGCGTATATATATATATATATATATATATATATATATATATATATATATATATATATATATATATATTTTTTTTTTTTTTTTAAGGGGGGCAGAACAGAGTGTGCCACCAGCTATGATTCAGTGTGTTTTGAGAGTTTGCTCCATTAGATTACATACCGAGTTGAAAAGCTGCCAGACATACTTGTTCATCTTCAGACAGCATGATATATGAAGGAACAAAAACAACTTGCCTAATTTGAAAGATTCTTCGGGGCCTTGTGGCTACTTCCTCATTTCCCGGTGCTCTGCTTGAAACCCACTTTATTGTTTTCAATTTCCTCTCTGCAACTGTGAAGTGCTTTACCTGAAAATTGTCTGAAAGCAAGACAGAGAGAAGTGTAACACCCGCCGTTGCCTTTGCATCCGACCTCTTCACCTCAACAACATTCTAATTTCTCCGGCCTCTTATGCCCGCTTACTCCCCCTCCCTTCACCAAGCCCCAGCCGAGCACACTGTACATTACCGTTTTCACCTGTCCGCTCACCTCTGCACACCTCAGCGAGCCCTCCTAAAGCCCATCCTTGTGAGCTTTTTTTCTCTCTCCTTTTTCAACAAACACTTTCATGGTGCCACTATAGCAACTTAAAAAACGAAATCGGTCCCTGCCCGCTGTTACTGATTCTCTCTGATGTCACCTACGTTCTCTTCTCTCTCCAAAGGATGCGATAAAGCTCAAGAGCAAAATTCAAACTGCTTCATAAACACCGAGCAAGAGCTCCATGTAGAGAAAGGTGTTGTATCTGTTTTTTGGATATTTATTTTATGTCACGCTGTGTGGATTGTGAGTTTCGACTTTCATATAGTACAGATTCCTCCCACTCTGGCAAAGAAAAGGAGTACTTTATCACTAAAGCTCGCCTATTGCTGGCGGGGGGAGGGGGGGGTTGATTTCAGATGAATAAGACAAACCTATCACTCGGAAACCCCTTCCATCTAGTCTTTCTCTTGTTTTTTTAATCACAGTGGAACCTTTTATAGCGCGCCAAGTCCTCATACTGATGTCTGTTAAAGTTAAATATTCAAGGTGCAATGCCCGAAAAGTCACAGATTTGTAGCCGCCTTATCCTTCCTTCTGTCATCCTTTTTTTCCTCTGCTCCTTTTTATCATTTCCCTGCTGTACCTTCCTCCCACACGTCCCCATAGCCCAGGGAAAGTCTAACCAGGATTACAGATAACAGAAGACAGATCTGCATCTGAAAGCCATGTACGGAAAAAACAAGAATGAAGCACTCCAACTTTGACCTTGGCCCAGCACTAAATATATACAAGGAGAGAAAGGAGGGTTAAGGGAGGATATTCAAGTGTGCGTGTGTGCGCGTGTGTGTGTATTTCCCAGACACACTTTTTTGAGTATGGGAAATATGGGGATATGCTGATTGGATTGATGCTGCATAAGAACAGGAAGTTCAGGGATTTTGTTTGGCTGCACATGGAGATAGGGGTCGTGCACACGCTCACAAAGACACACACACAGAGAGATTATTTTGCTGCCTCAACTGTTCAGACAGCACGGAACATAAGGCAGAAATTGGCCATTTGGGACAACAAATACAAGCTGCGTGGTCTGGAGCAGCAGCAGCACAAGAAATTGGGATGCTGAAATTCTTTTAATTGCTGACAAAACAGCGGCAGAATTATCCTCGCTCTCACCCGGATAGGAAATAACTCCCCCCGTCCACCCGCCCACCCGCCCACCCACTTGCCGCTCGTCTCGCTTGAAAATTCCAAACGCCGATGCTAACGACAATCAAAAAGCTCCTTTGCAAGTCTTATTTTCAACTGGGGAAGCGAGCGCTTCCAATTACGCAGCGTGCGAAATGGCTCCCACCTCCGTCTCGCTGTTACCTGTCGCATCTGCACGGCGTCAGAGCGTCTCTTCCACCTTACAAGAGGAACTACTTCAATCTGCCTGCCCCGTTTGATGTGCCATGGCCTTTCAGCGCAGAGGCTGCATCAAAAAGATGCGGGGAACTTAAAAGCCCCATCGCTTCTCTCCATCTCTCTCTCTTTTGCTCCAATCGTTTCTTCTTGCATCCTTCCCAGGTCTGATTTTTTGTTGTTGTTGTTCAGCCTAAAATTGGGTGCTGTAAACACTTTGTCAGTGGCTGATCGTTAAAAAAGAAAAAATACATTCTTAAATTCTTACTAAATGCTTCATATTAATGAGCACTAATCATAAAGCTTTGGCTAAACATGAACGATGAAAGCTCCTTTTTCTAATGTTCCTCTCATTCTTAGATCATTCAATCCTCTTTCTTTGAAACAGTGACTGACAGATGGGCAACCACGACCCGTCCTTCGCACAGCCACGCTGCTCTGATCTGATCGAGAGGTTTTCAGTGGAACCACTGAACTCCATCACGCTTAAGGTGTCCTGCACTTGGTTATCTGGGCTCACACATAACAAAACAGTAAAGTTATTATTTTAAAAACAGATCTCCTTATTGGAACGACTGACAGCTAAGTATAGGCAGCAAGCGGAGGGAAAATCCCATCGTTGGCTGATTGCTTTTGGTTGTAATCAAGTATGTGACCTGGTGGGAATGTTGCTCTGATAAACCGTATTTGGCGCTCTAGTCTGTCACTGAGTTATCCGAGCCACATGCATAAGCTAAACTAGGGAGACAAACTGCCTTTCAAGCAGTGGAAGGAAAAAAAATGTGTTGTTTTTTGCATTCAGGCTGGTATTCTGACACACAATATCACTTTTCTTGGCAGTCTAGTCATCAGCAGCTCAACAGGAGAGAGCGCGCAGCTCTAACACCGCTGGGTCGGCAATTCGGCTCCCACCGGAGCTGCACATACAGTATTTAAATGGAGATCTCTAAAAGCGACAGGAATAAAATAAAAAACAAACCGTCGGCTAAATGTGTTTTTCATTGCATCATACGGACACGTTACCATAGCCCACCCTTCCTGTCACACAGAGTGAGTTCAGACTACTTTATCAGTCTGCTTTATTGCAGTTCTGCTCGCCCCCCTCTCCTCCTGGCCTTATTTGTTAAAAGCACTCGAGGTACGGACCGCAGGGTGCACTGTCGATTGTCTGCGGCTCTCATCTCAGCCGGGATCTGAGGGTTGAGAGTAAAGACAGGGCTCCAGCAGCCCTTCCGCCACACCACCACTACCTGACCCTCCTACACACACAGATTCCCTGCGGTGGCTGCTGCTTTCACCCAAACAAAACCATCTCCGAACTACAGGCAGACGTCTAAGATGGTTATAGTGATTCAATGTCAAGGAAGCGCCAAAAAAAAGCAGAGGCATACATAATTAAGTCGCATCCACGAACCCAAAATGAGGCTGCTCATCGAAATACCCCTTATTAAAAAGTACTATGCGGTAATTACTTAATTACTTTGATTAATTTCAGTTAATTAACCTCAAAGGGATACTGCAATTTCAAAAATGAGTCCAAAGCTTTAGTATATTACAGTTTTAGGGTTAAAAAAAAGAGGTTAAAATGACAGAAAAGTACCTGCTTACAGGCACGTGTGACACATCACCCACAAAGAAAGTGTTAATTAAATGTCGCCCTAACTTTTGACAAGTTTTTTTTTGTATGGAGTTGTTTTTAAAAAGCCACATGAGAAATCCTAGAAGTCCACTGCGATGCGACTACAACACTGCTTACCCACAGAACGTCTATTGTAGGTAGAAACAGGATGCATAATGAGCAGGGGGAGAGAATATCATACCCTCTATGAACAATTTAATAATAAAAGACTCCAAGAATAAACTAGGTAATTAGGTTGCAAGCACCTCAAAGCACATCCAGCACCGCTGTCGCCGGAGTCTGGTTGTGACTCATTTTGGCCTAAAAACCTTTGAAAAAAAAAAAGCACAAGAACAACAAAAACCCCACTGAGTTTCTGCGGGTGCAACCAGGAACTAATATTTTCCCCAGTCACTTAGTCACATTGGATGTCACGCCTCGGCCCCGGAGTGGAAGTGATGCTCAGGGTTTTCTGCTTTATCGACGGGTCCCAGCACAGGCGCAACATGACACACAGACGCACACTCAAGAAAGGGGGTCTCTCTCTCTTTCTATTTCCCTTCAACTCTTTGCATCTCTCCACATAGCACCCACATCATCACACACACAAACACACACTCATGCTCACAAGTTTACCCTTGAGAGAGATAAGTAGAGAGAGAGGGAGGGAGATGAGGATGGAATATGCAGAGAAGGCTGACATCTCTCTCTCTCTCACACACACACACACTCACACACACACACACACACACACACACACACACACACACACACACACACACACACACACACACACACACAACCTAAAGAGATATATCCCCCCCTCCTTTTTCTGTGTGCTTGGCAGGCAAACTGGTGGCTTGATGCCCGTAAGTCTCTCAAAATCAGCCTGTCTGCCTCACCTACGCATTTCAAGTCAAAAATTCATAAGGTGACACAAAACTGTCAGAGCACGTTTGACGTGCCTCCAAAAATGATGACGCTATGGGCGTGCGTGTGTGCCCGCCTGGATATATATTTTTATATGTGGGAGGGTATGGGACAAACACACAGGAACACAAAATCTGCAAATCCACTCATATCTCACAAACACACACACAGCCGTGGAAGCAAACAACACCCACGAGCTCTCGGATTCATAGGTCAAACATTTACATTTTGCGTCTAGGCGCATACACAACAACCAAACATATGAGACCTTGCATGCATGCCAGCGTGCACGCGCACTCTCCGCGTGTTTCCAAGTTGATTTCGTGTCTTGAGCGACATCACAAGTTTTCAGCAAAGAATCGTCATGATAAATCACAACAGGCCACAAAATAAAAAAAATTATCTTTAAAAAGTCCGGTACAATTTTCTGGTGAGCCGGCTGTGCTCAGCAGAGGTTTCGGTGACTGATCGCTCTTCTAAACGGCACCACTATTACATTGCGACAGCGTTCCTATCAGACTCCTGCCGTCCTCACTACGCACCACAGCAACATTAAAAGCTGTGACATGCTGGACATAAAACACCGCCGCGCATCTTTGCACTATAACTGCCTCATTCATGCTGCCACTTTGCATCCAAGAAAGAAAGAAAAATCCGCAGCAGCTCCTCGCCAGTGAAGTAATGCAATCATTCACCTTCAACAACTTGAGCAATTCCACCAAAAGCCAGAAAAAGAAAAGACCTTCAGATAGTCCATGTGCAACCTCAGCGTGCGTTTGGCTGCTTCCCCTCCAAAGCGCAAAAATGAGAGAAACACAAACCCCGATCCCCCCGCAGCACTGAGTGGTCCATGTGTGCTCCGGTTAGAGTGGAAGTCGGGAGAGAGGCATCGGCAAGAAGGGTACGAAGGGCGACAAGGAGAGGAAGGGTCGGAGAGGGAGAAGGAATGTCACCAACATTTCGGATGTAGGAGAAGACAAAAAAGAGAGAGAGAGGGAGAAAGGGTTCCGAGACGAGTTGAGAGATGACTATCAACCACGAAAAGTTTGGCTGTACTTACTGATCAAACCGTCCTCTGCATTCGTGCTGCATGGCATTTCTTTTTCTTTCTTTCTTTTTAAAAAAAATGTAAATATAGATTTAGGATGTTGCAGCAGAAGATGTTTCCATTCCCGCCGGGACTGGTCACACAGCAACAGCAGCAGCAGCTGCAGCAACGGTTCCAAAAGCTCAGCTCTGCAGTTCCGTGCGCACACGAGAGCAGCGCTCAACATGAATGAGAGGAGAGCTGCAGTCAGACTCCGGCATCCCAAAGAGGAGAGAGAGGGAGACCGAGAGAGAGGCAGAGGGAGGGAGAGAGTCAGTGACAGGAGTGCGTCACCTGGCGGCGCAAATGCGTTACAGCGGGTGTCCAGGCGCACTACTCCATGGTGTGTGTAGGTGGCAGCATTGGACCCTTGTGTTCTTAATCTCATTTTGCACTGGCTGAACAGTAGGAATCAAAGGATGTACTTTAAAAAATAAAAATAAAAATAAAAATAAAAATAAAAATAAAAATAAAAATAAAAATAAAAATAAAAATAAAAATAAATAAATAAATAAAATTATATATATATATATATATATATATATATATATATATATATATATATATATATATATATATATATATATATTGAGGGACCCTCACTCACACTTTGATTGATTGCTCTGCTCATCTTGGCCTCATTCAGAGGAGCACTGCTCTGTTTTCATGTCTCACTGCCCCATGTGATGTATACATGCGTGTGCACCCTTGTGTGGGAGATTTGGTATGTATTCATGAGTGCATGCGCTGTAGACGAGCGCTCATGAATGCATATCGGAAGCTCGGCGTGCTGGGCGCTCGTGCGTGTGCGCGCGTGCACAGTTGCTTCTGTCTAATCGATGCCGTTCAATGCTGAAGGTCAGCTCCCCTGAAACTTGACAAATCATCTCTATCGGCAGTGTCGGCCTTCTATGTTACTTCAAAGACCCCTGGCTGCTGTGGCTGATTTAAAGCAGATCTTCAAACAGCAATATAAATATAATATAATAATATAATAATATGTTTTCTCCTTTTCAAATCACAAATTGCCTGAATACTTTAATACTCAAATTAAATAGTAATACAAAACAAACAATATAAAACTAATTGGCTACCTGAAGGTGAGTCTCCACAGACACAGCTTTAATTATGCGCGTCGTTGTTTGTAATATCTCAGACGATGATCATCAGGCTTTCGCAAATGATACATATGGGACACCATCATTATCCCCACCCCATCCACCGCCACCGATTAAGCTCTCTCAAATGGTGACAGTTGTTGCCAGGTGACCATTTGCATGGAAAGACGTGTATTTCTTTTCTAACTGACAGTCAAATCAAAGTCTTTGGGTTGTCTTCTCATGACTTGCAGCCCTGACAGATTTGGAGTCAGGAAGTTAATTTGCACCATAAAGGAGAAAGCATAGCCGCTCTGTGCTCCAAGCATCATTTTTGTTTTATCTGCAAGAATTTTTTGCAGCATTTCTTCACCCCGGGCCCCCCTGCTCTGACCTTTGCGGTCCCCTTGTGCATATTAAATGGGATATTCCTGCCCATATTAGTGATGACTGGGGAGTTTTACAGGACGATGGATATCGGGCTCCCTCTCTCCACTCCGAGGACAAGGATGTGGTTACACAGATGATACTCTTCTGCTCCAGTTACCGCATATGTCCATGCCTATGTGCGTACATCCTTTCTGCTAACTCTTACGGTCTTACGCAGCTTGATGTGATACTAGTGTGATACAGAGTTCATGGCTCATCCTAAGAATACCTGAGTCATTCACATCTTGTCAAGCTGTTAGCCACATCATTTTTTCCTGCTCATATCGATCGACTGTTTCTAAATGTAAAATCAGTTTTAAAGCCTTGAGGTGAAGGTTACATTTTTAAAAATTATTTGTCATAGTTTACTACCTCACTGTGTGACAAAAACAACACAATCAACAGCACGAACCAGAGGGCACACTGTGTTTTTTTTTTTGTTTTTTTTGTATTTATATGCTTTATACTACTGAATAAGAGTGACAGGTCATTAACATTCAAAATGATTTCATGCGTCACCTCCAACCTTCTTATGAATATGAAAAGGGTAGATTCACAGCAGGTAAAGATGCTGGTAAACAAATTATAGCCTTAGGAGTACAGTGAGTTACCACTGCATCTTTCATATAAATATGCATTTACCTTTCAAAGAATTATGTAATCCAATGACAAATACAACTTTTACAGCGTTATAGCCTGCATTAACTAGAGTGCTGAGATGAAACCCAAGCAGAAAAGATGTAGTTGTACAGATAGTGCAGTGCAAAGGTCTTTTGTATTTTCTTTATTTTTAAGAGGTCTTGATCATTAGTTCTCAAGGCTTTCTCAAGGTCACTCAGATTTACTTTTTTTTTTGACATACATGACCATTTTCACAGGAATGTTTTTTTTTGTTAAGCCACTGACATATGAACCATTCAAGCATAAAAACTGCACTAAGCTCAAAGGATGAACCAGTTTTGTGTCAACATACAACAAAAAGCTTAGCAAAGATCACAGAGGAAACTGGGCAAGTGCAGGACAAAGTATCTGAAACTCATGTTGTTAAGAAATAGGGAAAAAAGACCGGACACAGGACCTGAGATATGCATCTGGTTCTTTAATTGATCCATCTACTGTTTGACAAAGTCTCTTGAGAAACGGTCTTAGTGGAAGGTTGGCTGATAGAAAACCATTCTCAAGGTTGAGGAAAATGGAGAAAATCTTAAATTACAAAATCACTGAAAGTAAGAAATCAGTGGTAAGAGGTCTCTAGAGTGATGAATGAAAATTTGAACTTTCTATTTTATGTTATTTTCCCCCCCAAAATTGTCATGAGTATGTATCGAAGAGGTCAGGAGAGCCGTACAAAAGTAAATGTGTCTACAACCAAAGGTGAGTGTCAGATTTCAACCATTGTTGGGGATTTTGTCAAAATGGATGAAAATATGAATGCAAAGTTTGTTCCACCATTCAAAACCATCTGGAAAGAGTCTGACTGAAAACAGCTTCATTTTTCATCATTTCAATCATCCTAAACACACTGTCGGTGCAGTGAAAACATACTTGGATAGAAAGACACAGATTGGAACCCTGTCAGTCATGCATTGGCCTCCCCAAAGCCCAAACCTCAACATTATTAATGTAGAGGTAGCCACCATCCAAAGAAGAACTTTGAATGTCCTTTAAGACGCCCAGAGATCCATTCCTGAAGACTACCTAAAGATATCACAAGAATGCTGTAGAAGAGAGTTCAGGCTGTGTTGAAGAATAAAGACGTTCATGCCAAAAATTGATTGTAAAGCTCATTAAAATTGTACAAACTCAGTTTTTGCCCTAGATAATGTATTTTCGCGTGGGCTTGTACAACGTTCAATAATCCTGGATCTATGTGTTATATTTTCCTAGCAAAAATATATATAAAGAAATGATGGGTGTTTCACGACATTTACACACTACTATAAACATTAAAACAATGAGTTAAAAAAAAAGCTAAGGATTTTATCTGCTGTGTAACACTCAGCACACAAAGCTCTTCCTCAGACAAATATAGAATGACAATCTTAAACACCCACAACAAAAAACACGTGCCATCACTCAAAACATGCACAATAAGCATGTAATTGAATGTTTAGTAATACGTCATATACAACCTATGCAAAAAGAACGCTGTGCCTTCTTTTTAATACATTTTATGAAAATCATGCAACTCTAATATTTTGCACTCCAGTAGGGCTCATGGTGGGTTGGCTGGGATGCATATACTACATACTAGAAATGCTTATTTCTCTGTTGCTTTAGAGAGTGACACAAGTAACAATAAATCTTTGAAAAGTGTACATATATAAATAACTTTTAAAACAGTTCCCTGTTATGTGACTGGGATATTCACTGAATATGTATTTTAAATATGACTGATGGCAATTCACAGTGTGTTTTTATTTATATGGATTGTAGGTATTTAAATGCAGCTCTCTGTCTGTCAGAAAGAAGAACCTACCCAGCTAATGGATTCCTAATGGGAGCTGTTTGGTGTACGGATCAATCTGTTCTTATACCTGCTGGTTTTGTTTGTTTGAGCTTTTTTTCTTTCATCTCGGGCTCTTGCGTGATCCAGCATTACAACGTGTGCATTTTACCCCCAATTTTGACAAATGCCTGGGTTTTGCCATGTCATCACGATGCTTGATTTGCCTGGCAGTGTTGGGCGAAACAGCAGTTTCTCGGTTGAAAAACTGTCCAATGAGTGCCAGACTGTTAATTGGCCAATAACTGCCACGGGTGGGACTAACACAGATGTCACGCTGGGCAGCAAACCTGAGAAGGAGCAATAACAATGTGGACTCTACCAGCAAGTATTCTCATTACCAACCAATGTTGTACTTTATTTCTACTTTGTTCCGCTCCACTATACAAAAACAAACCCTGTTGGTATGGCTGAGCATTAGTTTACTTTAGATTTATTTGGGGTTTTGGTTCTTGGTACTTTTCCAATAATGACATTTCCTGGTGGGTTTCTTTATATATATATATATTCTCTGGTCTTATATTTACATCTAGTTCTGTTCATGGTCACAGTTTGGTTCATATTCAACTCCTTGACTTCCTGTCTATCCCTGCCTCCCTTGCGTGTCTTTAATATTGTACTTATTACTTCTCCCATTGTTATCTTGATCCAAGTCTCCCCTTGTCTTTTGTCACGTTGGCCCTTGCAATTGTGTGACACCTTGTTTTGAGTTTTCCTGAAGATTTTTGGGCCGTTTGGAAGATTCTGTGGATTCCTGGTCTCCTGGCCCAGGTACAGCTTCCTAATTCCTTCTGTCTTCCTAATTCGGCATTTGGGTTCACATGCTGCCTGCCACACGTTCAGTACTTGACATAACCAATCCCCAAAGGAAAAACACCAACATCAAAGACATCTCCACGAGTCGACTCTTCTGTTTCATATCAAGAAATTAGGAGGGACTTATTTCACACAGACCCACACTTTTACTGTTAATATACAATTATATAAAATGAATGAGCCCTGCCAGGAAGCCACCTTTAGTGTCCCACTGCTCAAGTTAAAATGTTGACTACAATATAGTTGTTGTTGTTTTGGGGGGATTTATTTATTCCTCACATTTTGCAGAAGTCCTTATCATTTGTTTCCTACCATAAATTCCTTCCTCTGGTTAAGATGTGATGTGTGGGGATTTTGCCACATATTTCAGCATAACTTTGATTCCAGCTTAATGCTGCTGACTACATAGTAGCTCAGTATTTGTTTATCTCTAATTTATTTCCAACAGACTAGAAACAGAAAGCCCAGAGATCAGATGTGCAGTGCTTCACACAGCAAATGAAAGGCCTTTCATCTGCTGCCAGCAGTTGAATCATTGCATCAACTGACAATAGAAAAATAAGCAAAACTGACATTTCTGTAAAGATGTTTTGGTTTTTAAATGTTTTATTTTTTGGGGGGGAAAATTCTGTGGGAAGCAAGGCGGCCCCGCTTTCAGCGTGGGGTCCCGGCTCGCGTGGCTTGTCAGCAAGTAGCTGAGGATGGCGCGTTTTTGACCAGCTCCGGAATCTCTCTCCTTCCTCGTTTGCTCGAATCTGCCTCCATCTCTACCTCCTTCCAACAGAGCCTTGATCAACAACGTCCATTTTATCCCATAAACGCAGACTGATGCCAAATCATAATTAAAATCTCCTCTGAGAGCTGCCTGAAAAAAAAAGAGAAGAAGAAGCTAATTAGGCGTTAAAATAAAAACTTTTCTCCATTTATTATTTTTTTCTTGCTTTCAGACACAAATCAAATCAGCTATCTTAACTTTTGTGCTTAAGTCAAGGTCGCTGCGCATTTGAAATGAGGCAAATTATCCTTTTTTTTCTCCTTTCATTTTTTTGTCAGTTTGTTTTGTTTCACTTACTAAGTTCTTACTATGTTTTTTTTTTCCTTTCTCTTTTTTGCTTTTGATCTGTGACAAAATCAGATTCCTGCGATGTTAGACACGACTGCGAAGCAAAATGCAGCAGCAATTACGCAGAGAAAGAGGAGCGCAAAACAGAGACGAGGACGGGGGGCGGGGATGAAGGGAGAGAGACGGGGAGTAAGTAAGGGAAAAAAAGGATGATGGCAATCAGAGAGAGAGAGTGGGTGGCGGGTGACTTTTAAACGCAGCAGCCGCTCAAAGGATGACCGGGCTTCTTTGCTCTCCGTTTAATCCTCGCTTGATATATATCACTCACACGCCACGCGCACCCACGCTCACAACACAGGTGTAACAGCACACTGGGCTAAAAGGCCGCGCTTCTTTCGAGCTTCCTCCTTTTTTTGTCTGTTTCTGGAAGCATCTGTAATTACAGCCAGGGGAGCCAGCTAATGCTACGGCTAACTAGGAACTTTAGACCTTTGAAAGTTTCAGCATGTGCGTGTGTGCTTATGTGTGTGTGTGTGTTTGTGTGTGTTTGTGTGTGTGTGCGCGCGCGCAAGCCAGTAAATGGAAGCCAGAGAACAAGCAAGGTGAAAGTGTTTTCTTCTTGTTGTGTCAAATAATTGCAGAGACACAGAGATGGGACTGTTGCTCCTGTTCATCTGCAGCGTTTCAGCTTCTCTTTCATCCCATCATTGGTTATTCTCCACACTACCCCCCACCCCGACCCCCTCTATGGCTCTTTTCACATTCATTCATTTGCTGATGTTTTGTCGAATTCACCTAGGTGGAATATAATCACTCATTGCAGAGGAATAAGAGGCCACAGTCACATTTTCTAAATAACACAGGATTAAATTATTCAGACTACATTGCTCGATAAAGGCTACACAATGTGGAACTGATTTTCTGTAAAGCTTTGATGAATTTTACAGTCTGCTTCTGCAAACCGTCTCACTTAACGTGACGTTCTCTAAATATTTCCTAAATATTTTATTTAGACCCGTTTTTGAGGTGCTCGAGCTCCCATAAATTTCAACATAGCACCCCTAAAACTGACCGTAACAGTCGCAGTAGTAATGCATTTTAATATTATTTTCTGACATCGTCTTCTAATATTATATTTTTCGCCAACCTTTCCACTGAAGACAGAACAGGTTTTAATGTCTTGATGTCTTGATGTCATGATGTCGCAGTGCACTCACACAGAGGCATTGTGTGCTTCTGCAGCGATGAATAAAACTTGCATTGCATAAAGAATGAAGAGGTCATTTCAGTACAGATTTACAGAACTTAAAAAGTGTACTGGAGTATATTTGCTCTCTGAATCGTGTCAAAGACGTTAGCTACATCAGTTAGATCAGCGATGTTCAACTCGTTTACATCATGGGCCACATAACAAATGACACTCCCCTTTCTGTTAGCATAAAAATGTTTTGCTACACATTTAATCCCATTTAATATGAAAATAAGTGCAGTTTCAACAGTATTGTCTCTGTTTTTTTTACATGAGAGAAATGCTGCTGTAGAAAATTAAAGAAATCTGTCCATTATAAATAAATAGATAGTACTGTAATACTGTAACTTCATAGTAATAAATAGTACCTGTTATTGTTTATTGATTACTTGACTACTTTGGTGTAGCATCACGATCTCTGACCCAGCATTTTCAGTTTACATTTTGAGTTCTTAAGTTACCCCTTTAAATATGTTGAGTAAAAGGATTATCATTTGGTTGCCTTAAGTTTAGTCTAGTTGTGTTTTACTTAGGTCTTCTGTGTTAGTCTCATGTTTTTTGTCTTCTTGTTCATGTTGTCAGGTTTGTGTTGTCATGTCTGCGTTCCATGCTGTTTTCTGTTTTATTGTGAAAGTCCCTGTCCTGTGTGCAGTGTATCTAGTTTTGCTTCCTCTTGTCTCGTTAGGTCTTATTTGTCCCAGCTGTGTTCCCACCTGTTCCCCATCCCCTTATTATCTCTCTAGCTGTGTCCCAAAACGTAGGCTGCATCCTTCGTAGGCTGCATTTGAAGGCCGATTACGTCACAGCCAGGCGACGAAGGCTGTCCCAATTTGTCGACTCCTTCAAATGCGTCCTTCATTTCCCCGAATTTGAAGGATGGGTCAGGTGTGTCCTTCGTGGCCCACCATATCCCAGAATTCATAGTGCGGCCCAGCCAATTCCAGTTTCCAACAATGGCGGCCGCTACTAAGTTTTAATATTACTCTTATTAATCTTTCTGGGTCACAAAATAAACTATTAACATATTTTCAGGTGAGAAAGTAGCTGTGTAAACTTCAAATATCTGCTTGGTTTATCAAGACATCGCATATTTGCAAAAGTGCGCCGACGTTTTCGGAGACGCCTGTTACCCACCCGCTCGATAGCTAGCCGGGGGGTTCAATGGTCACTCGAGCCGGCGAGAGCAGCAGAATCCCGGCTTCATCGTTTTCAGATGCCCGCTGTCTTCGCTACTCAGGTTAAACATGATATATAAGTCACTTGGATAACTTAAAAATGTAACTGTTTGGCTTTTTTCGGTGTTTTATTTGTTCCAGAGTAAATTGGTTTGGCTGAGATCAAAGTTATTAGATTAAATAAAACTTTATTAATCCCCCGGGTGGGTTCCTCCGGGATTTTCACACAGCTGAATAAACGTCAAACAGAAAACTGATTAAACAGAAGTGTGAGATGATCGACAATTTACGCCAGTGTCCTGTTATATTTTAGATAGCACGGAGCAGACAGCTGAGTTTATTAAACTCCACCAAGACAGCGGTGACGCAAATCTGTAGGATAGACTGTCCCATTTCACAGCCTCGCACTTCTGGCCTTCTCGGTCTTCGAAGGACCTGGCCCACGTAGACCGCGAAGGCCGGGTCCTCCAAAGGATGCGGCCTAGGTTTTGGGACACAGCTTCTGTGTACTTCTGTGAACACCTCTGAGCGAGATAACTCGAGATTTTTTAGCAAATTTTAACCTTCTGAGCCTCTAGGCTGCTGCTGTATAACTAGTTGATAGCCAAGGGCTGATGTACTCTGTCTTAGTTTGTTAAAGTTTTCCTGTTCTGGTCTAATTGTCCTTCAGTGGTTGTTTACAGCTCTCAATCCAGGTAAGAGTGAGCTAAATCGACTTTACCTGTAAACTACAGCCTGTAGTATATCTTCATTTACAATATTGTTAGAAACTTTATTGGGTTGTAAAGTCTGTCCCACTGTTACTTTTACATTTGACAGTATAAAGACTCGGAGAGGAGGACAGACAGCAAAAAGAAGCAGGCAGCGATGGACATGTGGTCAATGTTAGCACCACAGTGTAAAGCCAAGGTAGCTTCTGTTTGACCACATTCACCGATAGTGATTTCACATGACTGGGCAGTGTGTTATACTGTTATCAAACGTGTGGCCACAGCCTGCTATTGTAATAATAACTGAAATTACTGTTGTGCTATTTGAATACAATGTGTCTGTGTGTGAATGTCAGAACACAGAATTTTAACATGCATTTCTTACATGTTTTGTGTAGCACGTTTAAAAATGTCAGTGGACACTCATTAGTGAGAATTTTGGCATTTAACAGGACTCATGGCTTCAACATGATGGCTGGCACTACACGGACTGGTGTGCGCGATGACGTGTGTTGAGTCTGCACTGTAATGGATATAATACATGAATTTGAAAGCCTTGTAAAAGCAGCTCTCTTACCAGTTTCTTCTAGTCCAGGTGTAGGAGGTGGCAGTGTGATTGTTATGTCTGTACTGAATAATGCTACTCTAACTGGTTGATGATTCGGTGATCCTGTGCATATTTCTCCTCTTATCTGCAACAGCACAGATAGTTCTTCAGCTTACTTCTGAACAACCATCACCATTGATCCTTTGCCTCAGGTTTCATACCGAAAGCATCCACCATAAAACTGCAGTATTATTTTGAAATCTGTGTTATTCTTCTGAATTATCCTACAATGGTTGTTCTTGAAAGCATCATTGTGACGTGTATGCAGTTGAATTGAGGTTTACAATGGTGAAAAGGGGCTGGTAAAAGTTTGATCCTAGAATCAGAATCGCCCCTGTTTCTTTGTTCCTGATTATCATGTGTGGATTTCTTTTTTAACGTCTTCATAATGCTGGATCGATGCCGCCACTGTCATTTTTTCTTTCTAATCTTGTCCAGCCTATCCCGAGTCTGAGCGACTCAGCACCTTCACTGCAGACACATGTGTGTACTAATGTGTATAATGCTGTGGTAACTTATGAGCAGGATATTGCAAATCCCTGTAAAATCCAGTATAACAGAGACTCTAAATGGGATTCAAATCTGGGCTTTGACTAGACCCTTTCATAACCATTTCTTCTTTTTGAGCCATTCCTCGGTGGATTTGCTGTGCTTAGGACCATTATCCCATTAAAAAGGTCCACTTCCGGTCCCATACAAGCTTTTCTGTTGAAGAAATTGGTCATTATTTATGAATGAGCCTTCAACTGTCGCACTTCAATTATAATTTTACGGGTATGATGGTGTGATAAATGTAGAGCAATACTTCCTTTTTCAATGTGACTTTGGTTTTTGTTTAAATTATGACAATGAAGATGACGTGTCATTATCTTTACTAAGAGCCACTTTCACCTAGGGTCACTTTTTTGCTTGTTCAGATACATAAAATCACAATAATTAGCGCAAGCTTAATTCGAAAACGTTTTCAGTATGAGCGACATACTGTAAAAATACTGGAAATAGATTTGCTCTCTTGTCCTTACCACAGAGGGTAGCTCCGCATGTTTGATTTGGCAGTTGGAGTTTTACACCGGATGCCCTTCCTGATGTAACCCCAAAGGGGATATTTGCCTCAGAGCATAACTTTGAATAAAGATAGATGTTTATATACGGGCTCTGCTGTTGCAGTTGGCTCGAAACACTTTCTGAGGGACACCAGAAGAACATACTCTCAGTATTTTTCCAAGTAAGTAACATCATAAGCTATCTTGTGAAGTCTCCAAGTGTCATGATAACTTGTTCTGGAAGCTAATATTTTGAAACCCACAACACTGTGATCCATCTCTTAATTGCTCCCTGTGGTGAAGGAGAGACTGGGATATGGCTTGTCAGATTGTGTAGCCTTTTTTGGCAGTTGTGATGTGTTGTGTAGCATTATCATCTGCTTTAGGTTCACAAACTTGTCCACACTTTGCTGGTAATGCACAACCCTGATTTTTTAGCCCGTCTTAAAAAAAATTTTTTTTTAGCCCTCTGTATAAAACCCGGCCCTTTTCCAAACACTCATCTATTGTAAGCTGTTTTAAACATGGAGGTCAGCTCTGAATTCTTCTCAACATTACTTGAAAAGCTACTGTCATGACTGAATTGGATCAAGAGAGTGTATATAAAAGATTCAGTTCATTTTTATTTATATAGCACTAAATCACAAAGACAGTCTCCTCAAGGTGCTTTATATTCTAAGGTAAAGACACTACAGTAATACAGAGAAAACCCTAGCAATCAAACAACCTGCTATGAGCAGGCGCTTGGCAACAGTGGAAAGGAAAATCTCAGTTTTAACAGGAAGAAACCTCTGGAAGAAACAGGCTCTTGGAAGGGCGGTATTCTGCTGTGATGAAAAGGAAGGAAAACAAGGCGAAAAAACAAAACAGTGAGGAAGAGAGCCAGAGATTAATAATAAGTAATGATTAAATTCAGAGTGGTGTGTAAGCACAAAAGCTGAGTGAACAAGAAACATTCAGTGCATCATGGGAAGACCCCAGAAGCCTAGACCTATTGCAGCATAGTTAAGGGAGGATTCTGGGTCACCTGATCCGGCCCAAGCTATATGGGCATTGTCACTGTGACGTCCTCCATTGGTTTCCAAAGTCCCACTGTGAAACTTCAAGCTAGGTATTTTGTTTGCTGTTGCTGTCATTTTGACCATTTTAGCATTTTGTAACCAGATATCATGAGTGTGAGCAGATCTGACTGAAACCAAGGGATATCGTACACTCATTGGCAAGCAACTTGTCAGTCGCATATGTTATGAGCCATTGAACATAACCTCCTTTCTGACTCTAATGCTGAAACCATGCAAAATTAACTTCATGCTGTACTCAGACTTGAAACTACCATAAACTCCATAAACTCATGACGACAGTGGTCACTGAGGTCAGAATAAGGAGGCTGAGAGCAATTTTCCCATAGATGTCTACACAACTTTGTGTGCTTTTGAAGCCACAGGAGTCGCCTCCTGCTAGTCACTAAGAAAAATACGGGTTAAAGGCATTTCTGCACTGGCTTTACTTTTCACACCTGGAAGCTAAGACCATCTTTTATATAAAGTCTATGGCTGCATCCAACATTAAACCTTTTGAGCTGTCAGTACTCTTAACCTTATGCTATCATAATATGATATTTTTGGCTTTTGAAAGCTGTTCTTTTTGTTTGCAGCATATATGTTGGCTTAAAGGTAGCATCTACACGCAGAGAAATGTGCACGCATGATGAGACGACGTGGAGCCCTTCAGCTGCTGCACGCGACGGTTTCATTTCTTAGCCAAGCTTGATTCTTGCAGCTAAAGCAAATGGTATGCGTTTGTACTCCAGTCCCTCATTTGGGATTCAACAACAGAAGCAGATACGGACCATCACACAGCCACTGGTGCTTACAGCTAGCTCGCACACGCTCTCACACATACAGAAATCTTGTGTTCCACTGTATGCGGAGCTGAGTTATCAGACGCTTTGTGACTATGTCATCGCTGCCTTTAGACACATTTCAAAGCAGGCTTTAGCGTGCGTTATCAGACTAATCATACTGTCTCGCTAATGTGTTCATTCTGCTTAAGCTCCCTTGTTCCTCTGGGCGGTATATATTTTACATTGATGAGAATTCTAGTTGTTGGGATTTTTTATACTGTCCATCACATACCTGAATAAATCCATTAAAGCTATAACACGCTAATACATGTGGCAGGTTGTTGTTTTTTCTTGCTTTCAATAAGAGAGGGGGAAAAAAATTCACTGCTGACTTATTGCTTTCAAATTACAAATATTATTATTTTTTTGCTTCACTGGAGGCAAATAACACTAGAAAATATCCGAGATAATCTATGACTTTTTCCCCCCTTTGTCTAATTTTTATAATTGCATGCAGTGGTGCATGTAAACACAAACTTCATCAGATGGATTGATTTAGTGTTTGGATAAACAGCTCATTTGGGAAGTTCAACTGGAAAAATGATTCAGTAAAGTAACTGTAGCTGCATGTGCTGACAGATGTGGGTTGTCTTGTATGTAAAGTAAACACAGATAGAGCTGTGTTTTTCTTCTGTGCATCAGTTAAAAAAAAGACACCTTTGAATGTTGGGGAGCTTCTTTTTCTTTCTTTTTTTTAACAGCTCTGTGGCTTTTAAAAGTGGAACAGTTGCCATGATACAAATATTATAATATAACTGTGCTGATAAGGATAGGAAGGATTCTGGAGCAAAATAAATGTGTGTAAAAGACACAGCAGGGAAGCGGCACAATGAAAGTGTGAAGGGGGGGGGACGCTGTTGATCATAATTGCTGGTGGTGAAATTGCTGGTCTGTATTTCCCCCTTAAATTTCCCCATGTGCCGCGGTCCGCAGGGGCTCCAACATGTGCAATTATTTCTACTGGAACGGTTCGGCTTGAACTTCAATATCACCTCCTCCGCCCCCCCTGTCCTAACGTTCCTCTCCCGCTCCCTCCTTCTTCCTTCCCCATTCTGACCAATTTGGGGTGGCAAGGCGATGGTTATCTAAATGCAAAGCGATGCTGTAATAGCACTCACCGAGGAGGCATAAACGACTAGCGAGACCCGGAGATGGAGGGAAGGGAGGGTGCAAAGAGGGGGTATCAGCACGAGAAAGAGGAAGATGCCGATGTCGTGTGAAAAGCAGATTCTCAGAGAGGCAGAGGAAATCAAGGAAGAGAGGAAAACTAGAAAAGAGAATGAAAATAAAATATGAATGGGGGTGGGGGTGGGGGCAAAGAGGAGGCTTTTAAAAAGAGGGAAAAGACGTGTGAGAACACAGAAGAGATGGGGAAATGATGGAAAACAGATAGGAAAGAGGGATGAAGTGCAAAGAGGAAGGAGATGAGGAAAAATGATGCTGAAGAAAATAAAGTGATTCTACTCAGCAGAAAAACAAAACAAAAAAAAAACCCCACTGCTTGTTCAAATGCCAAAAACAATTTGCATCTACCTTAAAAGGACCACTTTTGATGATATGAATAATTACTGCTGACTCTGACAAGCAAAGTGGTGTCGTTATAGGGCTGCAACAGCCCGGAGACAGTAGAATGGAAGAGATCCTTCTTTTCTTACAGCCAGCAGTCAGTATTATAAATTTAAAGCTGTCATAATCAATATTCATCACCCCATCAACAGATTAAATGACTGTGCATATTAAGGACTTTATTTTTAGTGATGATAACACAGTCAAAGGCAGTTTGGTGTCTGTTAGCTCATTGTTTCTGTTTCTATGCTCAACCTGCCCGGCAATGAACAACAAAAGGATAAGCAACTGGCAAATTATGAAAGATAAGCTGAAAGTAGAAGCGCCTGGTGTTTTTTTGTTCTTTTTTTTTTTTTTGCCTGTCCCATTTGGTTCTTTAGCCGTCAGAATTGTTGTCTGAAGACCAACAAGGATACCCAATGGATTTATTTTGCCAAATGGATCATCACGGCCTATTATTGGTCCATTTGATCGACCTTTATTGTTATTATTTATTTTATTTTATTTTCAGTTGTTACAGACGGGACAGACATGAGTGAAGGATAGGAAAGGGAGAAAGAAAGAAGAAGGAAAAGAAAAACAGAAGGGGAGAGGGACAGTGAGAAAGGGGGAAAAAAATCTCCTGGATCACCTGTTGAGAGAGAAAGAATAGAAAACAAGCAAAAAAAACAAACAAAGCAACATACTAAACACAACACCATCGCATTAATCTAGCTAAGTGTAAACAGCAGTAAATACTAAATATTGAATGTTGTTGTGCAGCACGCAGGACAGACAGCGCACAATGTGCTTTGAAGTAGCAGCCAAGAAAGGTGTGATTTAAGTGTGCACACCTGTGTGGATCAGCGCACTTGTATTCAAATGGTTTCCCCATGTAATGGTCTGCTAGAGGATGTAGAGAGCCATAGCCCTGTCCCCCAGGGCATGAAGCAGGCATGGAGGAGATCCAGGCCCCAGACATCCAGAGGCCCCAGGAGGACCACCGAAGGGGCATCCGTGCCACCCTCATGGGAAGGGCTGAGGATCCCCAGACAAGGGGTCATCCAGTAGCCACCGAGCAGAAGCTAGAGGGGGCTGCACCGGCGTGCCCGCCAGCTCTGCCGGCAGCCAGCTGTGCCAGAGTGAACCGAGCCGCAGGCCCAGAGGCCGGAGGCCCGAGGGCCCCCCGTGCCCCGGAAGAGGCCTGACCGAGCAGCAGGCGCCAGGCCCCGCCAAGTAGCCACCGGGACTGAGCTGGTACATACCTGAGCGCCCAGCCCCGGACACCAAGAACCACCAATGCACCGACCCCTGAGGGCATCAGTCACCGGCAGGGAGTGTGGTGAGGGAAGATAGGCCTCCACACTTTGGAGGGCCTGGGAGTTCCCAGAGAGGTGGAGTCTAAGACCCGACCTGACATATTGGTCGTGTCCAAATTCATGGGCTGCATCCTTCTGAGGACCCGGCCTTCGCGGTCTACGTGGGCCGGGTCCTCAGAAGGTCGGGTAGGCCAGAAGTAAACAGCTGGGGAAATTGGATGGTCTAGCCTTCTGATTAGTGTCACCGCTGTCTCGGTGGAGTTGAATAAACTCAGCCGTCTGCTCCGTGCTATCTAAAATATAACAGGACACTGGCGTAAATTCTCGACCGTCTCACACTTCTGTTTAATCAGTTTTCTGTTTGACGTTTATTCAGCTGTGTGAAAATCCCGGAGGAACCCACCCGGGGGATTAATAACGTTTTATTTTATCTAATCTAATCTAATAACTTTAATCTCAGCCAAACCGATTTACTCACGAACAAATAAAACACTGAAAAAAGCCTAACAATAACATTTTTAGGTTGTCTAAGTGACTTATATGAAAATGATGTGCCGGGAGTTGTGCCGTTCTCGGCGGCTTCAGTGACCCTCGAGCTCCCGGCTTGCTATCGAGCTGGTGGGTAGCAGATGCTCCGAAAACGTCGAAGCACTTTTGCAAATATGCGATATCTTGATAAATCGAGCAGATATTTGATGTTTACACAGCTACTTTCTCGCCTGAAAATATGTTAAAAGTTTATTTTGTGACCCAGAAAGATTAGTAAGAGTAATTTTAAAACTTAGTAGCGGCCGCCATTATTGGAAACTGGAGTTTGGCTGGGCCGCGCTATGAATTCTGGGATATGGTGGGCCACGAAGGACACACCCGACCCATCCTTCAAATTCGGGAAAAAGGAGGACGCATTTGCCGGCTGCATTCGGAGGAGTCTACGAATTTGGACAGCCTTCGGCGCATTGCTGTGACGTAATCGGTCTACAAATGCGGCCTCAGGAGGATGCAGCCCATGAATTTGGACACGACAATAGACACAGACAAACAGGCACACACAGATGCAAACATGCGTTCCCACCCTCATGCACACATATACAAACACTCAGCACTCACCCAACGTAAGGATTGACATAAATGGACATGTACACACAATCACACTCCCCAAACAAACTCTATACCCAGGGTCCAGGTACCCTCGCCCCCAGAGGGGGAAACGGCACCCAGACCCAAGAGATGTTACCCTTCCCCCCGGGGTGGAGGCAAGCAGACCGCCCCAGGCTCCGCAGCAGCAGGGAGGCCAATCGGACAGCCACCATCTCCTCCCAGCCCCCCCCGCCCCGATGGCTAGTAGAGAACGGGGGTGTGTGAAGACCCCATACCTCCCTCCTCCCGCTCATGTGTGGTGTTGCTGCGTGTTGCTCTAAAGTGCATTTAAAACAAGGGAGAGCATGGTGCTGCTGCCAGAGAGCAGCAGGTGTGAGCACGGCCCCTCCCGAGAACCCTCAATGTCTACATGGATTTAAAATTGAGAGGTGGGCACCGGCGCCAGAGGTAGGTTTGAATACACAGACCGTCCACTGGACACCGTTATCGTGCCCACCCTCAAGGCCCTATATATATGTGTGTGTTATGAGAGTGTAAGTAATGTGGATGTCTAAGTTGTGAGATAAAATTGAGGCACAGGTGGCCAGAAGGGGATCGAGGAAGGGGGGGGGGGATGTCTCCCCTGCACCCTGGTGACACACCTGAACCCCAAGGCCCTACCTGTGTGGGTGGGTGTGGTGGAGCGGGAAGAGGGAGGTAGCCGGGGATGGGGAGAAAAAGAAGGGAGGGGAGGATGCCCCTCCCTAGGGCCAGCTCCCCCGCTGACCCCAGTAGGCACCCCCGTCCTCTGGTACCCACCAAGGCAAGGGAGCCCAGGCCCATCCAGACCGGGGCCTACGGCCGTGAATCTACACGTGTACGTTCCTTTTTACTTAAATTGCTTTGGAAAACACTATCTAACATCATTAAAGTGCTGGTTAAGGTTAGGAATAAGGTTAGGGTTAGGGCTGGAATACATGTATGGAACGTGTATTACAGCGGGAGTGTCATTCTACTGGATTTCATCCCAGGGTGTAGCATTAGAACGCGGAAGGTCACCTTTTGCGTTCCTCAGGAACACCTCGGGACTTGACAAATCGTCAGTATATTACGCCTCGGGAGTGAAAACGTGGGGCTCCTATTGCTGTAGCTGACAAACAATGCGGTTAATTTTACAAATGGCCCATCCAGAAAGCTTGCGCTACAGTTTGAGTTTGTGAAATCCTAGTATTTTATCTGTTACCTAGCACTGATCTGTGTGATCTGTGCAATACTTTGGTCTCAGTGGAATTACCATCCCCACCCTACATGACCATAGCCCCTCCACCCTTATTTATTTATTTATTATATTATATAACTGCCCTTGTATATAGCCCCACAATGTTTCTATTTCAATGTTTCTTACGCATACACCATGTATAAGAAACTGCACAATGACAATAAAAAGTCTCTAATGCACCCATATTAGCATATTAGCATGACCTGATAAGTTAGGTAATGCTACATAATATTTGGAAAAAAAACACAAGTTTCAAACCAGAACAAAGTGTTTCGTGTACAGTTGCGATCAGTCACTCCAGCTCTACTAGTCACAACCAAATAACTCTACATCTTTCGCATGTGTAACAGAGATAACAATAAAATATTGAAGTGCTTTGAATTAATGCCAGTGAAAGAGAATTTAACTGAAATGACAGATCTGGAGAGGCAGAGGGTGGAAAAAAACAGCCAACCAACCGAACTGTTAGTGACACCATTTTCTTGTGCATTCCACACCAGAGAAACTATTCAAATGAATAAAATGTGTGTGAATATGTGTTATTGTGTAACAGCCCTATCCTTTGTCCGTTAACTATGGGAAAACTATGATGGGAAAAGGAACACACTCACTGATCTTTCTCCTTCAGTACACTGAAGGCGTCACCTCTTAACTTGTCTTCAGCCCAGTTTGTCTGTCTGTCTCCTTACCAAAGTGGCAGCATTTAGCTCATTGATTTCCTCCAGTCAGTCCCTGCGATTAATCCGAGACAGGCACCTCGCCCTGCATTCTTAAAAGCAAGTCTTCCACTGCAGAGGCTGGCAAACAGACAGGCTGTTCTCACTGACAAATTTTCTACAATCAGGCGTACTCTCTGTGCTTTTTTTCCTTCATTTGTTGACGACAGGGATGCTTCAACAGTTAGGTTATCAAATGGGGAAATTATGGCTATTAGTCTAGATTAGCGGTGTCATGGACCAGCTCACAGTCCAGACAAATAAGGGAGACCAGACAGAGGATCGTGAATCGAAATGAGCAAAATTTATTTAACTGGATAAACAACTTTGAAATATGCTGTCAGTCGTATCAGCAGTGTGTGCGTAATGGGGGCATGGATGTGAGTGAGCGCAAATGTGTGCAAGTAACAAAGTTTATCGAAGGCAAAACAAACAAAACTCCTGCTTGCTGAGAGGAGGAAGAGAGAGTCAGGGAAGCGATCTTCAGCTGTGATCTGTGCTTTTCAGTGGCTTAAAGCACAGCCGACTCATAAGACGCACAGATGAAGATTGCGGAAACCCAAAAACAAAGGGATGTATTTGTGCTTCCACGTTTTTCTCAAGGTTTTACACTCCAAACTGCACGACTATCAAAAATGTTCTGCGAGACAACAAAACACGCCCAAGGCTGAAATCACATCTATTATTGCTGTCAAATTATCGATCCTGCTCCCATTGCAAACTACATTGTAATATTCTGTTCTTTTGTGTCCTGTTCATGAAAAATCTTCCGCGTTACGTCAATGAATTTGTAGGTTGTAAAAGTCCAGAACAAACTTTAGAAACCCGTCAAGTGTTGGTGCCTGTCTGTCCACACAGAACTACACCAGATTACTTTCTTTCACTTTCAAACCATTTTCACATGATAAACACACTCTGAGGTCTCAGAGTGTAGTTTTTTTTTCCTCCTGAATATAAAGGGCCAAGGTTGCCACAGAAAGAACGAAGACCTTAAGTTTTTGTACGGCTTTTCTATGTGCTGCTGTACTGCTTTCAGAGCCTTTTCACTCTCCACCATAGAGGTTCACAATAATCCAGCTTCACTTATAATGACAGCCCTTTCTCAATAGAGGAGTCATTTTATTGAGATGGCATTCACAATCTGTGTATTTGTGTGCCTACACAGAACAAGTGCTCTTAGCGAGGAGGAGAATGTCAGGGTAAAACTGACAAAAAGATTTGTTTTCTAAAAGAAAATAATATGTCTAATAAATTGCTACACATTAAAAGCTGCCACTCAAGGCCAGGTTGCACACTCACCTATCATCATCAACAGAATTTTAATGTCCCTGCAGCGTTTTCGGAGCCATGTTGCTCCAGAATTTGTATTGCAACAACTGAGCCTGGCACTTGCGTTTAGAGGTTAGATTCTAGGAGAAACTATTTGGGACTCCAGCTGAACATGCTGTGCAGGAAATGTTTGTGATATGATGTTCAGAATCAACTCCAAAAGGCATATATCCACTGAGACCCACATTGCTGACTTCATATTAGAGTTGAATCAACTTTTTCTTGGGTTTCCTGGGATTTCTCAAAAGCCTAAGGCGAAGTAAACAAGCAGTTTAGCACTGATGTTCTTTAACCCACAAAAATAAATGAAAGCTAGTTTCTAAGCAAAAGAAAGATACGGATAAAGGGAAATGATGCAAATTGATGAAAATGGAAGGGAGAAGCAACTCGTAACTGACAGAAAGGAAAAAAACAGATGAAATTGTTAAGTCCAGTATGTAAAAGCTGTTTATAAGATGTTTTTAAAAGTATTCTGATATACAGTCTGTCCAGCCACTCAACCAAGAAATATGTAGATACAATTCAAAGTACTCACCAAGTTCCCACATCCCTGGAAAAGCAGCAATCAACACGTTCTCACTCCTAAAGCGTAACATTTTACGCTAGGTGACAAATCATTGATATCTTATGATATCTTACACTTCCAGGCGCACAACACATCCTAGATTACGAAATTGGAAAAATGAGGAAACACGAGAGCCGTTTGGAATTAATCTACACATGTACGTTTGTTTTAAGGCTATAGATGGGCTGGAATAAATGGCTGGAATGTGTATTACAGTGGGAGCGTCATTCTACGTCATTATTTTACAACGTTGCTTCATCATTTGTTGATGCACAGCTCTCTTTATGTCCCACCACAGCATTTCAGTCTGGTTGATGTCTGGACTTTGTGACTGGGCCATTGTAACACCTTGACTCTTTTCTTCTTCAGTCATTCTGTTGTATCTTGGCTGCTGTGCTTTGGATCATTGTTCTGTTGAATGAACCGCTTTCAGTCAAGCTTTTAGCTGTCTGACAGATGGCCTCACATTTGACTCTAGGAAGCAAATGTCACTGGAGGCCCAGGGCCTGCAGTCAAATCATTACCCCTCCACTACCATGCTCGGCAGTTTGTGGTGATATGTTGTTTCAGTTCTGCCAGATGTGGCATTCCAGCCAATCCTGGATGGTTCAAGGGCGACCTGTGCAAAACATGCTTACAGCTATAGTCAGTTCAGTGCTTGGTTTTGCCAATATTCATGCTGTCTGATTTTATCTTTCTGGGTTTACTGTGTTTGGACAGATTTGAATGGAGCTGCAAAGTCAGCCTGATTCAGATTTTAAGGAACATATAATAATAACAAAATGAAATGAGAAAATACAGAGCAGACCACAAACACTTTAGGCTGGATAAATAGCATTATATAGAGTGAGATGTGTGTAATGTGAGTACATGTGAAGGAAAAGACAGGAGGAGAAATCTAACCTGATTTTTGTGCCAAGCATGCCAGTGCATGGCAAGTTATTTATGTAAGAACCAGAAAACAAGATAAGATAAGATAAGATAAGATAAGATAAAACTTTATTCATCCCTCGGGTGGGTTCCTGTGGGAAATTTGTTTTCCAAAAAGCACAGCACCGACATAAGTTACAGAAAATGCTGTTATCTTATTGTTGTGTAAAACTATAGAGCAGCTCTCCAAAACTGGGAATGTCAGATTAAAACCAGATGGAAAAGCAGCTCTAACTTTGTTTCAAACCCCTCTAACCGTGGGGTGAGCTGACCCTTGCAGTTCAATTTCAAGTCTTGCATGAGAGATGCTTTAGAGATAATTGGACCTTTTAACAAGAACTTTAAGAACTTATCCACACTGGAAGTGTACACTGATCAGTCATAACATTATGTCCACTGACAGGTGACATGATCTCTTTATCATGGCACCTCTTAGTGAGCGCAACATACAAGTGAACGTTGATGTGTTAGAAGCAGGAAAAATGGGCAAGTGTAAGGAAGTGAGCAAGTTTGACATGGGCCAAATCGTGATGGCTAGATGATCGGGTCAGAGCATCTCCTAAACTGCAGCTCTTGTGGGCTGTTCCCTGTCTGCAGCGGTCAGTATCTATTAAAAGCAGTCCGAGGAAGGAACAATGGTGAGCCAGTGAGAGGGTCATAGGAGGCCAAGGCTCACTGATGGATGTAGGGAGCGAAGGTTGGGCCGTGTGGTCGGATCCAACAAACAAGCTACTGAGGCCAAAAAGGTTAATGCTGGTTCTGAAAGAAGGATTTCAGAAGCAAGTGCATTGTAGTTGTTCGCTTTTATTGGCAGCAAAACGGGACCGACACAATATTAGACAGGTGGTCATAATGTTGTGCCTGATTGGTGTGGTACTGGGCCACCTAGCGTAGAGGAACAACATGTGGGGGAGAAAGTCATTACACTGGGATTCAACAGCACCACATGTCTGGTAAATCTACTTCCTATGTCCTACAAATGCATTATTCTATGATTGCACAACACAGGATGTATAACATACTCACTGACTGCAGTTGGGACCCTGAATACAAATCCTACTCTCTGATGTCAGTATCCTGTGTTTTGTACACTCAACCAATCCTCCACTCAGCCTCCTGTGACTTTTGGTAGTATAATAATTTCACACCTCCTAGGTTGGATACAAATATCGCCAGTGAATGTAATCCAGGCAGAAACTACATTTCCTCCAGAAATTCGTAGGAGGAAATTACAATAGTAATGCGTAATCTATTAGTATAATGTTATATTTTGTTAAGATGGGGGGAAAAGAGTGCAGAATCATCCAGGAACGTGAAGAATATGACCTTTACTTTGTGACCTGAAGCTGATTTCATCTGAATAAGTACTTCTGCTAACACTACCTGTCTATTTAAAGCTTGATGAAGTAAGAAAGTTAATGAACCTGGGAACTCTCTCCCTCCCTCGATCTCTCTCTCTCTGGCTCTCGCTGCTGTTCTTTCCTCGCTCTTCTTTTTTCTGGACATGGAATGAATGAAAGTGAGTCATGAGATTTTAGCCATTAAAAAAAAATCTCTCCGGGAATTAAAAGAAAAATCCCCTCCTGGGCGGCCCTCTGAATTGTTACACAAATTAATCCCCCTTTCCCAATTCCATCATTCGCCCCCAGCTCCCCTTTCGGAATTATCCCTTTTCAATTATTTCTCCCTCCTTTTCTAATTTCTAGTCACCATTGGAAATATCAGTGGTGATGAGAGAGGAGACGAGACGAGTGAGTGCTTTATTAATTGCTCTGATGTGGATTAGATGTGAGCATCGTGGCCACCCCTCCACCCCCTATCCTCCAATCACATTTCAATTAATAACAGTCAGCCAGGCATTGCCTCGAGATGTGCTAGCAAGATGATTGGCCTGTCAGTCAGAGCTGCTAGGCAGCATTTGCAATTTGTCACCGGTTTCCTCCTTCTTTCCCTCCTTCCACTATCGCTCACTCTTGTTTCTATCTCATAATCTTTTTTCCACTTGGCCCTTCTCTCATCTGCGTCTTCACCCAGGTATTTTTTTTCTGCCTTCAAAATCATGCGACATGTCATCCATTTATTCATTTTCCTTATGATAGCTTGGTCAGCATCGAAAAAGACTGTCTATGAGTGTGTGTGTGTCTGTGTGTGTCTGTGTGTGTGTGTCTGCTAAGAGGTTTTCTCTTCCTCCTGAGATGGCATGCAACTTAAAAAACTGTCATCTTGCACCACATTTCATATGCAGTGGGAGACAACACAGCCATTTTCTATTAAGGCCTGCATGCTCTCATGATAGCCTGATATCCAGGGCTAACTTGCAGTGATATACAGTATAAAAACACACTTCAATCTTTTCTCTTTTTGTGCCTCTATTATGGCTCTCTTTTATCTTCTATTGCACTGTGTGAGAATTGATGGCCTGATTGTTTGGTTTTGTTGTTTTGGGGTTTTCTGTTCTTGTATTTTTGACACGTGTTCATTTTTAACCATCCCAGGCATCCTACAGGTGGCATTAACAAGCAGAGGCAAGCTCTCCGTGAAATAAAGACTGACAACTAACTTGGCACATGTAAAGACGGTGTCTACAAATCCCATTTATACAATGTAGGAAATCCCCATAGACTCTTGTTGTTGGCTTGTAGGCAGCAGATGCGGCAGAGCTATGTAATCAGAAGTTTAAAGGTGAACTCAATAAGGGTAAAAAACAAAAAACAAAGCAAAATCTGCAGTTCCTCTAATGACCAGTTGAGGCTGGGAAATCAATCCCAGTAGCCTCCCATGTTAAAATGTCTAACTAAACAGCACCAAAAGACAAGTTTACAGTGTGATAAAAATACAGTTTTAGTCTCTGTGGATGGTTTGCCCTTTCATAAAAATGGTACCATGGCTGAATTTATTTTTATAGCTATACTTACATCACTTACATACTGGCATGTCTTCAAGTTGTGAACCTTGCTATTCCCAGTTACTGAAATGGACTAGCAGCTGTGTTTGTACTTTTGGGGCATGTACTAAATTTAATTAAATTACAAATGAGATGGCGTGTTTTGTGGTAAAGACCATGCAGGAAGTTTGTGCTCCAGCTTTGGCGAGAGAAATTTCACAGCTTACGATTTGACTTGCTAACCAAGCTTGCTAGCATTAGCTGATTGCTGTTACTATTTGTTACCACTTCTGGTTGCAAAAGGCATACTTCTCCATCAATATTCTTAAAGTAAACATCAAATCTGTGGTGCTCTTTCTCAGCATGAAACCGTACCGTTGTGACCTGATCATCACCTCTCTTCTTAACGCACGATCTGATATCGTCGTGTTGGTGTTGTTCCCAGATCATCATACTAAATGTTGTTCCAGGATCAACACTGCAAGTGACCAATCAGAATGTTGTGACGTCATACTTTTGTGACTTCGGGAAAAAACCGCCGTAAAACAAAAAACTGTACTTAAGCTGAGAGAAACCGCCTCTGTCCGCTGATCAACGGACCTTTAATAAACGGTAAGCAGAATTAATATTGTCCTTGCAACACTGGAATTTCATAAATGCAGGAATGGCTTGGCACGCAAAAGAATAACGTCACAACAATGTGATTGGTCACTTGCAATGTTAAACCTGGAACAACATTTTCATGATGATCTGGAAACAACACCAACACGACGATATCAGATCATCCCTTCTGAACCTAGCTTCAGCAGCTGTAGTTACAACAGACGGATAAAACTTTATCTTGAAAAACAGTTATAGTGCACTTCATCTCGATTCCTCTCCAACATTGTGTTAAACAATCAGTTTATAAGTCCACAGCTCTCTTTCCTGTCATCTCCATACATCCACAGGTATGTTATATCCTCTTCAATTCCTGATTCGTCGACTTACCTCCATCCATACCTCTCCTACCACTCTCTCATTTTCTTCATTTGTCAGCCTCTCAACGCACTCCTTCCACCATCTCATCACACTTCCCTTGTTAGTATGTTTCCATAAGGCACATTCCCACACTCCCAATAAAGGCACTTGTCCACCATGTAATTAAACAAGCCACACTATAAAACATGGATCTAATCAACTAAAGTTTACTGTGTATAAAACCTACCCAATCCATTATTTTTTACATGACATGTCCTCCACTCATCTAAAGGGCACAAGTATATCAGAGACCTTACTACTGGTTCAATTGTCATTACACTTAATTTCTCTCTAAAGTGAAACATCAACTTTTCATCAAAAACCCAGAGGACCCCACCCCTCCCCCCCCAAAAAAAGGATAACAATGCATTAGCTGTTAAGTAATCACATTAGCGTAAAGCATAAAGGATGTGGCTAAAGGATGGATCACAATTGTGCAACATTACTCTGCTCAACAGAGTAACTGACATGTATTTATATGGAAATGTTGCCGATCATATCTCAAAGCAGACAGGCAGTGCTGAAAGGTGCTTTTAGCCAAACACGACACACGTCTGTGTTAGCCTCTGTCATTTTTTATCCTGCCTTCTTAATTCATTCATTGCTTTCTCCCTGCATTTGTTTCTCCTTCCTTTTTTCCTACACAGCAAGCTTCAACAGCAATTCCCCTGGTCTTCCATCTATGATGGATAATCCAGAACAACTGGAGAAAAAAATCCAAAAGAGCTTTCAGCAATCTTTCCTGGTGTGTGTGTATGTGCGCGTATACAAATGCGCAATTTTGACAGAGGGTAAATTATCTTTCTGCCAATATTTGGAATTGTGCTACTTGTTATTGAGTCTCTGCAGATGGTTGGCAAAGTCTCCAAACCATTTTATTAAATACTATGTCTTCACTCGTGGTGCTTTGTTTTGTTTGTGTGCGTTTGATGTGAGAGCAGCTCCTGCAGGAATAAAAGCACACTAAGCCTCTGTTTCATGACCAGTGTGTCAGAGGCCAAGCAGCACCACGGAGCAGTAAGCTTAGGTCAGATGTGTTAAGGAAATCAAATCTCAGTCAGTTACAAGGGGCTGAGGTCGAAATCATGTTTATTTAGACTCCCCTTTCAGCTATTTTTAATGGTTTTTCAGCTCTGATAGAGAAATGCTTGAACCGTTTCAGTTATTTTGAGAGGGCAAAGAGTTATTCAGCGCTGACATTCTAATCATCATCAACCTTTCTAAAAATTACACAACCTGACCTTACTGAGCTCCTTGCTTCTTGCAATCAGTAATTTGGTGTGACTTGGAGCTTTACTTTTATACATGCTGAAATTGCATCTTCACCAACGCACGCTTGCTGTCCTCAGCTTTCCATCTGCAAAGCTACAACAGCACTCAGTGGCAGAATCCATGGAACTTGACAATACTGACATATGGTTATTCTTCCAGACATAGTCGGGAAATTGATTTCTCATAGATCCCCGAATTGAAGTGACGAGGGGGACAAATAAAGGTTTTTTGTTTTGTTTATTGAAACAATTGTCTTGATTTTACAGTTATGACAGATGCATTGTGGCCTCTTCGTGGCTGCAAAAAGTCACAAGACTCCACTGAGAGAAGAAATGGGCTGTGAAAACAAACCTGTGCAAAAGTGAATGAACAAAAAATATATTGTAGAAACATTATTAATAAAGAAGCTAATAATCTCTGACAATAGTCTCATCAAACTCCTTCTAGAAGATATCTACTACTCTGTAGCCACATCGGTAATACTCCTGGGCAGTGATGTTGAAACCCTGTCTAAATGAGAGTTCAATTCAATTCAATTTTATTTATATAGTGCCAAATCACAACAGCGGTCACCTCAAGGTGCTTTATATTGTAAGGTAAAGACGCTACAATAATAAAGAGTAAACTCCAACAATCAAGCCTGCTATAAGCAAGCACTAGATGACAGTGGGAAGGAAAAACTCCCTTTTAACAGGAAGAAACCTTCGGCAGAGCCAGGCTCAGGGAAAAACGCCATCTGTTGTGACTGGTTGGAGGTGAGAGAAGGAACACACGACAAAAGACAAATTTTGGAAGAGAGCAAGAGATTAATAATAATTAATGATTAAGACTGGTGTATAAACACATGGTGAGTGAAGAAGAAACACAGTGCATCACGGGAAGTCTCCAACAGCTGAGGCGTATTGTAGCGCAACTAAGAAAGGATTCAGGGTGACCTGGCCCAGCCCTAACTATAAGCTTAATCAAACAGGAAAGTTTGAAGCCTAACCTTAAAAGTAGAAAGGGTGTCTGTGTCCAAAATCCAAACTGGGAGCTGGTTGCACAGAAGAGGGGCCTGAAAACTGAAGGCTCTGCCTCCCATTCTACTTTTAAATATTCTAGGAAATACGAGTAAACCGGCAAGAGTGACGTACTCTACTGGGCTGATATGAGGTTGCTGACATAAGATGGGGGCAGATTATTCAGGAGGAGTGAGAGGCATTCCTTTTTTTCAATGGTCACATGGGCACCAAAAATAATCTTAAACAGCATTCTTCCCTACAAGTTATTCTTCTTCACATGAACAGAGATTGACTACTACTTCGTCAAGGTACGGTACACAGCTCTGGCTCATCCCATGTTAATTCAAGAAAAAAGTACACTCAGTTACATGACTAAAAATGTAACGACTGCATCACTGACTGAATTGTATTTCCCAGGCAGGTCTGCTGATGGGCTCTTTGTCAGCTTAAGCATTTTGGATTATATGCAGGCAGTTCTCTATAAATATATATGTGCTATGTATGTCTCTTACACAGTGCTGCACCTCAAGGAGTGCCAAGTGTCAAGTAGTGCCTCTCATGTGCCAACCTACGAGTAGAGATTTTAACATTTCAACCCTCGACCAGATAACACAGAATCTTCAGTTCTGCTTCACAGCTCGGTGCCTAAAGCACTGGATCCACTGTAGAGAAAAAAGCTTCCCAAGCACGTTGCTGACCCACTGACCTACAAATGGTACTTATACTGTTCAATTCAAGTACCGAACTAGATGTAGTACCGTAGTAGAAATAAAACTCTATAAACAGCATCATTACATTATTATTCATAATTATACCTCCTTTGTGTGAATGTTTACTCGTGCTAGCTATCGCTAACAAACTTATTCAAATCCAAATGACGCTGTTAACCCATGTGTCTAAAATCGAATTGCATATACATTAAGTGGAGTGAATATTGTGTTAAATCAGCCGCAGCCATGGAGCAGCAAAGGCCTTCATTGGCTTCTAGCATCTCCAAAACTGTCTAAAAGAAATAAAAGGAGAGATAGGAAAGAAGTCTGAAAGCCTGTTTTTGAAAAGACTGAACACTCGGCTTTATCTGGAAAAGGTGTGGAATCGCACTGATTGACAACCCAGATGTCCCCTCTGGCTCCCCCACGGAACAGCAGGCACACAGCTGAGCTTAAGGAAGCATGTGAGGAGAAATGAGAAAAGCCTCGGCCTATCTCCTTCTGGCCGGGTGGCTCTGCACTGCTCTGCTCTCGCTCTCTCTCGCACTCGCTCTTCTTTCTTTATTTAAAAGAAACACATGTAGTGTCGGGGCGTCCAAGTATGAAATTCAATTCTCATCCCCCAAACGGTGTTTTTATTAAAGCCTTTACTATCACGGCGAGCAGGCGGGTCTGGCCAGCTCAGCTTGGCTCGGCTCAGCTGTGTAAGTATGTACTGTACAAGGAGGGAGGGAGGGGACGGAGCACATTAGGAAAAGAAAGTGCAGGATGAAGGACGAGAGACAGAGTCTGTGAGGAAAATAGAGAGTGTGAGTAGTGTGAACGAGGCAGCGAAGGATTGGGGCAGTCAGCAGCGGGGCGACAGAGGGGCTTAATTTGCCCAAAAGGCAGCTCAGCCTCTTGTGCAATTTAACCAGGACGTGCTTGACTTGAGCTTGGGTTAGCGCCCCGGCATGGCCCAGTGCACAGAATCAATTGCACATTGGACGGAGAATTATGCTGCAGTCTTGTTTGCACTGTGTATATTATTTTTCATCACTGTAATAATAATGCCCTCAATTATGACACAGAAGCAGCAAAGCAGTCATCAGAAGCAGTGTTCTGACTTTGAGAGTTTTACAGCATCGACTGACTTGACAGTTATTCTTTGTTTATGTAACCAATTAGATTATTTTGCACATGAATGTTCTTTTACAGCAGAGAAAAGGAAACATAGCCTTTGTTTCTACTTGAGCAGGACCCATTTCTTGCACTCTGCTCATATCAAACTTTTTGTGTTGTAATGAAACAGCATTTCTGATTGTGCCAGTGCACAGCACAAGATAACTAAACCAAAACGACCACTGGGACTTACCCTATTTATAGCTAGGAGTAAAGGCTAATCACACATTTGTTTCCCACTTTGGACTGAAACAAATTCTTGACAGCTATTGAACAGATTGCTGTGAAATTCCGTACAGACATCTTCCCCATAAGTTGAATTTTAACACCTTTAGAGGCCCCTTTGTTTTCCATCACCGATTAGGCGTATTAGAGAGGTGAAAGTGAATAACACTGATTATCTCTTCGTTGTGGCACCTGTTAGTGGGTGGAATATATTAGGGAACAAGTAAACATTTTGTTTTCAAAGTTGATGTGTTAGAAGCAGGAAAAATGGGCATGTGCAAGGAAGTGAGCAGGTTTGACATGGAACAAATTGTGATGGCTAGATGACTCGGTCAGGGCATTGCTAAAATTGCAGCTCTTGTGGGCTGTTCCCTGTCTGCAGCGGTCAGCATGTATCAAAAGTGGTCCAAGGAAAAAACAGTGGTGAACCAGTGAGAGGGTCATAGGAGGCCAAGGCTCACTGATGTATGTAGGGAGCGAAGGTTGGGCCGTGTGGTCGGATCCAACAAACAAGCTACTGAGGCCAAAAAGGTTAATGCTGGTTCTGATCAAAATAAGTGCCATAATACACTGTGATTCCCCTTTTGTTGTGTATGAAGCTGCATAGCAACAGAAGTCAGGGTGGCCCTATCCAGTGCCAAAAGTGCCAACAATGGGCACATGAGCATCAGAACTGGACCATGGAGCAATGGAAGAAGGTGGCCTGGTCTGATGAATGTTGTGGCCATGTCGATTATTGGGTGTATGTGTGTCGCATACCTGGCGAACATCTGGCACATACCACCTATCTAAGCATTGTTGCAGACCATGTACCCCCTTTCATTCAAATGGTATTCCCTGATAGCTGTGGCCTCTCTTAGGAATGGTTTGAGGTGTTGATTGGGCCTCCAAATTCCCCACATCTCAATTCAACTGTGCAAATTTTGGATGTGCTGGGCAAACAAGTTGGATCCATAGAGGCCCCACCTCGCAACTTCTAGGACAGGGGTGTCCAACTCCAGGCCTCAAGGGCTGGTGTCCTGCAGGTTTTAGATGTGTCCTTGATCCATCACAGCAGATATAATGGCTAAATTACCTCCTCAACATTTCTTGAAGTTCTCCAGAGGCCTGGTAATGAACTAATCATTTGATTCAGGTGTGTTGACCCAGGGTGATATCTAAAACCTGCAGGACACCGGCTCTCGAGGCCTGGAGTTGGCCACCCCTGTTCTAGGACTTAAAGCATCTGTTGCTAACATCTTGGTGCAGGATACCACAGCACACCCTCAGAGGTCTAGTAGAGTCTGTGCCTCAAAAGGTCAGGGCTGTTTTGGGAGCAAAAGGGGAACCAACAGGGTACTCGGCATGTGGTAATAATCTCATGCTTAATCAGAGTATATGTATAAATGTCATCTAAAAATTCTTTCACTGATTTACTGCAAATGGAGACCATTTGCCTTTAAAGCTTAAATTGCTTGTTTTGAAATATGTTGATTTCAGTTATAAGAAATAGCTTTTACTGTGAAGGCAAATATTCTCTGATTCAGTTTTTTGTCACACTTTTCCAAGTTTCACTTTCGCTCAGCAAGTAGGTGGCAACTGTTTGCAGACAAGTGGAAACTATTGGCAACCGCAGCAGTCTGCTAACAACAAAAGCAATCACAATAAGGTTTTTGGTGTAGCACCCTCTTTGTAACTGATTTCACCCAGTGACCACCAGCAACCTCCAACCACTCCCCAACCTCTTGGGGGGGAACATTTTTACCTAGCAACCAGTTGCCAAGGAGTTGCTGACTTGTCTCTAGTCCTGCGGCCTGTGTAGATCCTGTAGACCAAACTACAGTGCTATATTGCTCACACTGGAAGCAGTCCAGATAAATAATTTTAACATACAATGAGCCATAATGTACTCGTAATCAAACTTTCATTGATATGTTTTATACATATTATAAAAACAGGCATTCAGCAATCTGTAGTTTAATTTATTTTTAAAAAAAAGGATTATTTTTTTTATAATAATATAAGAAAGGGTCTAACTAGACCCCTGTTGTATTTTATGTGGCAATAAAGTCAACACATGTCCACATATGCTGCAATTTTGGCAGTATTACTATGATCAGATTTTTTGTTAAACTGTGTTTGAGAGGTAGCTTCGTAGAAACCAATTAGAGTGTACTTTTTAGACTACCTAATTGTGCAGAATGATGATTCCAAAGGTTTTTACCAAATCTGCTTGAATGCTTAAAATAGTTGTGAAGTGCAATAAACATTAAAATATTGGTATAATTATGCATTGTGCATTTATATTTTTGCAAATCAGATTTACACATTCTCTTCAAACTGCATCAGTTTTAATCAAAGTATATTTCAGTGTTCGGTTTTAAGCTCAACATAAGAAAAAATAAATAAATCAGACTTGCCCAATACTCAGTCAGAGTTTGATCTACTATAAAGCTCCCCCTCCTATTTCCTGACAGTAAATACACAGTTGGGGTCAGCTGACCCTGTCTGTGCCTCAGAGAAAACAACGCATTATGGCTAAACTATTCTGACAGGCCTGCCCTTTTAACACATGAGGAAGATGAAGAGGAGAAGAAAAATTGGTGTTGAATGGGTGGCTGGTTTATGGTTGGTAGTGGAGGGAGCAGTGTGATGGTGTGGGGGTCATAGTGGAACAATGCTAACAAGCAAGCAGCCAGAAGGGAGGAGACAACGATGGAGTGTCATGGTTGGCATCGAGGTTACAAGCAGGGGCATATCAGCAAAGGTGTCTGAATGGCTGATTACATGGGAGGCTCTGCCATTGGTTGCTGAATTTCAGGCCTACATGTTGCACAGCTGACTGACTGGATTTCTCACCAACAGGCTGGCTTGTTGATTCGGTAGCCAGCTGCATGGCGGTCTGACTGGCTGACAGGGCTCTTGACAGGCGCAAAGGTTGGCTGGCTATCTCTGTGGATGGGTAGCTGGCTGTCGGTGCATTCATTATTCATCTTCTGTTTCTGATGATGTGGGTCAAGCTTAGTTCTAGCCAGCTGGGGCTGTAGACACACAGACTCTGCAGCAGGCAAGGTCTTCAGGCTACAGCCTAGAGCTACACAGCACAAGTAACATTATTGTGCAGTATCTTAATATAATGTTTTTGCCATGTTTCTCTCTTTCTTTGCTTGAGCCCAGAATGTAGACTCGGCCCTTTTAATCCATGCTGACACACCACAGCACCAGTTCATCCCAGATTCATTTTTTGCATTTAAAACCAATAGATTAACATTTTGAGAACACTTCTTCAGACTTAAACAACAAGATTGCTATGGTTCGTTTCTGTATGGAAAACTACTGCAAGGAGCAGTTTGCCTTATCCTTGGATGTTAAAAACAGCTAGCCTGTGTCATTTATGTAACTGGGACCAGTGGCTTTTTGGAATCTTTGTTCTTAAAAAATTAAAAACAACCTTTTTTTCCCCTTATGATTGGTTTATGAGAAAGAGTAAAACAGCCCTATGAACATGTTGGGAACTGTTTATTAAAATTAAGATGTTTATATGTAGTATTTTTCATCATTTATCATATCATTTTTTTTTTATCACATAAACATTATCAGTTCATTGTTGAGTACAAATTAATGTTTGTGTCTCTTGCTACAGCATTTTTGAAAATGCTGAATCGTGTCTTGGTCTCTTTCTACTGTTCACGCCAGCCAGTAGAAGAAAATACAAATGGAAAGGATTAATTGACTACACATACACACTGTTATTTATAATGGATTTTTCAGGTGAAGCGCATATGAGTGATTTTATACTGGTGCAATATACAACCTGGGTACAAATACCTAATGTAAAGATTTCATTTACCTCTGTCTCTGTGTATCCTCATTCCGTGACCTGACTATCCATTCTTGGCAGCTCAGAAACTCCCATCCTTCTCTGACATCTTGCATTAATTCCAGATGAAGTGAAGAGTTGGGATGGAGATTTCCCTTGAGGGGAGATGGAGATGCTGTGATTAATATTAGTGAAACGGTGGGCTGGAAAACAAGAAAGGGAGGGGAACTGAAAGAATGACGTTGGAGAAGACCAAAATGGGAAGGTGAGGAAGAAGATACAAGATAGGGACACTATGGTGAATAAAAAGATGGGAAAGTGGAGAAAAGATGAATGTTAACATTTGAAAACATGTCACCAAACACAATACACCAATTTCAGAATTTTGAAACTTGCGTGCGCTCCATGTGGCATCATTACGTAACATTTAAGAATAAAACCAGCATCTCTGTCTGCATCTATCAAAATTTGAATTGCTGTTGCTTTCTTGTATCCTCCACAAACCAATTAAGTTGCAATTTATCTCCATTTCTTCTTCTACCTCTGAGTGACGGCATTAGTCATGTCAATGCAACATGTCTCTTTGCAACAGGGCGCTTAACTCAGCTGGTTGCCAACTGGAGGTATTCCTATGTGAAATCTGGCGCATTTTGCAGTTTAATTGCATCACTATTACGTCACTGTTTATCTCTTATTTTATGTTTCAAATGTATAAGAATCTGGCTGGACTGAATGAAAGTAGGAGGTGAATTTGCGTTTATGCAGACAGCAACAGATTTGCAGTTTTCACCAATTTGTCGCAGTCAATCGTTATATTATCACAAACAAAAAGAATGCCACTGCCTACTCGATCCCAGTCAATCAGAAATAGATAGCAGACTGACTCTGTCTTATTGCTCATTGTTTTATCGCTGTCTTAGTGCACCAAAGTCACTCTGAGTGATCCCAACACTGGTCCTCGTCTTTGAAGCAACAGTTTCAGAGGAATGAAACTGCAAATTCATTGCATGGTGACAATACACAGTCTCCAAACACAGTTTTCCCCATTGTGACTGGAGCATTGCAGAGTGAACAAGAGGCAGTTATCAAATAATCAGTTAATTAAGCAAATAAAATAAATGAAATGTTTTATCATCTGCAAACCTATGGGATGTATAAGCCTTAAAAGGCCTACGAATTCTCAAGTTATGGCCAAAAAAGTCCCTTAAGGTAAGAGTGAACTTAACCTTTGACTAAGAAAATCTAATTAGCTTGAAACCATGTTAGCCTTTTGCTAAATGTAAAAAAAAATCACTCATAGCACATTATTTGATTTTAAATTAAAAATAATTGTTTCCAGTTTAGAATATTTTTTTTTTCTATAATTCTTTGCAGGCAGCATTACCACAGCACAATTTTACAGCCAGCAGTTTACTTGGTAGGAGCGTGTCTGAAGTAAGGTTCTGGACATGCCTGTCAGTGTGAGAGTGCTCCCTCTCCCCTGTCTGCAATCCAGCTCCAGGAAAATGCCAGGTTGAGTTTTCAGCCTGAGTGCATGGGATGTGCACAGTGAAACCATCAGTGTCAGCAGAGTACAGTACCTGAAGCAGCCCCAGACACAACGCTGACAGGCTGGAGAGATGTGAAAAGGAATCATCTAGCCAGTCAACCCACAAACATAAAGTGCACATAAATTATATGAAAGAGTTTTTACTTTAAACATTTTTTTCCTATATTTCTTTTGGTTTTTACCCCACTGGACGTGTGGGTGGGCAGTGTGGAGATGCAAGTTTGTGAATGCGATAACTCGAGAACGAGGCAACTTAGGAGTTTGAAATTGATACCATAGGTGTATCTACTAAAAATCCCGCATGAGTTTCAATCTGAGCGACCTCGACCTCAAGGTTTAGGTCAGATGTCAGCTTTTCTGAAAATCTTGTGAATGCGATAACTCAGAAAAGAAGTCTGCAAGGACTGCAGAATGCAGGAGACAGAAGTTAACATCAGGTAAGCATTTAATGCTGACTAGTCCAAAGATAAACATGGTCCACTAACAGAAAGCAAGTAACCAGGAAACACTAGGAAGCACAGAGAAACCAGAGCGAGGAAACACACGGCTACGTGGGGTGATTCGACAAAGAACAAGAGGAAACTGAGGCAACAAATACAAAAAAATATGAGGCAACTTGAAACATTTGGGAAACATAGCAGGAAGAAATCAGGGATGATGAGACAAGCGCAGAGGAACTAAAACTAAAGCACGAGAGAGTTCACAGAAAGTTCTGCACAAGGCGAAGGCTAAGAAAGCAACAACAAGAGACTATCCAAAATCAGTATAAGGCAGAATACTTTCTCTCTTTCAAGAGTGGGTTAGTAAATTAAAAATGCATCAAGCAGACTAGCAGAGTGCACCCTGCTGTCTGATCTGTTCACATTTATCTATTGATAAATAGACAATTCCCTCACACCAGGCTGATGCACTATATGGAACTGGGCACACCAGACCAGAGACGAAGCAGAATTAATCGTTTTTCCTTCAACTTTCACGAACTCGTGCTGCTGGTGGTTTAACTGCGAGTCTATCTGTCGCCATTTGCTGCTCAAGAGGTAGATAACCGAGCTTTTTCCTCAGGTTTCTAATTCTTGTTTCGCGGGTAGAAGAAGTACATCTCAGCATTTTTCCTCCTCCCCATTACAACTCGTGTCTGACAAGAGATTTTGCAGATGTAGTGATTTTCTATCCGTCTGCTGTTCCTCATCTTTGTCCTTTCCTCCAATGCAGTCTGACTTTTACGCCATCTTTAAACACACTGCACATTCATTTGCTACTTTTTTTGCTTCCCTTTCCCACCTTATGTACTCTTTAATTCCTTCCTTCCTCTACTTTCTTCCCCCCCGCAGTACTCAGTCTCCTTCTCCCAAAACAATAATAACAAGCTTAGCGATGCAGCTCGCTGACCGGCTCATACGCCAGAAGAAACTGAATCCCACAGCTCAACACCGACAGATAATCCTCCCCGCAAAGCCAGCTTCCCCTTCTGGAACAATGCTCTCATTTACACCAGAGTGACCCTCAACGTAGTGCAGGAAAAGGCTGAGGAGAGGGAAAGATGGAGAACACAGAGACCGACTGTGGAAAATTATTTTTTAAGAGACACCACTGGATTTTAGAAGACTGTGAAAATGACAAAAAACTTTTCACACAACTGCCTTTTTTCTCCCAAACTAAAAGAACAAAAAAGGAGGCATAGTTCGAAGACTTAAAATGACTGTCATATCCTTCTGCCAACTCCATCACCCACCGTACAGCGCTTGGACGAGTCAGGTTTAAATTTCACACACACACACACGAAAAGCATCAAATGTGACTCTAGGATACTGGCAACCTCGTGGCACCGTGTTCGTCCTCAACCTCTGATGACTGCCAAGACAAACAACAGCAGCTGTGAGGCCCAAACAAGAGGATGTATTATTAGGCTGCTCTTCAAATACATAGCCACTAGCTGGACTCTGTCAGATCACAGCGCAGCACAGATGACCCTGGTGGTGAGGTTGGGCCGAGGGGTTATCAAAGGAAAATGTGTGAAGAACGAAATAAAAGCAAGTGCAAAAATGTTAAGCCAATCCTTCATTCCTTTATCTTTTTTAAGGAAAATGGGAAAAGAGTGCTAACATACATGCAAACACAGTATATGATGCAAAAACAGAGTCGGTACAATTCTAATGAGCTTGGCATGACCACCTTTACTCTTCAGCACTGAACTCTCACTGAACTCTCACAGGCAGCTTTCTCTGAATTTCTTTAAGTAGTCTTCAGGAAAATTTTGTCTAACGTCAAGGTAAACAAACGTAAGTATACAAACTTTGTGTTTTTCATGGTTCCTTGAAAATATCAGTCAGTTTAGTTCAGTTAGTTTGTGACTAACAATGGTTAGTTTGAAGTATTGTGCTAAAGTTTTGCATTTATTGGACTGGTAACATGGGCCTCCAGGTTACATTAAGGATCACAGATATCAATTTATATTTAAGGTGATGATGCTGATTAGATTCACTGACTGAATTCTACCTTTTATACCATCTTTATAGTGTTTAGGGATTAGAAATCAGCTCGTGTGACATGAGCTCAGATCTTATTGAATTGGCTTTGCTTAATTCACAAAGAGCGCTGAATACCCAAGTAGCAGATTGATTACTGATTACAGCCAGAAAACAAAGAAAACATTGCAACAAATTGTTATCTGATTTATCTGATCTACACAGTCGTAGGATTCCCCCGCCTTTCAGTAGGTCTTCAGCATTTACTCTTGCCTTCTCTTGTAGATTCTTACCTGAAGCACTAAAGACATCTTCCTCTGAGTGAAGTGAAGGATCGTCTCTCTTTACCTCAGTTCAAACCCACCATCAGAGCTCTTGTCTGGTAAATAAATTATGGCTGCTGTGCTTCCACCTCCTCTGGATGGTAACTTGAAAGAAACAACATTGGTAGTGTTGCTTTTCTTTTGTAATTTCCAACTTTTGATCCCAAATTGCCAAAGTAATCGATCTGTTGGTTACATCATGAATCTTATTTCACAATGTAACTCAGTAGTTTAGTAGTTCATGTATTCTGTGTAGCTCTGCAGCTGAAGTATTTAATAGTATGTCTTTTGTCTTTCATGCTTCTTAAGCATTAACCATCTTGGCTCAGTATTGAAAAATTTGGAACCACTTTTTAGTCAGTAGGCGGAATACATTCTCTGTACAGATGGCAACTTTAATGTTTCCTAGCTATCTAACACAGGCAGATGTTATTAGGAATTGATGTTGCACGTGTTGTGGCATTGCTTCATGCTTAAGTGTCTTGTCACCATCAGCGTGAACATTTTAGTATTTTATATGTCCAGAGCCTCGAGAAGTTTTAATGTTCATCAAATGCAGCAGCTAGTGTTGCAATTACAGTGTAAAAATGATGCTACTGAGTGCGCAAGTTAGCTTGAGGCCAGCACAAAATGTTGAAATTACTTCACACTGTACTACATAGAGGTCTACTAACATGAGTACATGTAATAAACTAAGTAAGCACAGAGACTTCTTGGAAGTATAATCATCAAGCACATGTTTGCTAATCACATTTGTGATTGTTGATATTGATATTGTAGATAGAGAAGAGCAAGGTTCAAAGTGATGTTGCAGAAAGTGTTTTTTACATGTCTAGTAAAAGCTGTCTGGTCTCCATTTATTATCCACGACCGTTTACCACAGTCACAGTCATATGGATGATCTCTGCGGCAGCTGATGGAGGAATCCAAAACACTTTAAATCAAACTGGATTCAAACACAACAGTAGTGGCAAATTCCCTTTGAAAATAATAGGAGCACATCTCATCAGCTGGCAGTTTAATGTTCAGGCTACAGAAAAGTTATTTCACTGTAACGGATCCAGGATTACATTATACTTCTTATACTCGGCCCTTCTGTGCCTGAAGAGACACCAGGAAACCCTGTTGTTTCCTCTCTACAGGCAGTAGATCTGTCAACACAATATACTGCTCGCCAAGAGTGTATAACATAGATCATAACCTGGATGTTTATGGCTTGTATTAGTGTAATTAGGTAATTTTGCACTCATGGAACGATGTCATGACTTTTGGATGGCCCATTCATGGTTTCTTTTAAATGAAGATCATACGTTAGCTCAGTGGTTCCCAAACCTTTTTTGCTGGGCCCCCCTTGTTTTACAAGAAAAATGTTCGCGCCCCCCCTCGCGCGCGCACGTGCGCACGCACGCGCACGCACGAACACGTCCTCCAACCACACACACCCATATTTTGCTCCATTGCGGTTTATTTCACACCTCAAACATTTAGTAAACAATTAAGCAAATACAAGTAATCTGCAATAAATTACAGGTAGTAAGAAAATAAACTACTAAGTCTTTTACGCTACGTCCACACCTACACGGGTATTTTTGAAAATGCAGCTGTTTCATCCACACGTAAACGGCGTTTCGAATCACTCTGCAAAATGGGTTCAAAAACATAAATAACTGTTGGATGCTGTTTGTCCGTGATTTGAACCGGGGGAACAAATTGTGGCAGGATCAGCCTGATGTTATTTGTATCCCGCTGTAACTTTACTGTATAAAGAGCTAACATCTCCAAAATGTCAGGAGTAGTTAGTCATTACAACAAGTGTTTGTGAACTACAAATCAAGAATGTGGGATCCTGTTTGTCTGTGATTTATACAGCCCAGCGCTGCTCCCAACAAAGGGAAAACCAATTCTGCAGGAGAGACCAACCTCTGCACTTGTGCAGGTGAAACCAAAGGGCAGATATGCTTCACCATATTTTCTAGTCTTTGGCTTAGAATGAAGTTGGTTTGGAAACATATTCAGCTATGCTTCATCTCCTGCTTTGCGTTTGTGTGGGCGCCCGTGCTAGCAGTGTCCAAGCGTTGTTGTTGTTTTTTTTTTTTTCCCTTTTCATGCCGCGCCCCCCCCTGCAATGGCTCTGCGCCCCCCCTAGGGGGCGGGCCCCACACTTTGGGAACGTCTGCGTTAGCTCAATAAAGAAGATGATCTGAAATCATTCATCTGCCATTGTTCCTGGGTTTTCAAGCTGCTAGTCTATTCTTTATATCACTTCCACTTTCCCATGCTATCAAACTCAATACTGAGATCATTACTCTGGTACAATCATGTTCTTGCTCACCTTCTGCGAGCCAGTCGGCCTCTGCTCTGTTTGTTTTAAATCTGAATGCGCTTGTCGTTCTACCTTTGAGTCATTGATGGAACCCACATCCTCCCAATCGCCACCTCATGTCACTCAGAGCCTCATTCAACCCCCCGTCTTCATCTTCCTAACCAACAGCATCTAGACTCAGGGGGTCTCAGTCCTGATTCCTGTCATTTGTTGAAATTCCATTCTATTTATCGCTAAGCAGCTTATCAATTAAATTTTGTATTTCAATAAATCAACTGAAATTCTTCCAAATGACCGTTAATCATTTGGAAGAATTTCAAACGAATTTAATGAAACGAATTTAGACGTGCAATGTGGGGATATGTAATAACGACAGGAGAGGTCTCAGTGTCTCACTCCAACTTTATTAACTGACTCTCAGAACTTCACATACAGTAAGCGCCAAAATCTCCACCCCAGCACTTCCCTTCAACTTGGGTGTGAGTGGAGCCACCTGGTGGTCCGCCACACATAACCCCCCCCCCCCCCCCCCCCCCCCCCCCGAACACACAGTTAGGTCTCTATTCAGTCCAGGACCCTGGGCCTAAGCAAACGGCCCGAACGACTGAACCTGGGAGGGAGAGAACAGGCAGAGGAAGGTCCATCCTGTGAACGAGGCTGGTGAAGGCGAGCAGGAAAGGCAGAAGGAAGCTCAAACGCCGGTGGTCCGGGGGTAGTCCTGGGGGGAAAACCAGAGTCTGTCAACCCCATCGAAGGAGGGCGGCCACGGCGAGGGGCCTGGGCCAGTGTTGTGCCAAAAAGTGATTGTCTGCCAAAAACTGATTTCCGGTATTTGCCAAAAACTGATTGCTTGTATTTAAACTGCTATAAGTAACTTGTTGGACTATAATATGTGAAACATATGTCAAATGCATCGCTTATGGATGACATAAAGTCATCTTGAGCCACAAACAACATTCGTGTAACAAGGTAGAAGCCGCAATCAGTTTTTGGCAGCGACTTTTATATAACCTTTATTTATGCAGTTAAAAAAAATCTCATTAACATTAAAAATGTCTTTTGTAAGAGTAAGTGGGCCAAGAGGACAGCAGAAATGGCAGCAAATATTACAATAGTTCTGTAAAAATATTTTAAGTGGGGATAAAGGACCAGATTGGTTATAATGTAAGTACAATAACACAGAGTTGTAAAGATACTTGAAAAACGGATAATTTTTTAATTCTCTATATAACCCCTTTGTAAACCCTATTCACCGAAGTGTATTTACGAACATACATAAAGATATTACACAGAAAAAATACACAGAAACATTGGAAATCAGTTTTTGGCAGACAATCAGTTTTTGGCACAACACCTGTTGCACAACACCGGCACTACATTACTGTCCAGAAGAACATGTGCAGGTTTAAGTCTGTCAACTAGTGATGGGTCGTTCGCGAACGAAATGGCTCTTAGAGCCGGGTCTTTGAAGTGAACGACGCGAGCCGGCTCCTTATTGGGAGCCGTGAGGTTTTTTGTTTTGTTTTTTCTTTCTCTCACCCTCTCTCTCGCCCTTTTTTCCGCTAAACTCCGCATGCGCGGCCTGTACTTTGCGCTGGGCAGAGGGGGGAGGGGCGTTAGTTACACTCGCAGTAGCACAGGAACAGAGCCAGAGAGAAAGAGAGCGAGGGACAACATCACATTAGAAAGGTATAGTAATCATCCGCTATTTTCAGTTGCAGATGATAAAGGATTCAGAAATCATGCAGGCCCATATGACAGAGAATGTGCATCTTCTTTTTGTTTTAATATTTTAATTTATATTTAATTGTGTTGTGGTTTGCAGTGTTTTGTGTTGTTTCACGTTAAATTTGTTTAAAAGGAAAAAGCTGAAAATTTAAATAGTTAAAAGTTTAAAATGTAAATAGTTGTTTTTTGTATTATATGATTTATTTATTACATTTTATGTGGAGTGAATAAATAAAGTATATTTATGGTAGCCCTTAGAGACAAAGCACGTACAAACTCCAAAGCACGTACAAACTCCAAAACACGTAAAAACTCAGAAGCACGTACAAACTCAAAACACGTAAAAACTCAGAAGCACGTACAAACTCAGAATCACGTACAAAAGACAACAGAAGTGCTCCAGGTTTCTAGGGCGCAGTGTTGAGCTTTTGTTACCTAGTGGCTACACAAGCCAGGAAGTATCAACAACCGGATTTGGTGTGTGGTAGTAACAGGTAAATGAACTTTTTTTTTTAAATTATTTGAATAAATATGAGTGCTTGTCTATAAATACACAAACAATACACACATGCTTTCAATTGTGTAATTTAAGTGATCTGGGTAGCTCTGTTTTGGAAGTTCAGTAAACGCTAGAAATGTGTTTTGGAGTTTGTACGTGCTTTTTGGAGTTTGTATATGCTTTAGAGTTTGTACGTGCTTTGTCTCTAGGGGCCATATATAAACATATATAAATAAAACCACTTTTTTTACATTAGTAATTCCTTTTCTGCATAATTTTATATTATTGTTAATGATTAAATAATTAAAGCAACAAAACAACCTGAAGAGCCGGTTCGAAGCCGAAAGAGACGGCTCTTTTTAGTGAGTCGAGCCGAAAGAGCCGGATCTCTAAAAAGAGCCGGAAATCCCATCACTACTTTCAACACACACGGGCTGTGTCCCATTTCAGGGTCTGCACGCTTGAAGTACGCGCACTACGCGTACTACATACGGTGCGTACTATCAGTACGAGAAGTGCGGAAGTGAGAGGCTTGTGAAATGGGACGGTATATGCTTCGTCGCGCTGTTCAGGTTGCCTAGCAACCATGATAATAACCCCGAGACACGTTACATACAGCTTTGTTTGACAGAAATGAAGGAGAAAATTGTTTTGTTGGTCAATCATTTTTGTCATGACATCACTTTGATTAGTTGAGTATCTGAGGCTGAGACCACAGGACTGTAAAACATGATTCAAGGGCTTCATTTCTGTACTGAACAGTCATTTAAGATTAGCTAGTAAATAATAATTAGTTAATGTTGTTCATGAGACTAAAGTCATCTCACTATGGTAATGTAAATATAATATGGCCAATATTATAGTATTGTCAGATTATTATGATATATATATATATATATATATATATATATATAGATAGATAGATAGATATATATAATCTATATCACTGACTTTCAGCTTGTTGTGTTTGTGGATATATGACTGACTTTAATTATCCATAATATCATCAGATTCTCTGTAAGATTAAGGTCGACTATATGTATATTTAGAAGTAGAGGCTTTAAAACCAAGTTAATGCTGAAAGTACAAACATCACTAGTGTCACATAACTTTGCCGACATGTGGCCAACAGTAATGTTTTAATGTTCTTCATTATTAAACATTCGCACATAAATAAGTGACGTCATATTCAGTACTTACTTTTGACAGTTCACTTTTCGGCCGCTCCCTTCTGCCGTATTTTGCGGCAAAATTATCCACACCCACCGCCGCGCTATGAATTGTGGGATATATGGGACCACGAAGCGTGCACCGGACCACGCTTGATATTTGGGGAAATCAACGGCGCATTTGGAGTATGCATTTGAAGTACACTTCGAATTGGGACAGCCGTTGTCGCGTGGCGGTGACGTAACCGCACTTAAAATGCGTACTTCAAGCGTGCAGACCCTGAAATGGGACACAGCGACAGTCTCCCTTCAACCCCCAAAATCAAAATGTTTCTGGCCCGGTTCGATAACCCTGAATGGGCCGTCATACAGCGGCCACAGCGGTGTCCTTTGGGCATCATGCCTGACAAAAACAAACTTAGCAGTCTCTAAAGTGTTTGGAACAAGTGTCAGGCACGCAATGGTGCACCGGACCAGGAACCCGAAGCGAGTGCAAAAGTGGGTTGAGAGATAGCACCGATGGATCGAAGCAGGGAGGAGGATTCTCGGGCAAGAATTCTCCAGGCACGCGGAGGGGCTGACCAATGTGGGGGTATGTAATAACGACAGGAGAGGTCTCAGTGTCTCACTCCAACTTTATTAACTGACTCTCAGAACTTCACATACAGTAAGCGCCAAAATCTCCACGCCAGCACTTCCCTTCAACTTGGGTGTGAGTGGAGCCACCTGGTGTTCCGCCACAGCACCATAAAACAACATGTCAGTGCGAATCGTTGTAGAAAGGTCTGAAGGTCAGGATTCAGACATTCATTGACCTCGGCATTAGCAGAATATTGAGCTAACAGCAGCATCATAAAGGTGCACTTAGCATCTAAATATGTGAAACAAATGTAGAATGAGTACTTACTAGTGTCGCGTGGTGCTTTGATGCTGAAATGAACCGCTGTTTGTGTATTTTGTGGCTCAGCAGGTCACTCGCTCACAAAGACTTGTGTGTTTTAGCAGAGCAGACCTGAAAAACATCTGGATTTCTAGATGTTTTTGCTTGCAGAATCTGCGAAGAGCTATAGATTTTTCTTTATCCTTAGTCACTGTCTTATTAAGCTGTGTGTTGTTTTTCTTCCCCCAGTGGTTGGCTTTTAACAGTAGATCACAAGCAATTACAAAATTTCTTATCCCTTTGCTGACCTTGAGGGGTGTTCATGAAAGTGTTATCTTATTAAAATAGATGAACACCAGACAAGGCTTCCAGGAGAGCTCATTTCAGGACTCATCTGGTTCTTATTTGCGTAGACTGAGGAGACTTTCATTTTTCACCAAGGCTATCCATGCTACTACAGCTTTAATGAAGCACAGAAAAATCATTAGTTCTCAACAAGTAGCAGAAAAAAGTGAGTTCTTTCAGAATCAAAGACTATTGCCTGCAACATTTGCAATAAAAGAATTCAATTCAAATAAACTATGCTCCACAGTCAAATGTGGGTGTTGAATTCATGTAGAATCAGAAGAGAAATAAAACAAATTGAAAATCAGATCATGCCCTTAACCCATACAGGGACATGTTCATGTTTAATTCATCATCAATCTTCATCTAAAGGGGACATTTGTTGAATATGTTGTCACGACCTGTCCTAAAGGCGTCTTTCAAATGATCTGCTCACAGTCTGTCCACCTGGCTTGTTTTCTGCGTAAAACTGATATATACCCACAACTGCATATATAAGATACACACAGCTGGGGCAGTGCAGTTATGCCAAAATAATAAACATCTTTTCTTAAACATCTTAATAAACATCTTTTGTTGCACTGTCATGTCAACAGAACATCGCTTTCACATCTTCACTAACTTCAGGACACTTTTTGGAAGAAAAATAGAAAATATTAAAAAGAAAGGGGAAAAAATCTGCACAAAACTCAACAAACTGTCCTGATTATTTGCTTCTTCGTGAAAGCCCCTTGTCCTAAATCCAGAGTATTTGCTTTGAGGAACAACCTCACCTTTTCCTGCGCCACACGTTTAAACCAGTCAAACCTCAGACATCTGTGCATGGAGGTTTTTGGGTTTTTTTGTCTTTGTCTTTCCCTGATGACGTTTAAGGTTCTTGAGAGGGAAATTTGTTTCTTGATTGTTTTTTCTTTTTTTCCAGTTGGATGCATCAATTTCCCAAAACTTTTATTATCCTATAAGCCTTGATAAATTTGTACTTGTGGACATTACATCAAATTTTCACACAGATTTTTATTCTTTACTTGCTCTCTCAGACTGGTAAACGCCACCTGGGCTGCAACTGAAAGGGCAAAGCTTAAACTGTCTTATACACATCTCAACAATCAAACTGTGTCTTACTGATAGAGCTGTGTTACTGATAAGTCTATTAAGTTACACAGTTAGCATCTTTGCTGGGTTAAAGTAGCTCTTTTCCAGTCATACTGACCAAAGTGCTTTTATGCTAGAGTACAGTGCACTGGTGGTGAAGAGAGTGGCTGTTCTGCTAGGGACCCGGCTATAATAATGGTATTTATGAGTCATTTCCTTACTAGTTTGATTTCGTTTTTGATTTGGATCTTTAAGTTTGATATTATCAGGGTTTTTACTTTGTTTTTTTCTTGTTTGATCCATTTCCTTCCTTAACTTTTTCTTCCGTTTTGGCCAAAATAAACCCAGCTATGCTGCAAATATTCCAACACTGTAAAGGAAAAGGGGGAATAACAAGAATCTTAGCCTGCTGAACACTTTAAAGGACCTCAGTTTCTGCCTTCACTATACAGCCATCACTCACACACTTGTGTCAAACGAGGGTCATCCCTCTAACTGAGGAACACAACTTACTCATAGGCTTGCAAGACCATAATTTATAAAATGAACTTCATGCTTGAAACTTGAAATGAGTTTTTGAGCCTGAAATCTCATAGTCTTTACTGAGGTCACAGTGCAAATGATAGAAAGGAATCTAGTTCACCTTTTACATACAGATTTCATTAAGGGAAAAATTAAGGGAAAGAAACCTACCTGATCCTATATAAAAAAGCAATTGCTTCTCGTTTGTTAAATCACGAATTAACTGTGATTAACCACATTTTTTGGAAAGCTGAGTTCAGCTTCACTGGTCACACATAGATCTGATTGCTGCCAAACATGGTGAATCAAGAAATCATCTGAACAGAACAAGTCTGTAGGATGTGCAGTCCTCACGTGCCTCAGTTTAGGTCAGTGTTAACAAAAAGATCTGGGACAGCAGTGAGCATTCCCATGAGTGGCAAGCCTACCAAAATTATTCCAAGAGCAACGATGACTCATCCAGGAGGTCACCAAAAAAACAAACGGTATCCCGAAGACACTGGGGAAAATATTCTGTGGATGGATCAGACAAAAGTTTAACTTTTTGGAAGGTCTCAGTTACATCTGGCATTAAACTAACAGCTTTTCATAAAAAGAACATCATACTGTAGCAACAGTCAAACATGGTGGTGGTGATGTGATGCTCTGGGGCTGCTTTGCCTTAACTGAAGGAGCCATAAATTGTGCTCTCAGAAAATGTAAATGTCTGGCCATCAGTTTTTGTCCTGAGGCTCAGTGCACTTGGGATCCAAAAGACACTCTGATTGCTCAACCCCCCCCCCCCCCCTTAATTGGATTTAATTGAACTTAAATCCAATTAAGATGCTTTGCCATGACCTAAAACGGGCTGTGCATGCTCAAAAACTTGATCTTGTAACATTATAAAATGAACTACCTTTAAAAGCTGAAACAAAGGTTAGCTTCATAAGCAGCTGTTTGCTTATCTGTGTAAGCATTAAACCTTCTTTCGTCCTTTTTTGTCTTTTTGTGTTTTGCTGCTCAAGGTGGTGATTTCCTAAAAAGCTTTAGCCATCACTCTGTCAACAAGACCACTGAATGGGCCATGCTACTTCTTTTCTCATGGTGGACTGATGGCAGAGCAGATGCTACAGTGACGTGTTGTTTCTTAAGGTATAAAACGGTTAGCTAGCCAGCTAACCTATAACAGGACAAGCTAGCTGGTTAGCTGATTAATTCAGTGACTGCAACACAACACAGCATAATGTCTCAGACACAAAACGTAAAATTTCATTCTTGCTGATATTCTTAGCCATGTTTTTAAATGTAAGTGGTTCCTTTAAATCTGTGTACATTCATGCCAAGCACATCTGACTGTAGTGTGGACACAACTCCCCCCATCCGTCAAGTGATGTTCTCATCTTTTCTTTTCTGTACCTGCAGCAACTGACTCCATTAGGCTAAGGGTCTCTCTCTCTCTCTCTCTCTCACACACACACACACACACAGGGCTTTGACAGAGTGAGTCACAGGGATGGCCTCTGTGTGTCAATCAAACCTCCATTAGTGGCTACTTGGCTGGGTGGCTTAGGGTCCACTCCTGTGGATGTGGATGGGAGATGACAGCACTGTCTTTCTTCCTCAATACACACATCCATCGCTTTGTATGTGTGTATGTGTTTGTGTGAGCGTTTTATAAACCTTGCCATGGCCACACATACTATACTGAACACACCAAGCACAAAGCCAAAGTCACACGTGTGACGCACCTGTAACAGTTTGTCTCATTTTTCTCACTTCTGTTCGTCCATGATGGTGAACACACGATGCTGCCCCCTCAGAGTCAAGCAGGATTTAAATTTCATGTAAAACTCTGATCTTGTTTTGTGAACTCTCTTGCGAGCACTGGGAGTGCATGTGCGCGCCTCGTACCCCGCGCCCTGAAGGCAGGTCGTCATGAATCACATCAGAGCAAATCTGCTGTTAAAAGGAAACCTCAACACTGAATGGAAAGTTCACACAAACACACACACACGCACACACACAGAGTGACTGGTTTGCAGCCAGCAGTAGTGAATCACAGCGGTCATCACTTGGTGTTTCATATGCGGAGCATGACAGACACAGATTAGTGGAGCATTACTTTATAGCTGGCATCTGCTCTGCTCTCCTACGCTCCCCTTTCTCTTTCTACCTCCACTGTTTCAGTCTCTCACTCCTGCATCCAGCCTTTTCACGGCGACGCCTTTCTCGACACTCTTTTCTATTCTGCACGTACGTCATCTATTCTCTGCTCTTTCTTATTCTCAGAAGGGAAAATCCCCACAATTATTTTTTTGGTTTTGCACCTCCTTGCGTCACTTCCAATCTCCCTTGTTACCCTACATTTCTTATACACATTAAACAGGCTACTCTTTACGTTCCTTGTGCTACACATGCTCTGCTGCACCTTTTCATCATACAGCACTTTTAAGGTTTCGCTTCTTCTCTTTTTGGTCATGCCATGAATTGATCAGATACCAAGTAAATACAGGGACGGTATCACTGATACCGAGTACCGATACTTAAAAGGGCAGCTTATGTAGGGAACTTTATAAAGTTAAAGCGTCATCATTATGCTTGGGATCAACTTCTGTTGTTTTAAATCTGCCAAATAATAAAGAATGGTTTGAGGGGTTTTACAGTCAGACATTTTTATATGTATTTTTCAGTTCTGTTAAAATAATTATTTTGACACAACTCAGTGAGCTGAATATATTATTTGAATATCTGAATGTAGTCTACAAATAATTGCTTTGCTCCAGTAACAACTGTGATGATCAATAACACTATCATTTTTATCGCTGTAGAAGCTGCCTGTATATTCTGTGCCTCTCTAACAGGACTCTGTCAGTGCGCTCTGCCTCTGTGTGCCTGTCTGAGGGATTTCCCTCCTCCTCACTTAGTTACTTTTACTGCTCGTTCCAGGAAAAGAATCGTCCTCTTTTCCCACTTCTTCAGGTGGTTCTATGAATTGGCGGTGTTGCTATAATCGAGAATTTCCTTCCACTGTTTGCAATGTTTTCCATCTACAGCTGTAAAGTATCTCCACACGATGCTCCTCTCTCTCACTCACTGTAGCCTACATGTCTGCTCAGTGCAGCTGAGCCATGTGACCACAGAGCAACCAAACACAACGGAGGAGATGCAAAATGTGGCTGTTAGAAGAGCAGTGTTTCATCAGAGATGTATACCTTCTCATTAAACAGGGTCACTGTACTGAACTTTAAAAAGAGAAGCAAGTTATCCCGATACCAGTACCAACACTGGTATTGACCTCATCAAAATCTGGATCGGTTCACTCATGCTTAATTTATGGTACTGTGATTATGTCCCTGTACAGAGAGGGAATTTTAACCCATACAAACACACTTCTTCTAAGTGAGCCAGTCCTCCAACTACATCTTGCTTAACATGGATGATGCTGTGCGTCAATCAATGCTGATTGATTGACCAGTGGTCCAGAACAGGGAAGGGGTTCGCGGGAATGGGAGAAGCATGAAAACGACAGCATGAAAAGCACAGACAGTCTCTACAGCGGACACCTCGTTGTTTTTAATACTTGGTTTCACTTCCACTCTTTGTATGTTAACTTCACACTTCTCTGCCGATCAGTCCACAGATGTGACCAGATGTGCCACATATTTGTGACACCGCCCCCATCTGGCTACCGATGCTCTCTGCAGGTAGATGGACTGACTGCCAGCGGGCCACCACTGATGAACCGTTTCACTTTTACATACTCACCTGAATATTTAGCCTCCTTCTTTTCTGCCGTTTCTTTTACCCATTTTTCCAACTACCTTACACCTCCCCTGCTGCTTCTCCTTCTTTTCATACCATTTCCCCCTCCTCCTCTTTCTACCTCACTCCGTGTCTCCCTGCTGTCATCTCCTTTCCTGTCTTCCTCGATCTCCTTCATTACCTCCTTCTCTCTCCTCGCCTCCTTCGGCAGCCCTAGGCACTCTTGCAGTGGACTCTTAGTCAATATGAATAATGTGTAGGGGGGATAGCAGAGTGTGAATCAGATCCCACTTTACGGAAAGGTTGCAGTGTTAAAAGCAGCGTGACCAAATATAGTCAATTTGAGTTAAAAGCTAAATTCCGAAAGAAAATACCATTGAATGCTTTATTAAAATGCTTTATTCATTTCTACATGGAACTTAACCTTGTGCGATTACTCATCCTCCTGCTGCCGACAGGTTGCCTCGTAGATGCTGCAAACGCATGCCTCGCTAGTTTCAGGGTGAATCATAACTTCTGTTAACGAGCTTTGGATGAATCCTGATTCTTCTTCTTATTATTATTATTATTATTTTCTTAAGCTTAAATTATTTTAATCATTTTCAAATATTCTCTTTTGTCTCTTCGCCCCGTTTTTTTTCTTTCTGCTGCTGATTTGAAGCATGAATGTTTAATGCACAAAATCAATAGAGGCTCGGCGAGCATTATACTGTCAGGCTCAGCATCGCGTGGTGTGTGTGTGTGTGTGTGTGTGTGTGTGTGTGTGTGTGTGTGAGAGAGAGAGAGAGAGAGAGAGAGAGAGAGAGAGAGAGAGAGAGAGTACTGTAAAGTGAAGCCAAGGCTGCCATCTATCGTTCCCATACGATCACACTCGATGCATCAAACTGGCTTCCACACACACCGAGCTTCACTACATTTTCTATTTCAATATTTACGCTTGTGCTGTACGATACTGCAAAATATTCAAACAATCCGATGCCAATACAGATACAGATACTTTTTTTTAAATCTATAAAGGCAGCTTATGTAGGGAAGAGCGATTTCAAAATTATCAAGTTGCAAATTCTGAACACATCTTAATTATTTTTACTTTCATTAATAATTAGTTAACATGACAAAACACACCTTCCAGCATTTCATGTATTTTCATACTGGGTTTAATGGAGACCCTTGAACGTAAATGTGCCTGTTTCTGAAGCACTTTGGGTCAGCCCCTGCTGTTGTAATGCGTTATAAATAATATAGATGTGACAGTCAAGACAAAAAGGTTCAGGTAGTGTTCATAGTGCATGTTTCAGGTATATTTTTCATTTCCAAAAAAATGTATTTAAATATTATTGAACACAACAATGGGCTACATACTATATTCAGAGGATAGAAACAAAGTATCAGTTCTATTGCGCTATAGTATCGATACCAATATCCGAAACTGATATCGTCGTTGGTGCTGGATCACACGGTTATACGAGAAGTTAGAAAGTGTTTCATTGATTATTGTTAAAGTAGCATTCCAATGGTGCCTCTGTTTTTGATCCCGACTCACATCATGATGCTGAAAAGAAAAGCAATGCGCTTTAAATTATTAAGTAATGACAGTAAATTCTTATTTAAACTAATATGTATTTAGACAGTTTTCCCCTCCTCCACACATGTTACAAGTCTCTTTGTAAAGTGCGCTGCTGTTTCCCTGACAGCACGCCTGAAAGCGGCCGTGATCACGACAAGAAGAATATGCCCGAACCGTGTTCAATATTTCAACACCGGACTGAAGCGAGGACTTTTATTCGAGTGATGATTAAAAGTTGCATGTTACCTTGGGGATAATGTGCTGTGCGCGAATACAAAAACACAAACAAAAAGCAAAAAAAACCCCAACAACTTTCTACCGTTATTGCTCAGATTTCTTTAACACTCTGCAGTGTAGCTGTTTGCCTACAGATCCATTATGTGCTGCAAGATCTAACCACAGAATGCAATGCGATGTTTGGCAAGTCTGAGCCTCTGAGTCAAAAACCAATATATTTCTTTACTTCTGACTCAATAAAGTTCTCCTGGAGAAAATTGCATTCCTCCGACGTGTGTTGCAGTCAGAAATTATCTGTTGGGTTTTGCTTGAATGTTGCTGGATTATGTGATGGGCTTAGTTGTAAGAAGTTGCAGCAGACTAATAGAAGAGTTCTCTCCAAATGTGTGTTTGCAGCTTTGAGCAGATAACGGCAACAAGTAAAGAGGCAGTTGCTCGGTTCGTATCTAAATTCTGGATTTTATTGCACTGACGCTGGTTGATATTGTTCTGTGCTTGCACAATGGTGTCGATGCCTAAACAAGATGTTCCAATGCAAACATTACTCACATTTGTCTGCAAAGCAACTTGTAGAAGAAATGGGGGATTTCTCACGACAGGAGAGAGTAAGAGACAAACTTGTTTTAAAGCGTTCCTACACTTTTTTCTTTTCTTTCTTTTTTTTTTCTTACAGACGTCGTGCCTTACAGTTCAGAAATATGTTAACAAACAAGAAAGAAATTGGATGCTCATTAGCCGATTTTAGAAGTAGGTCTCGGATCTCGAGCTTGAAAGACATTTTCTTATTTCTCCAATTGTGCTTGAGACCTCTGTTACCTAGTGGCACGTTGCCATAGCAACCTCTAGTTAGGCTCGAAAAATACTACAAGGTTTTGATAAGACTTAGCCCCAATTAAGTCGGCCCACACAAATTTAGAAGGCCAGAGTGGAAATCGCAGAGCCATTCTTCCCAGAGGGGGTTTTTGTATGCCAGAAATCTAATTTTGCATATTTGCCTGAAATGGGACTTTAACAAAGTAAAGCCTAACATGATTAACTATTAGACCAGATCAAGGCAAAATCTGAAATATGTATCCTTACCTAGAGCGCTGTGTGTGTGTGTGTGTGTGTGTGCATGCATGTGTGCTATTTTAGCCTCTCCTCAGTACAAATACATATAGTAGGACAGGACATATGAAACCCAAACACACACATACATGCCTTAGATGTGTTGGACATAAGGAGCATGTACAGGACCAAAACAAAGAATCACTAAAAACTGTCTGAAGAGACGTACAGCAGGGGTCCCCCCCCCCCCCCTTTCCTTTTTTTCTTTCTATTTGGTGTTGTGTGAAGTGATGTCTGCCAATCAACGGACCATAGGGGGAGGCGCAGCAGACACTGTCATACATCATTAAAAAGGGTTTGGTTCGAAAGCTGGATATGGCAAGATAAAAAATGCAGTCTTGTTATAATTGGGTAAATAATGACATGTCCAGAGGGCAGTTTGGGGGAGCACTAGACTGGCTGGTAGCAAACAAAAAGATGTTTTGGCTCCTGGCTTCTTGTTAATAATTGATTTTTTTTTATTTTTTTGTGTGCAGGTAAGCAGAATCTATACTCTATCATCCTCTTGTTAAATTTGACCCAGCAAACCAATTTATCATATGGACTAAAATATTTTTTTCTCCTGTCCTAAAAATAAAAACAGCTTTCAGAGGTTAAAAAAAGCCACATGGAGCTGTTAAACAGAAATACATTTATAAAACTGTAATGATGAAAAAAAGAGTATTGTCTGCTATGTTTTAAAACTATCAAGTTTTACTGAGAAAAAGAAGCCTGTCCTGGATTTACGTGGTTTAAAGTTGAGTTTAAAGATTATTTCCAAAGGCCACTTTATTAGGGGCACCCTTTCAGTTACTCGTTAACACAAATAACTAATAATCAGCCAATCACGTGGAAGCATCCAGCGCATTTCGGCATGCAGTCATGCTGAAGTTCAAACTGTGTCAGAACGGTGAAGAAAGGGGATTTAAGTGACTTTGAACGCAGCGTGGCTTTTGGTGCCAGACAAGCTGGTCTGAGGTTTTCAGGAGCTGCTGGGATTTTCACGCACGGACATCTTTATAGCTTACAGAGGATGGTCTGAAAAAGAGACGATGCTTTGTTGATGCCGTCAGACTCCTTTAAGCTGATGCTGTAGGAAGGCAATAGTAACTCAAATAACCACTCATTTCAACAAAGTATTCAGAAGAGCATCTCTGAATAGACAACAGGTTAAAGCTTGAAGCAGACTGGCTACATCAGCAGAAGACCACTCTGGAAACCACTACTATCATCTAAGAACAGGAAAGTGGGGCTCCAGTGCACACAGGCTCAGCAAAGCTGGGAAATGGAGGAATGGAAAAATGTTGCCTGTCTCACGAGTCTTGATTTCTGCTGCAGCATTCAGATGGTACAGTCAGAATTTTGCTTTACAGAATTTTGCTTTTGCTTTTACCAAGCATCACATATATGTCACTGCCTCTTTAAGTATCATTACTTATCATGCCCATCCCTGTATGGTCACGGTGTACCTTATTCTGTTGGCTGCTACCATCTTGTTAACTCAGCGTACACAAAACTTAGATCTAACTGGTTTCTTGAACATGAACATGAGTTTACCGTACTTGAATGGCTTCCAGAGAGTATCATAAATATAATATCAAATTTCTTTCTAACTTTCCCGTCACCTCAATGAAACTTTTGGTTTCTACAACTCTGATTTGGTTTCACTCCTCTAATCAACCCTATCGGTAGGCCAGATGTTTGAAGTACAAAATAAGAAAACAAAAAGCAACAACAACAAGAAAAAGCTCCCTAATGAACACCAAACAGGAAACAAAGATAGCAGCTAGCATTTAATAGTTAATGGTGGAGTTATTTTTATTCCTTAGCAGGGCTGAAAAGAACAGTGACAGATTGACTAAAACATCACGGCTCTAAATAAATCCCCATCTGCCACAAATTTAAATATTCAACTGCTGAATGAAGTTTCTGTTATGTCTCATTTAGAAGTTCTTTCATCTGTCTTTCTGGGAAAAAGAAACAAATCTTAATCGTTAAATTACCACATTTTAAGACAAATTAGGAGCCATTACAGATAGTTATATTTCAGCTTCTATTACCACTAACATTTTTGAGCATCAAAAATGACAAATCTACACTGCAGCTGCAGTGATGAATGAATACACTGTATATTAATAATGTTTACACTCTCCTGTTGTCCTCTTCCAATTTAGTAATTGTGATTTCAGTTATGTTAATACGTCTGTCAGGTGTTATTACTGAAAAATCTAAAGACGTCACTTTTCCTTCAAGCTGATAATCTTTTAAATATTTTGTGTCAGATTTGTCATTCGTATGACAGCAGCACAGCCCACAGACACATGCTGTGTAATGCATCAACTAGGCTTCTACACGACTACAACTCTGGATCATACCTGGATCCAAATATGCATTTGGTGAACAAATATGACGATATTTAAGCTCATTTCATTAAAATAAACAGACATCCTTATGTAAAATTTTAAAAATCTGTTCAGATCTGTTGAGTAGATGAGATCTACTACGACACAGAAAATACTTCATCTCCGCCTACCCGCAGCATTGACTTTACCGCTTTCTTAAAAAGACATTAAGGACTAAAGATGTCAAGGTTCTTGGTTGACACTTATTTAATATAGCTGTGTGGCTGCCATTAGCAACAGGTGTGACATCAGGGAATTATTTTTTTCTACCACCTTCAACTGCCTGAAAAACACCGGGAATCATATAAAACTAGTCATTAGTGACTCCGGTTGAATAGTAAGTGACATGCAGTCGGGCGTGAGTTAGCGCTCTGGCTTCTACACATGAACGTGTTTAACAGAGTTCTCATTAAAAGGAAGGGAAAGAGGAGCTAAAGACAGATTTCAAGATCAAAGGTAACATCATTAAAACTGCGGACATCAAACCTTAGAGCCTTGTCTTCATAATGAAAGCTGTCCTGTAATGGAGATTTTTAGTCCAGAGTCTTCCTTATTAATGCCCTTTCTTCTTAATGATACACCTGCTTCTTATTTCCTACCTATCCTCACTGTTTCACCTTATGTTCACAGAGCCACCTCACAGGCTGCCCCCTTGTTTCTCATTCAAGACTGCAGTTAGGGAATGAATGAATTACTATAAAGTGTCATCCAACATCGCTGAAGCCATCAAGGTTTATTTTTTTCTCTTCAACGCATTCCACTTTGGACAGTCCAAACACTGCTGGAGAGTCATTGCTGACTTATTGGACCGTGTCTGAACAGCTTTAGAAAAGCGCAGCTCACAAGGATAAAGAACCAAGAGTCGTGATTAGGTGTTCCCAGTAGACGCAGGAGCGCAGATTCAGTGTGAGCCTCTCTGACACAAACATTGCGTAAGTCGAGGATTTTTTTTTTTCCCCTCTGCCTAGCCGGGCGAGACACGATGATGAAAACTTCCACTGTGTTTTGTTTTACATCAAACATTTGTTTGTCTCCACACTGTGGACCAAACATATGGACTGTGTTGTCTGTCTTACCTCGAAAAATATGTCTGCAAGCGTCATAAAGCAGAAGAACAAATAACAGGAATTCCTTAGGCGTATCTGGAGGGCAGAAAAACACAGGCACTAAATCTTTGGACCAATCTGATAAAGCCTCTTTAGAGAGGATGTGAGTGGTTTAATACCTTCATTTATGTCGAGAGCCATCTTCTTATTGATCTGGTAGCAATCCATGTGTCACAGAGTGTGAGTAAAGGTGTGTTGAATCTTTCTGTTATTGCATCTGAGGTAAAGACCCTCTCAGCTGGGCACAGGGTGCTTTACTGAAGGCAGGTCATTGTACATTTAGAATCATTGTTGACATAGTGTTTTTTTTTTCTTTCGGTTTTTAGTTCTTTTTGCACTTGTTGTTTTGTCATGTTGCTAAGGTTGTCTCAATTCTCTTCTTTTTTGTCACCTCACAGCAAATGCCTGTCCATAATGGGTGCACCAGTTAGTGCATACAAAAGAGTTCTTCCTCCCCACTGTCCCCAAATGCTCAATCAACAATCATTTCTGTCCAATGATCCAACCAAACCAGGCAATACACATACATTTCACAGCATATTGAAAGAACGTTTCAGGGGCATAGTGCTGTATCCTGTCTTCCTTCTCTCGCCCCAACCGCTCGCAGCAGCTGACCGCCCCTCCCTGAGCCTGGTTTTGCTGGAGGTTTCTTCCTGTTAAAAGGGAGTTTTTCCTTCCCACTGTCGCCAAAGTGCTTGCTCATAGGGGGTCATATGATTGTTGGGTTTTTTTCTCTGTATGCATTATTGTAGGGTCTACCTTACAATATAAAGCGCCTTGAGGCAGCTGTTGTTGTGATTTGTATAAATAAAATTGAATTGAATTGCTGTAGTGAAGAGTACACAGGAAAAAGAGAGAATAGGAGAAAGCACATATTAAGGGAACTGTGTCCTCAGGTGATGAGAAAAGGCTCAGCTCTTTGACCACAGAGAAGCTGCGCATGTTTTAAAGCAGAAGGGAAGGGTGTACAACCCAAAGAACACCGTCCCCACTGTGAAGCACTGCGGTGGGAGCATTATGCTGTGGGGATGCTTCAGTGTGTCTCAACTGTGACTCTCACCACAGTGGAAAGAATCATGAAGAAAGAAAGATATGTGAAGATTTTACAGGTACACTGGGTGTGGGTTATCACTTTGTCTTCCAGTTCAACAAATATCCAAAACATGCGTCGGCTCCAGTGAGGAACTACCTTGAGAAGACCAACATGATAGTTACCGACTGGGCTGCAGAAAGCCCTGACTTGTATTACACTGAAAATCTGTGGGGTGAACTGAAGACCAATGTCAATATCAGAAAACCTGTCAAACCTGAAAATTCTGGAGAAGTAAAATAATGTAAGCATCGAAAATAAAACTAGGATATTTGGAGAAGCTGTGTTAAAAATCGGACCACACCAATGACTGAATTAGAAATCGTAACCATTTCTTCAAAACAAACAACAAACAAAAATCTGGTGGACAGCACCGAAGTTAAAGAATCAAAGAGCAGCAGGCTTGGTCACGTCTTCTACAGCTGCCACTGTTTTAGGTTAAATGAAAGGTCATGCAAGTCAGCTCCCAACGTACCCAAGTTAAAATACTTCCTGACATTTGGACCATAGCTTGGCTTGAAGTTGGAACACAGATGAAGAGAGGCTCGAGATGTAGTCAGGCACAATAAGTGAAAAACACCTCCCATGTGTTTTTAATCAGAGGTTTTCTTTGACAATAGGCCGCTCTGGGCTCATCAAACATTGTTAATTCAACACCACGCATCGTTCTGCATCCAAAAGCTCTAGCCAAACACGCCAACTCATCAGACACTGTTACTTCATTGCCATCTGGCTCATGCAGCCCCCCTGGTATTTGATAAGCTAATTATATGTTTCTTTTTTTTTATCTCTCTAAAAACTTCTGTAGTTGGTTGCTTTGGTGTCTGACTGTTCATGTTTCTACTATCATTAAAAAGGTGAAGAACTGAATACAAAAAGCAACAAAAGCAACAAAAGGTTAATTAACAGTCTTTCCCTAATGAGTGTTTAAATATTCCGAGGTGATCTTGCGAAACTTTGCATTTCTTTAACAAACATCAAGACTTTTGTATAGAATTTACACTGAATTATCTTCATTTAAAATATTGGCTTCCAAGGCTAATGTTCAGGTAGAGTGGGCAATAGTTACAACATGACCTGTTTTTCTTCTTGGGTTACAAGGCGTTGAATTTCTCTTTCACACATGTACACTCCAACACACGTTTAATGACAAAGTGAGAGTTGGCTCTATAATGAGGTGTACATGGGTCACCATGGTAGTTACAATCATTATCACACTTTGTCAGGTCTCGCGTTTGATTATCTCTGTGAAATCTGTACCATAGCTTTAATGTTTGCTATGCTCTCCATCCTAGTTTAGCTACTTAGATAACAATTTATAAGTAGCACTAAAAACCTAAGGCTCATTGCGATGTCATTATGTTTGCCAGCATTTGGCTATGGCTCAGGTACTGCAGGTTTTATTCTAATTGGAGGGTCAGTGGTTTGCTCCCAGGCTCCACCAGTCTGCATCTTCAAGTGTTTTTGGAATAGTTACAGAACCTATTGGAGCCACTGGTGTTTCACTGTGGGCGTTACTGGTAAAATAAAAGCATAAAAAAGCAAAGCCATGTATGAAAGGTGAATGTGGCTTAATAAAAAGGGGGTTTTGTGTGCTTGACGTAGAAAAACGCTCCGCGAGTACCACTGCATGTATGGCATCAGCTACCAATGAAACACACTGCATTATTGTTTAAATATGGAGTAGAGAGCAGTTAGTGACCACTTGGTAACTAACATGTATTTCATTAATGGGGTGGAGGGGCGCTCGGTCAAACTGATCGCAAACATGCATATAGTGCTGCATCAAAAACCTCCTCGTGATCGCTTTGCTCGCCAGAAAACTGCAGCTAGACACATAAATGAAAATTGCGCCTTTTCACATGTGCCGGCTTTACTGTTTTATTTTTAAATAAGTTCCACTAAAGTTTAGCGGGGGCATTTATAGAAAACGACCTGACCTGAACTCAGAAGCCAGTTTTATGTTGATTTTTTTTTGCATTAATAGAATAACAATCAATATTTTTCCTATACTACAAAAGGAGAGGTAAGAATTATTAAGTTAACAGTATTTATTGGTGACAAACATTGCAATGTGTGCTCTTCACTTAATATTCTCTGCTTATAATGTATAGATTTTGAAATCCTGTTATTTCTGTTGTAGAGCTTAGTTAGCTGCTGTTTGCAGACAAGTCAAAGTCTTCTACGCAAACTGCCACCGACTGGTTGGGACTAAAGCAATCACAATCCTTTTGACACCAATTTCACCTCCTGTTCCTGGTTTTAGTGACAGGAGGTTTGTGTGACTAAGGCCTTAAGCCCAAAAAAAAGTAAGAAGTTTACTTTTACAGGCAAAATACAGATAAATCATGATGATATTTCTCCGCAACCAGTGGATGTACAAATAGTCTTAGACTATTTGGAAGGTCATTATAACGACATCTTCTTTCATACAATAACCTGTGGCACATTTTAAATAACTACGAAAAATAGATATAAATACAGACAGCACAAGACCTTTTTCCTCAGCAGACTGTGCTATTATCTTGAGCAACAATTAAATGCCATTAGAAAGGTACAAAACAAGCAAAAGAAATGTGAGGTTGTGGATTAAATCTGCAAAACTGCCATTAAATGATCTCCTCTGCTCCGGTGTCTGCTCGATGACCTGCGATATAGTCACAGGCCTGACACACTGCTTTGCTACAGGCTGCAACATACATTTGCCGATGCATGCGTTACTTAAATGTGTAAACGGCAGCGTAATGTAGCTATTAAATTCAGGCTGGACAGCTAACAGCCATCCAGCGTCTCCTCATTATCTTCATTATCTTGTGCTTCACTTTTCATTGCCGCTATTGAGTAAACAAGCAGGATGGGATAAGCACTGCTTTTAGTCTATTGTTCACACTAGAAATTATTAAAATTCCCTCAACAATTTTACAACAGCAGCCTTCACAGTGACACTATAAAATCTGTGCTGCTCTTAATGAATTTAATGGAAAGTGTTGGTTGAAACGCTTAGAGTGAAATGAGGGGCCTGTTACGCTACAGCGGTCTATTCCTATACCCAGGAATGCCCAACAGGAAGGGATTTGTCCGGGTTTAACAAGGTTGGAGGATGGTATGTGTCATTTGGCCCATTCTCTTTTCTACCTAAAAACTACATTTAATAAGGAGGCAGCAGGTCCAAACTGCCTAACAAGGAGGATGCCATTTACTGGAAACCACCTGACAGCAGCTGTGCGGTAGGCAGTTTGGTAAAATTTAACAAGAATGGTAGAGCGATGTCTGTCTGTCACACGCACCGTCTGGGATGCCCCCTGATCACATTCGGACAGTCTTGGGGGAATGCAGCATGTCAGCGGTGTTCCGGGATTTCCAAAAATTGCTCTGCTCGGGAACAACAATTACAGGTCAAACTGAACTGTCACGTCTGTCCCTGATGCGCCTGTGGGTCTACAGGAGTGCTGCATAATTCACCTTCATTGTCAGGCTCAACATTTAAATGAACATTTGTGCACCTGTGTTATGTGGATTTACACATTTGGAGACCCATTATATTACAAATATTAGCTTACTTAACTTAAATATTTAAATATTCTTTCTTGAAAGACATTCAAAGCTCTTCTTTTGTTCTGTTCTCCCACACTGTTCTGGGCTCTGGGGAGGCCAATCCATGATTCATAGTGCTCCATCCTGTGTTTTTATGTCTTTTTCTTCAATCGTTGCCATAGTGAAACACGAAGCCTCGGTCTGTCAGAAGCTTTTCAGATGGTACTGCATGGTTGATCAAAATCTCACAGTACTTTTCTGTGTGCATCATTCCATCAGTTTTAACAAAATCCCCAACACCACTGGTTGAAACCATGACAGAGCCTCCACCATGGCTGCAGACACTGCAAACCTTTTGTCCAAACACCACCAAGATTTGACACATTGTTGGCTAATAGCTCTGAAACCACCCCACTGGTTGCAAAAATAGAATTCCACGCCTGATAAAGTGTGTCATTTTTGGCTTCTTGTAGAAAAAAAATGGCAATAAATAACATTTACCAGGCTGCTGGTAAAAAAAAGTACTCTTTGCTAAATTGCATGTTTTGTGTATCAAAAACATTGATCTATGCCTGGTTTCAGATGCCTTTTTTATGATTACATTCAAAGTGGCCAGGTAAAAGAATTGGAGTGAAAGTGAATGAAAAAGCAGCCAAAGAAAACTTGTATGTCAGCATTTCAGGATCACTTTTGCATACCCTCACATTAAGCCTACACAACACTGACAGACAGAATAATTTTGTATTTATTTATTTATTGGAAGAGGGAGATGTGGTCCACCAATGTCTTATGTTCACTGAAAACAACCGTTTGTCAGCTCTCAGGGTTCGGTTACACAATAGCTTTGGGAAAGCATGACAACGAGTTAAACTGAGATTATAGGCATAGAGAAAATACCTGCTAATCAGTATGCTAGCATACAGAGTGCAACATGTTGGTTTAAGCATTCAGCACCAAGCAGCACGCTGCCTACTTTCAGCCTCACAGTGAGCAGCCCTGAACAGTCCACAATACACACAAACTGATGTCAGTACCATTTTAAACCACTGGAAGCCTCACTATAGCAACCCTTTGTCCCTAAGAGAGAATAATGACAATGGGCAGATAAAGGGAAGTCACCACATTAAACGGCATTAAGCCACTCAGAACCAGACGCATTACAGAGGAAGAAAGAGGGGATGAAGAAACGGTTGAGAGGGGAGAGAAAATGACAGCAAGGCCCAGAGAAAAGAGCGAGGCAGTGATAAATCGGAGGATTAATCCGGGCTACTACAGGGGGATTAAATCATTCTCTCACTAAACGTTTGCTTGCTCTGTCGGACGGCGGAGGTTAAGCAGACCGTTCTCCCCCTGTCCCGTTCTGCTGCTTCTCTCTCATCCCCTCATCCACCTTTTCTCATCCTTTTAATGGCATTAGAGGAGTGGAAGTATTTAATCGGAGGAGCAATGTAGTGAGGGAAGGCCTCTGCAGAGGAAACACACACACGCACACACACTGCTGAACAGATGGAGTGTTGGGCTAATAGATGTCAGTGTTTCTGTTAATCTGATGGAGAGGAGAGATAGCAGAAAGACTCATTGATTTCCCTTGTGGCAGGTGTGGCATCAATGTGCGTGTCTGTGTGTGTGTGTATGTGGGTAAACATATGTGGTGGGGGGTTGTGAGTGGGGGTCGGTTGCATGGAGTTTGGTGGAGGTGGCAGTCTTGAATCTAAAACGTTAAATGTGTTTGAATAAGGGATCTTTCTCAAATGATCCACTACTTTATATCACAGTATTTAATATGAGTTAGCAACACTAACAGTCCTTTAAGGATTATATTGCCTGGTTTTAATCTTTGGTTATATTGAATTTCCACGAAAAAATCATAATGATCAATTACTCATCAGTTTCGCTGGGAGAGAAACTGGGCTTTTGTCTTGTGCAAGAACAGTTCAGGAGAACTGTGGTGAAGAGGGGCGTTAGATCAGGCCTGCTGTGCCTGCTGAGTGCTCATTTAATACATGACACCACTTAAGTGCATCATAAACTCAAACCCTAAAGGCTTTAGGACAGTGTTATTACCACACGGTCATCATGCATCATGACCAGCAATAATACAGCACTGGCAAAAAGCTGACTGACCTCTCAGGATGAGGCTCACATGTGGTTCTAACTCCACAGACAGCGGCTCACAAACCAGCGTGTGATGTCACTTCCAAGCCTCGAGTTTGCTATCTTTTTTTTTGCTTGTAATTGGATGTAGTCATACATATGGATTAGAAGCTACAGCCAAATCTACCACTGGCTAGCTAATGAGCTTAGCGAGGTGTGTCTGTGATATTAAATGGGTTTCTAGTTTTAGGGCAATGAAAACTAGGTTAGAGTGTACCGACCTGTCCCTCAGAGTGGGTCTCATCTTTAATTTGCATAGCTCTAATACAAGTTAAACAGGTCAGCTGTGTAAAAAAGAGAGAGAACCCCATCCATCTGTCATAAAGGGAGATATTAGCTCTGGAGAACAAAACACGCTGTGCATTTTAAATATGCAATTCTGTGTGATGATTTAGTGCCGAGTGGCCGTTTGAGGAACTGCAGTTTCTTTCAGAGGTCGCCAACTGTAGCCAAGGCTGTGTTTCAGTGACTGTGTGCAATTATTATTTTTTTATTACTTTTGATACTTCTGACATTTGTACAACGCCTTGCACTTCTTGGTCTTGTGTCAAAAAGTGTTTCCGCTAAAGGTTTTGTGTGTGTGGCCTTGTGCTGGGATCAGTGGATTCAGTGAGATTTCGAAGCTACACCTAGAGTCAAAGCACATTTTGCACACTGTAATCAGGTTAACTTCCCAACCTGATACCCGTTACATCCACAGATATTGAACAGAGGGGCCTGGGACTGAATCAAATTATTGTTCTAGTCCATCCTTGGTTATTATCTAAGGGGCCAGAGTTTACAGTGTATTTACATTTAAATAAGTGAGGCCTGGCTACATCAAAGGACCCACACTTCAGGTGTGATATTTCCCCCCTGCAGCGAAATTTTGATGATCCCAGGTTTTACTGATGACTTCTAGGAGGACAAAAAACCCCACACAGCCAGAACTCAACAAATTAGAAATGGGAGGTCTGTATTTCATGGCGGACTGCCAGCAGAAAAGAAAGCCTGTATGTAGTGTATGAAGAGATGCGCTGGCAGTCTACATGCTTCTATTTTCATGAGCACACTGTTCCCCCCCCCCACAACCTTGCAAACGTGTAACAACAGGCGTGGGTGTTTACCTCTGCACGAGCACGTGCGGCATCTCTTAAATTTGTGAAAGGTTCAAGCAGACCCCTGAACGCTCCGCTTTCTCCTCCCGTATTCTCTGTACATCCCCCACTCTCTCCCCCCTTCCCCTCGCTGCAGTGGTAATTGGGTATGACACGGGATCAACGGGGAGAGAGCGAGGACGCATTTGAATGCGCCGGCTGTCGTCTCCCTCACTTCCCCATTCTAACTTGCTGCCTTGCAGCTTCCCAGCCCTTGCTCACCGCTGTTACCGTAGCAACATCTGCGAGACCGCATCTTCTACCCTCCCTCCTCCACCTCCGTGTCATTTCTTTTATTAAGATTGGCCGCTAGTGCCCAAATGTGTGTGTGTGCACGCGCAACACCTCGACTGTGAGGTGCATAGCAGCAGAGCCGTTGTCAGCCTAACTCCTGCTCCAAGCCAATTACCGCAGCCTCAATACAGATTTTAAAGCTACAACTCAGGAGGAATTACCCCGAGGAGGGAAAATGTAGCCACTTGAGTCAAACTTGTTACATTAAGTCAATCAAGTGCATTACTGCACACCTCAGAGCACAAAGGGAACATCCCCAGCTGTACAAGTTGCACCACTGCCATGAAACCGTCCGTACAGCTCTCTTTCCTCTTATTTCCTTTTTCCTGAACATGAAAATGAATTTCTGTTAAATAAAACAGGTGTCAAATTCTGTTTTGCTACCCTGAAATATAAAAATCACATCATGCTTCACCTTATTCAAAAATGCATCTCTTCACACACAGTGAGGTTTCCATAAAGCCCTCAAGCAATCAAAAAGATTTATTTTTTTCCTTTATAAAGATTCAGTAAAGACGAGCGATGCATTCAGATTACAGTGCTACAGGTGCTATCATGCAGTCAAGCAGTTTGACAGCTACAGGGAGGACGGGGTATTTGGTAGAAAAGAAGAAAAAAAAAAAAAAAAAGTAAAAGCAAAGCAGTCCCTCCTAAAAATGCTCCTGATGTGGGTCTACAAGCCTTACCTAAACAGCCTGAAACATGACGACATGCAGGAGGTTTCATTATTTATTAAATGCCCAAACATCTGCATAATTGTGTCTTCTTTTTGTCATCTGTTGTCTCGTGTTAATCACACAACTGTTACCAAACCACTACCAACGCTGGCTGACGTATTGGCTGATATTTTTTTCTTTCAGACACAGGAAACATTCAGAGAGTTTCCAAACATTTATTATTATTTATAAGTGCTTTCTAAGATAATATAAGAATGCAGTTGAAAAATGAACTTTACCAGATTAGTTGTTTAGATTTTCTGCTCTGATCAGCTGGTTTGTTGCGTTCTGAACTCTGGTCCACTCTGGTGGTGATTACTTAGTTTTAATATGAACTCATTTTAATATTAGACAATATATTAGCCAGTGCCGATATAAATAGCCAATATTGGCTCTAGTTTTAACAACATACATTTATCTGCTACTTTTATGAGAGGAAACATTCCCTATACTGGGATGAAGACTGGAAAAGTGGCAGGCTGTGCGCTGCTATTTCACAACTTCACAGTTAGGACTTGGTACTGGAGGTCACACTGTCTGAAAATCTTCTCTGGGCTCAAGCAAAGTAATGCAGAACATTTTAGGGACATTTGAAAGCTTCTATTTGTTATTTTGCAGCTCAGTCAGCAATAACACAAAGTTTGATAGCACAGGTAGTACAGATAATACTGAGCATGCCCCGTCACAGCAGAAGAGTAAGTGGTGTGTCTGTATGGCAAAAATAAATCCATTCAGTTTTAATCAAAGAGTCACTCAATAATCAGCTTGTGTTGTGTGATCTGATTTCATACTGCACACATCAGTAGCTTTACAGTACACGTCAGCTCCCTTAATGAGCAGGTGCAGCATGCTCTCTGTGGCAGCTCCTTTTTGCTTTACTGCCTGAAATATATAAAACTGGCTTTCTGTGAAAAAACGAGCACGAGCTGCTACAGAGAGGAACTGTGCACTGCTGACCGAGTCAGTACAAATTAAAAATGCATTGCCCTTAACAGTAAAAGCTAGTGTGTTTGGCTAGCATAATCATTTTATGTGTGGATCTGATTCTACTTTAAGACAGGGAAGAGTACACAGTGGAGTAATAGCAATGAGATAAAAAATAAAACAGTAACCCTGCAAGTATGTGAAGTCTGTATGATGCGAGAGAGGCTGGCCCCACCAACAACAATGAAACCAGGAATTACAATATTTCTATTCCATTCATGTAGCAGCAGGAAAAAATCTTCACAGCAGTTTCTTATTTCTTACGTGACTTGGGTGAAAACGTTTGAAAGTGTCCACTTGTTTCTGTATCTTCTTTAGAAACCTCTGTTTGCATGCCAGCTGATTGGCATTTGGCACGTAAAAACAGCACAGATTAAAAAGCCTTTAGGCTCCTTTTACACAGGCCTAGAGAATCGTTGGCAACCACTTACTGGTAGGGAAGAATTTGTATTCACTGGCAAAAAGTTTCTGGAGGTTGCTAGCTGTTGCTGTAAAATCAACTGCTATAAGCGCATTCATGCAGGCCTGGAGACTGGTCAGCGACAAGTTAGCATGTTTCACACAAACTGTGTGAGGGTTTTGGTGCTACATCCGCTCTGTGAGAACCCAGCGACCACTCGAGACCAGACATCGGTGGGGGATTGCCAACTGGTCTCTAGGCTTGAGAGGCCTTAAAAATCACAATTTGAAAAAAGACAGTAAAAATAGCTGGTAGACTCTTAATTTAAAACAAAGTACATTGATCTACTTTTGCCAAGATTTCTCACTGATCTTTGACGATAAATATCAACATGACTCTCTTCATCTCCACTGTTTTGAGTTATGTTTGGGAGGAAACCTGCTTTTGACATTATTTTTAACCCGTAATGGGGGTTAATGGGTTTTATTTTTCAGTTCACAGTCTCTTAAACTGATTTCAAACACATTTATTAGGAAAAAAAGTCACTAAAAGTCACAGAACAGTTTATTCAATGGCAGCATTTTATTTTCAAACTCAGCCTGAGTTGAACTGTACCTTCAAAACGACTTAGAAAGGTTTTAATAGATTATCATGGATGGTGCTTCATCTATATAGAATGTCCCAAGGTTCCTTTTTTTGCATTTCTTTAGAGAAATGAATAAACCACTGCAGTGAAATTAAATTCACTCAGCTATTAAAAGTGGAAGCAAGGCAGAATTAGGCACACAAACACACAACTAAAGACACAAAACCGTGAGAGGATATGAATGGTTTAATAAACTCATATAATACATCACAGGTCTGATGAATTAAAATCATGGCCAGGATTACCTGAGCATATTCCTGTGTCATTAAAAAAATACAAATCTATAAAGCTCAAAAGAAAAACAAGTGAATCAGTTCTTCTTTCAATCTGAGATCAAAACAAGGACGGTCCCTGTGCACCTGATTCAGCTCACTTCTTAAATGACTTCCAGTCTTTTTAACCCTTCAAAATTTAGCACTGGTTTGGACGTAACCTGATCTCCACATTCAGCTGATGGAGGAGTGCCCCTGAATGCATCTTTACAAGTCAGATTTTAAGAAACATTTTCCACTCTCATTCAAGTGCTGTCAAAAATGATCTGCCCCCTTCTTGATTTCTTATTTTGTAGCACAGTTACATGCTTCACATCATCAGGCAAATTTTGATATTAGTCAGAGAGTTTAAATGATGTCATTTATTAAGAGTAAAAAGTCATCTAAGCCTGATGATCTGAAACATGTAAATGTGAGAAACGCACCAAAAAAGGGGAATCATGAAGAGTGCAGATACTTTATCACAGCGCTCATAAATGACTGAATTGAAAGTGCACCGCCTCAACCCGTGAGCCTAATATACACACTCATTTCTTGTTTACTTCTCTGTAGTATGTAGCAGTGCAGAATAATAGTGTAACGGATCACACCGCAGATAAATAGCACAATAAGAAAAAAAATAGCACAAAAAAAAGGCATGCTAAAAGCAAACCATCTCTTTCATAAAGCAAACAATGCGACCACAGTGCTGCCATTAGTGCTTAAGTAAAAGCTTGTCGTCATGTAACGGTTTTACCCTTTTCCTCCCACTCTTCATCCGTGGTTGACCAGCAGGTTCTGAGAGAGAAGAAAGAACAGAGAATTAGTCCATCTGCACAGCAGCCACGCCTGCTGACCTTTGAAGGCGTTCTTAGGTGGACGGGGTGTCCGCGTTTTGTTTATTCTCTGCCACCTTTAACTGACCACAGCTGAAAGGTCAGGCGGGTAAGACTAGGGATTACTCTAACAAACTTCAAGAGGTTTATGAGAAATTCTTGACTTGTTTTTGTGGTCCCTCTTTTTAAGTTTCTGATTACAAAATAAAGCTTACAGCTGATCCTAATGGCATTCAACTGTCATCATTTTGTCGGATATTTAAAAAAAAAATTGACGCTACAACATTTAAACAACTGACGAGTGGAGTGACTATCACTGACCATCTCGAATGCTACTTTGAGACTTACAAACTGCAACTAAACGTTGTTGTAGGCCAAGAACACACACACTGTACACACTGTGGACACACATCCAGCCCCATGGAGAAAAACTCCACCTATCAAATTGCTCAGGTAATGCTTTACAAAGAGCCCTGGGCACTGACCCAGCCTCCAACCGCCACAGATCTGAATTCGATTAAGTATCCCACCGGGCCCAAAGGATGCGTTGCCAATGTCCCAGTGCCAGATACTACAGAATCTCCCAAGAGCTGCTGGGTCTATGCCCTGATGGAGTCTTTGTGTGGCATCAAAGGGACGATTTCAGCCAGGTGGTTTTAATGTTGTGGCTGATCAGTACACTGTGTATTTAGTATTTGTATGAGCACAAAACCAAACAGGGATGAAGGTGTCAGTGTCCTGGCCTTCAAACATTCGTCCATCTAAATCAAAATGAAGGGAAAAAAAAGGGGTTTAGATCATACAGCTGATGCTTCAAAGCTATAGTAAAAAAGTTTTTGGTCACTAGATTCACAAAAAAAAAAAACTTTCAAGAAAAAGTCTCTGTCGTACGAGCATTTTTCTGCTGCAGTTGTTGCAGCTTTCAAACAAAATGACCTCCAAGCTCCAGCATGCGCAGCCTATCAGGCGTACCTTCCTGCTATTTAAAAACAGCTGCATGCAATTGATCCAAGGAGTGCAACCTTCATCCTTCAACCTAAGATCAATGCGGTCCTTGAAACCCTAGCAACAAATCGTCCTGGAAAGAAGACGCGTCTGACACCATCATTCCAGCGACCTTGTCTTATGTACCATGAGAAGGGTTCGCTCAGATTGTGAGCTCTCACGTGAAATGGCAACGATCAATTAACACCTTGAATTGCTGGCGCAGTGATTCTAAGAGCGATACCAACAAACTAAACTAATCTCACGCTAATTTGACTTGAGCCCTGACATCATACTGAGCTGTTTCTACAACCTTGGAAGGCAGCTTTTTGAAATGCTAAGGTAATACATTTTACAGAATATATACAGCTATATCGTATAAAACTAATGGACAGATAATTGGTCTCATATGTGAAGGTCTTTCAGAACTTTTCCTTTGAAAACAGAGACATTACCTAACGAGATGACTCCTAGCTATTATATAAGCTCATTTCATCAGGAAAGTTCAACACTCGCTGTAAATGGAGGATCAGATATACTATAATTATTTTTCAAGTGCAAATGTGAAGCAATCAAGTACAAGGAAGCACATGTAACGCATTCATAAGACAGCAGCACAAGCTTGTGTGAAATTTTATTGAGCGTTTGCAAAGAGCGCTTTTGTAGCTGACTGAAATTTTCTTTTTTCCAGGTAAATTCTGTGGACAGAGCGTGATTAGTATTCCCCTGGATTTATTGAGGTCACACAAAAAATGGCAACAACTACGCAACGCTGCATGTACAGACAACACAAACTATGACAGAATGTTGTGTTGGAAACAGAAACAGGTGTTTACCTTTGTTTATTTATTTTTTAGCTAAAGGCCCCAAACAGCAACTCTCGCTACATGGATGTTCCCCTAAAAATGAACAGCAATAACTGATCCTCTCATATTTTTCAACTCAAACTGCCCACTAAGCTTAGTTCTATGATCAGAAATCATCTATATAAAAAAAATCTGTTTTTAACCCAAGGTTCTTTATCGTAAAATGAATCTCTTGCAAATTTGCTTTGGTTTCCAAGTCAAAAAAAAAAATTGATCCAACTCTGCCCCACTTAGCCTCAAAGACTAGACAGCAGCAGGGAGGAGGGTTAGCCCAAGTGGAACGATGCAACGAGCTCAATTGACTGAGAGCTGGGGGCGCATTGACCTGAAGCCGCCTGCTAGACACACTGCGTATATGGATGTGCTATATGTGCATGTGTGTGCTGAGAGCACGTGGTATCTGTTCTAAGCACTGCAGAGTTCACTCCAGCTGTGAAACTCAAACCATTATAACCACAGAGAGACTTACAGAGCAGTGTGATCAATATGACTCCCCTCTTTTGTCCTCTCATCTGATGCCTCTGGTTTAGTCTCCTCATCTCCCATTCCCTTTCAATTCTTCTGTCACTTTCCTCGACTCTTCTATTTCACTGATTTTTTTTGTCCTTCCAGTGTCTCTTCATTCTCCTCTATACACTTTTGCTCACACGAGTAGTTTGTGTTCATTTATAATACTGTAAGCCATGGAGGCGTATCTCCTCTCCTGTTGTTTACCTTAGTGAAGAAGACATCTAATACTGGCTCGTATTGAAAAGACATGAAAAGAGTCTTGACCGTGAAAGAAAACAAGAGTGAGTTGGATACGCAAAATAGAAAAACAGAACAATGGTAGGACACAATTACAATCTGTACATCTAAAATGACAAAGAAAAAGAAAAACCCTTATAAGAGAGACAAGAACTCTAGTTAGAAATGTACAGCATGCTGAACGACACCTTTGCAAACCAGCTAACAAATGAACCTGTATTATGGCTTTAAAACATTGACATGGGATCTTTTACATTCCAGGATCAACTTCACCTGATCATTTTTCTTTTGTACGATTTAAATTCTCAAAGCAGATGGACTCTGTTGTCAGAGTCTTGTGAGTGTTTAAAGCAGGGAGCCAAAATCCACCTGGATTTCGATCCAGCTCACTTGACAGCTTTGGAAAATGTGAAGGAGGGCAAACATTTGGACTTTTACCAGTGTTTCATAACTGTTAAAACATTAACCTGATTGACATTCATTTGTTTTATTTTTTTTATTGTTTTCCACAGTTAAATATTTTCTGTGAATTAATAAAAACGTCGTTTTATGATTACGAGACAGTCTGGGCCGTGAACTACAGGGACTTTCTCTAGAATTTGACACAATTATTACAATTTAAGAGAAAGAAAGAGTCACGCTGACAAACTCCTTTAATTTACAGCATTTTTACACAATGCAGAGAAACTAAGATGGGATGTTGAAATGACCCCCCTTCTTCACTTTAACAATCTCGGGGATTAGATATGTAGCTAAACTTCAGAGAGGAGATGTCACCGGTCAGGCTCACTCAAGCTACATGTGGCCTGTGTAGTATGACAAAGTTTACACACAACAAATTATTAAACAGATTAATTAGCCCTCTGAGCAGTTCTGAAAACTGTATTTTTCCACATCTACTGTACTAACGAGCAAAAAGAAACTAATGGATTTCCCACCTGTTGCTCTAATCTAGGGGTCTCAAACTCGTGGCCCATGTCACCCCTGCTTGTGGCCTGTATATTGACGTAAAGAAATCTAATGAAATTTAGCCCTTGAACCTTTTTTTGTTAGCGAGGATTTGTTTGTTGTTAAGTACAATGTTAAATTAGTTCTTTAAAAAGCAAAAAATAATTTAATATGAAAACAATATGAGCAGTAGTGATGTGCGGATCGATCCTGAAATATCGATTCCTCTGATACCAATCATTTATGTTCTAGAATCGATTCTCACATTAAAATATCGATATTTTAGTAAATTAGGGAAAATTTGTAGTTTATCATTAACAGGAATACAGTGGAAAGAAACTATAACATTCGGATTGTCTACATTCAAAGGAACTAGTTCCTCTTCCGCCTTTCATAGTCATTTGCGAAATAGGCTGTCTCGCAGCCCCTTGGCGTGCGCACTCACAACAATGGCTGAGCGTAATTGGAGTCATGTGCGAACCTTTTTTACCTCCACAAAAACTGAGACGTGGTTTGCGATACATGTGGCAAAAACGTGAGGTGTTGTGGCCACACTAGGGAGACATTCAAAAAGGCTGTTTGGGGGGGGGATAAATACATTTTATAGTGTTTATTTATCGGATGAAATACGTTAAATGTCTGGAAACAGCGGGGGTGTCCAAATTCAGAGGCTGCTTCCACCTGAGGACCCGGCCTTCGTGGTCGAGAAAGCCGGGTATACGTCACGAGCTCCCTCGGTGGAGTGAAACTCCTTGCTATCTAAAATATAACCGGGCACTGGCGTAAACTCTCGACCGTCTCACACTTCTGTTTAATCAGTTTTCTGTTTGACGTTTATTCAGCTGTGTGATAACCCCGGAGGACCCCTCCCGAGGGATTAATAAAGTTAAATGTAATTTAATCTAATCTAATAACTTTAATCTCAGCCAAACTGATTTACTCACGAACAAATAAAACACTGAAAACGCCAAACAATAACTTTTTTAAGTTATCTAAGTGACTTATATATCATGTTAACCCGAGTAGCGAAAGACAGCGGGGGTTTGAAGACGATGTGTCAGTCGGCTCAGATATTTGAAGTTTACACAGCTGCATTCTCACCTGAAAATATGTTAAAAGTTTTTTTGCGACCCAGAAAGAGAAATAAGAGTAATATTAAAACTAAGCAGCTGCCGTCATTGTTGGAAACAAGTACTCTGATGTCCTGTAATCATTATGATGCTATAATTTGAAATACAATAAATAAAATAAGTTTTTGTACAAAGTATCGGTATCGGATCAGTATCGTCGATACCACCCTGAATATTACTTGGTATTGGATCGGAAAGGAAATCAGTGGTATCGCACATCACTAATGAGCAGAGAGCACTTACATGTTGAGGGATTGGCTGTGTTAGTTCAGTGAGAGAGTTATTTGTAAACAAAACACTTATAACTTATTTTTATTCTGTTAAATACGAATGAACTTATAACAAGTGCTGCCACATGTCTGGCCAGTAGGAGACTTCCAGTGTTTTTATTTGGTAGTTCAGTGAAAAGCTTCAGTTAGAAGTGAGAAGAAACAAAGATTGTGTTCACGTTGGCAGTTTTGTCTTGTTATACAATATTTGAAATTTATAAAAACAAAACAACATTTTTGGAAATATTTGAGGGTGTTTTCTTGTTTGTTTTGTCCTACTTTACGTTTGAGACCCCTGCTCTAATTGAAGACACCTTCTAAATGAAAGTAGTCACCGACTATGAAGACTTGCTGAGGTTCTTTCAGACTTTTGACCAGCTAGTGCCTTGGTTATGGTTATTGGCTGTTACAGTGAGCCTATTTTCAGTTCATGTGGCTCCGGCTAGAAGATTAAAGAGGCAGAGTGAAGGGACTGAAGAGAGGAGAAGAGAGACCGGGGCTGACCACTGTAGGAGATAGAAATAAATAACAACAAAAAGTCAGGAGAGGTAGGAGAGCAGAGTCAGGCTGTTCCCCACTCCGCACCCAGCCTGGGAGCCTTGACTCAATTGGAAATCCATTTTATCTGATGACTGGCAGGCAATTGGGGCTCCCAGGTGAGGCTCTGCGGTTGATAGGCCTGACCACTCCACTGCTGAGGGACAGAGGGATGAAGATGGAGGGGAAGGTGGAGGAGAACACGTACTAGATTGGCTCCACTAACAAAGTTCATTTTAGGCAACCTAGATCATCACTTGGCCTCCACTTCTATCAAAAACAAGAAGTGGGAGGGGAGCTACTAAGTATTTTCACTTAGTGGAAAAAACCCCTCCAAAGATATAAGGCCGAGGAAAGCAGCAAGCCATCTGAAAAACAAGACAAAGATTCCAGTGTTTTCTTGATAAATGACGAAAAAAGGAGAAAGCAACTGCTAAAAAAGTGAATTCAAATTTTATGTTGACAAACCTCATCTGTAATTATATGCCCCGCAAGACAGGGAAGGATGTTTTGTAATGAGTTGGGAGACATTAAATTAAGTCAGGAAATAAAATAAGTCTCTTTAGAAGAGAGGGTCACTGCAAATCAATGTGTTGTTGTGAGTTATTCTGATTGATCCAAGATTTCTATCCTGATATGACTACTGAACTGAAAATCAGCAGGAAGAGATATTATGTGGGGAAGGCCTTACTCTAACAACATCATGTCAGAGAACGGAACAAAAGGCAGAAACATCCAAAGAAGAGCTTTAAACGTCCTTCAAGAAGCTGGCGAACTATTCCTGAGAACTACTTAAAGGAATGACAAGGAAGCTGCCCTGAAAGTTCAGGCTGGGATGAAGAAACCAGTGGGTCGTACCAAAAGTGATGTTGAAGCATGTAAAACTACAAACTCTGTTGTTGCCCCATGCAACCCATTTCAGTAAACATCTGCATCTACTTCCCATTTTCCTCACAAAATCTAAAGAAATTAGACTTTTATAAATCCAGTAAATGAAGTTCAGATGTCATTGTTTAGTACAATAAATATAACGTGCTGCTTTTTGTGGATTTGTGGGACAAAAGAACGTCAAATGCCTGCAGTATATTTATATGAAAACAGGTTTCACATGAAAACCAACAGCTCTGCAAGCGGGTAATAAAACATTGGTATTTTTTTATTTACAATAGGGCTAGAGAAGAGACGGAGAGAAGGAAATCGATATTTTTAGAAATACAGGGTGTGAATGAAGAGCAATCACAAAGGAAAGGCAGGCTTCAAATCATAAAGAAAAAAAAGAAGTGGAGAGACAGACGGATTGAGTCACAATGGGACACAAAGGAGAGGCTGGTAGAAAGTGGACTGTTCCGATAATGTTGTGGCTGTTTCGGGGTGACAAAAGCCAGTGAAAGACCCACCTAAAAGCCCCGCTGTTGTCCTCTCTTATCCCAGCTGGTGGTCTTGGTTCCACAAAACCTCTTCCTAAGCACACACAAGAGGGGCCGATAAAATGCCGACCAGAATGGCGGTCTGGTGTGTGCCCAGAAAACAAAACAAAACAACAACAACCAAAAAAACCAACTAAGTGTGTCAATTGCTTATGCAGCCTAGGTGGCTTTCAATAGTACACAATACGGCACCGTGCTGAATTATTATCGGGACCCCTGTTGGAGCAAACAGAAAGAGGGAGACAGAGTAGGGGGTCTGGTGGCGCGAGCCGACGGGAGTGGTGGCGCTCAGAAAGGTCAGGATACAGCGAGCAAAGAGCACAAAAGATGGTGAAAATGCTCCTCAGGAGGCAGCTGAGAATACCCTCAACTCTACCCCCACCCCACCCCCACAACTCTGCCCTTGTTTGAAAGCTTTGTGGTGTCTGAGGGCCACCGGATGAAAGAAGAAGCAGAGGCTCTGGATATGGTTTGATGGGATGTTCGATCGCTCCTAGCACCGCGACAAAAGACAGAGAAAGGGAAATACAGAGACAGAGGGAGAGAGGGGACGTGCAGGAGGAGAAAGACGTGTGCTACAGCTCTTAGAAAAAGTTCAATGTGCAACAAAACAGCTGGTATAAGTAGTTGTACGTACTTGCACTGTGATTGGACCGTGATTGGACTGGAGATTTGCAAACCAGAAAGCAGAACTTTTTGACTGAAATACATAACATAAGTCTTTTAATTGCAGTACTCTTTTTCATTAACACCAGTTGCATGAGGACTGGCCAAATCTCGATGCTCTCATACTTATATTGGAACCCTACTTAAAAAAAAAAAAAAGTACCTGGTTCCAGGTAATGAAAACCCCCCAAAATTGAGTCAAGCTTAGCCAAGCCGGTACTAGTGGAAGAGAAACACGTGTTACGCCAAACAACCTGTCCTAAAGTCCCGACTTCTGAAGGTAGAAAAGCCTGCTGCTTAGTTTTGTTTCTCATAATATTCAAGAATATAAGGCGGGGGGAGACAAAACTTCACTACCCAAATAACTAAATGTACAGAACCCCACAGCACCGAATAGCTAGATTGAAAAATACAACCCACAAAGCACAGAATACAAGACAGAGGAGACAACAAAAGAGGAAGAGCGAGAGCAGATAATGATGCTCGGTGGAGATTGGTTGTGATCGGCTGTACAATGATCAATGCCGGCTTGAAAGGAGGCAACGCTGATGGTTTATGAAGGAGGGAACAACTGCCAACAGTATGAAAATGAAATCAATAAGTCAGCTGCGGCGCGGGGGAGAGAAAAATGAAGGAAGCGGGTGAGAGAAAGCAAGAAAAAAAAGAAAGAAACAGGAGACAAGACTGAATAAAACAAGAGAGACAAAGAGAGCGGGAAAGACGCGGAGAAAGAAAAGAGAAAGAGTTGCAGACAGACTAAGAAGTGAGATGAAAGGTGCTGGTTTAAAATGAAGCAAAGGCAGAGAAACTAAACTGACAGATGAAGGAAAATTCTTTAAAGAAAGATAAAAAAAAAACATAAAAACAAAAAAAAACAGAGTACAGCAAAAACAAACCGATGAACATTTACACTCACGAACTGACAAACTTTTGAACAAAACCCAGATCCTGATGTAAATATAGCCGGGCATGTCTACTGTGTATATGTGTCTATATTTGATTGTATCTATAAAAAGGTAAGTCTACACATGAAAGGTGAGATGATTGATGGACATTCTTTCTCTCCCCCTTCACTGTGGGCATTTTGTCAGGCAGAACAACAAAGCATAGATGTTCCAAAGAAAAGAGGCGTATTTTTTTATTTTTTATTTGAAAACACACATTAGAGTGTCCTGAAGTCCATCCCTCTGTTCTTTATAAAAAAAAAGTCTGTTCTTCACTGACTCAGATATCCATGACAACAGCATTAAACTCTCTCTCTCTGGACCTGACAAAAAACACACAGATACACAAAAACACACACGGACGACATGCAATGAGGCACAAACAAGTTATGTTTTATATGTTTTTCTGAATTTGTGTCAGCAAAAGTCTTTAAACATGCAGCAATGAATACAAAACGTGACAATGTAACGGCCAAAAACAACCTACAGACTCCAAACAAACTGCAAGGATGTGAACTTTTACAAATGTGTTGTTCTCAGTGAGCATTTTGACCTTTGCATCCACAGGGAGAGTGACTTACTCACTGCACTAATGGGAAAAAAAGTTTTTATACACCAACATCACAGGTGGAAAAACAGAGTTTTATGTTCTGTATATTTTTTAGTTTAATAGGCACACAGCAGCTTAACTGTTATAATGTTCATATATTTATATGTTTGCTGCAGTAATTTGATCAAGAATCTGGAAAATTAGAAAATGCTGTGCATAAGGTAAAGTTGAATTTTCAGCAATAACTTTTTAGAAGTTGCTTGTGAGAAAGCGTTTCTTACAGATTTTGATGGGCTAAATCCAAACATGACAGTTAAAAATAGCTGATTGGCCTTGGTCTCTCAAATATATTTATTCTTATTTTATATTTTACCAATGTACATTTAGATATTTGACTTTTAATCATGAACTGTAAGCTTATATCTTCTCATATTTATAGTGATTTCATAATAATGATAATAATAATCAAATTTCACCTTTCTTCATTATGTAACAGTAGAAATGTTAGATAAAAAACCTGATATGTGATACAACCTGATACATTAACATTAATGACAGTCATAGTACGTTTAGCTTATTGTGAAAAAAGATGAAAAACCTTCAGGATATTTTAATATGCTTTAAAATCCTGTAACTTTGTTCTGCAGCATTACAGATTTCCTGGAACAAGCAATGAATCTTCTATCAGATAAGACGTCAGAAGTTTAAAAACAGATACGTGAGGAGATTTCAAATTTGACAATTGCATTTCATACTTGATACAATCCTAAATCACAGGAGCCCGATTTTATGAAAATATTGACAAGTTTAGCATCTGCCATCATTTGGTCTTTCTTTTTAGGTTCAGGAGTCAAAATGTGTTTATATTATTATTTATTACTGTTTTTAAATGAGAACATTAGGTTTTAGAACTAAACTAGTAACATAGAAAAATAGAGCCAGCCGACAGCTTTAAGCTTTAAAATTGGTAAAATTTGATTAGAATTATTTGGGGTATATTTCACTGATTCATCAAGTCAATGTCACCGTACAGTAAATGTTACCCTACACCAAAGGTGGGTAGAGTAGCCAAAAATTGTACTCAAGTAATAGCAACACTACATCAACATAGTTTTACTCAAGTAAAAGTAAAAAGTAGCCATCCACAGAATTACTGAAGAGTAAAAAAGTAGTGAGTAACTTCAGTAGTGAGTAACTGATCATAACATCTGACTTAATCTTTAACAATGAAATAATCAGAAAGACAAAAATATAACGTATTTTAAAGACTGAAAAGGAAAAGAAAATGCTTCATATAAATAATGATTACAAAATAATAAATATCAGCTGGAGAAACACTTTTCCAAATCAATATTAAACTATTATTTAGAGTAAGTATATTACCTACCCCTATAGGTCTATATTTGTTAGGTTATATATGATACTTCTCCAAATTGCACAACAGGCTCAGCAGATAGAATAACAATAAAACAACAAATCTTACTTTGACATAAACTAAGTTTGTGTCAAAGTAAGATTCATTTTTGTTTTCACTAAAGTTATTCACACTGAGTAGAGTAGCCAGAATATTTTCTCAAGTAAGAGTAGCGATACATCATAATAGTATTACTCAGAAAAAGTAAAGTGTAGTCAAACTACTCCTAAAAGTACATTTTTTTCTAAAAGGTTACTCGAGTAAATGTAACTGAGCAAACTGAATTAGTTACTACCCACCTCTGCCCTACGCTGAACATTACATGAAACACGTGACAGCTAGCATCTAAACTCTATATCAGTTTCCATTTTCCGGCTAACAGAATGATAGTTCTGTAACTTCCTCAGGATGTAAACGTAAAACAAAATCATGTGATGTGCGTTTTGCTGGCTATCTAGTCATAACATTAGACTTTGTGGGGCAAAACATGCAGGAGTCCAGGGAAAATAGCCACCATGCTAAAAAAGCATGGTGGCAATTGCTTTATTACATGCCAAACTCATAGTACCACATTAATAATAATAATAACCTGTTTCGGTCAACAGACCATCATCACACAACATGTTATACCACCGTGTTTTGTTGAGTCTTTGTCAACTTTGGCTCAAAACTGTGAGCTGAGAGGGAGAAAAAGTTCAACAGTTCTTTTAAGACTTTTTTCCTCAGTGTCTGTAGGCAGTCACCATTAATGAGGCACAACAGACCTACAAGCGAGAGCAGAACAGAAACACGAAGCTGACATAAATGGGCTCCAAATGAATGTCACTTTTTAAAAAATCAATTCAACACCTTTCATAAAAAACCCACTGAACACTGCTTGCTTACAATTTGTTATGATTTAACATCTTTTCTTTGTAGGTTTTATTCCTGTTCTCTCTAGTGGGCAGGAAGTCACAGAGTCACAAATAGAGAGCTAAGAGATGAAAAGTACTATCTGCTCTATGGTACATCAACTTTGCAGAAAAGTTCTGCCTTTGGAAAGCGGATATAAAAGCCCTGCGTAGAGTTCAGCCCCAATTAAAGCAACTCACACTAATTTAGAAGGTTGGTTTGAAACGCCTATGCCCGAGTGTTTAATCTCAGACGGTTTATCTCTGGACAAATACAAAGAAATGAGAGAAACTCTGGTCGTTAATTAGGCCTAGTTTTAAGAAAGCTACGAGACACTTTGTAATATTTATTCATCCATAGCTATGAGGTGAAAGGAGTCCAACTATTTGTTCGCTTCATAAATTTTGTGTTGAGTGCATACTTAAGTGAGAATGTGCGTGTGGTCAGCAGCAGGTCCAGCAGGAAGCTGAAGCTCCTCATTCTTCTTCATTAAGTTTTGACTGCTGAGGGGCCAACGTCTATGCCCCTTTCTCTCTGTGTGTCTGTGTACATCTCTTCATCCCCTGCCCATCTCCAACCCTTCCTCCATAAACACTTATCTCCTCATGGTATCCACTCATCTTCCCCTTCTCGCTTTTACCTCCTGACAGTCACCTATTTCTCTCCCCATCATCTCCCCAACTTGCCTCATGTCGCCTCCCCGTCCCTCCTCCTTTCTCTCCTTCCCCTCATCTGTCCAGCTCCCCCCCCCTTCCCCATCACCTGCCTCCTTACCTCTATTCTTTAACTGTCCACCTCCTCCTCTTCATCATTTTCTCCTTCTCCCATTTTCTCCCTTCACTTCTTCAATTGCTCACTGTTTGCTATCATGTTTTTTACTTTCCCTCGACTCTACTCATTCTTCTCTACTCTGCTTCCTGTTTATTTGCCCGTCTCTCGCCTCAGTCCTGAACACAAATTCATCTCAGTTTTTTTCTCCCTGAACATTTCTTAGTTTTTTTAGCTGTTTGTTCCACTTAAACCAACTTCCAGCCCCTACATGTCACCATTTAATCTCAGGTTTAACTTCAAACCTTAATGTGTCTTTTCATTTCTTTCTCCTTCTACTCCATCTCTTTCTGTGTCCGATGCTTCTCAAGGCCTTTCTGTTTATTTCTCATTGGCCTTTCACATCTAGCCTCCTTATCTAGCCGGCTCCAGATCTCTCTGTATCCACAACGTGTATTTTCTCCTTCTTCAGTCCAATTCGCTGTCCTGAGCCTCTTCTTTGTATTTTTCTCCACTTTGTTTGTCTATTTTGTTATCTACCAGCAGAGTGACTGAGCTGCTGTGATCTCTGTACCGGCATGACTCCTGTTCAATCAACAATAAAACTGAAGGTAAAAGAAAAAAGAAATCAATATGAGGTTTTACACTGCTGTGATTCACTGGCTTTGCGAAAGTCGCTGTGCATTCAGATCGGCTAGAGATACACATTTATTATCAGCATATCAACATTGTCAGTGTGGACTTTCTTTGAGAATAGACTTATCAAAAGAAGATGAAACAATTTTCTCTTTCCCCTTATCTTCTGGTGGGCTATCCACCGAGAATCATACCATCACACAAAGCCGCAGAAACTGCACAGAGCTTCCGGCTCGACAGGCCACGCCGTTGTGAATCACAACAGTGTTCCTTGCTACAAAAATGCTACACCATTTCTCTGTATGTCCACAGGATGCTCCTATTCACTGACTACAACGCAGCCCTGAAATGAAGCCACCCAGATCCCTTTTCATATAAATGAGGGAGGCTGAGTATTGCAAACAATTCTCTGGAACAGTGTCAATTTAAAATCTTATAATTCACAAATGGTTCATTTACCATCTCATCCATTTTTTTATAGATGGTCGTGTTATATCACACGTCTTACTGAGAGCAAAAATTAACTGGGCACATTAGAAAAGTGACTGATGCTGCCGATCCGAGGAAAGCTCCACTTCACACAGACAGGTGTCCTGCCTCTTACCTGCCCACAGTCTTGATTGCTACGACTGTCAGTGATTGCTTAATGGTCTAAGGACCTACTATGGCGTTTTAGATTGAACAATTCTAAAACAAACAACAGAAAACATACAGAAACAAAATAGCATAGAAGGGAATTTAAGGTATTAATTATGGCTCCTTCCTCAAAACAAGGCTAATCGGTCTCAGTACGCTGGGTTATTTGGGTGACTCTCCTACACCGTGATAGCTGACAACTCTGACATCTCATCACCAAGCCCGCCAACTCCCTACTGCACCTCTCCATGGCTGTCACGGGCAGAGGAATTGTCAACGTGGAACGCTAACAGGCTACACGGAAAGGCAAAATTCTAAGATGCGACTCTAAAGCACTGGAGAAGAAATGAAATAAAAACTGTGCATTTGTGTATCATTTACCATAACCGCAGCTTTGCGCAAATATCTTGGTGTTATAGCTGTTAAGCTATAAAGGCTGGCTTCACCTTTAATGCAGTTTCTATCTAAGGTACTGAAAGATAAATTCAAATATAACTAAGTTTGGGATACAACGAGCCACGCCTGTGGATGGTCACACATAGCGCCATATCCTTCATTATATCTGCATCTATATTTTCCCATGTTAAGAGCACACTTCCTGGTCCACAAGCCAAACGACTTCAAACATGATGTTGCCTGATATTGGACTGAATCATGAATTCATTGCACTCCATTTGCATATTCAGAAACTGCTTGTTTAACCAATTTTGATGTGGGAGAGGCTTCAATTCTCCGTAACTACAGAGACCACATGAGCTGTTTAAATCTAACATCTGAACATTTGAAGTTGACAATGATGGACAAACAGCTTGTTTGTGACTTTTTTCCCAAGATTTTGATTTCACTATTGGTTAACTTTATACACACAGTACGTGTGTATAATACGTGCGATATGACCAAAGTCTCATATCCCGAGACATCTATCGTCCAGACTAGGGCTGGGCCATATCATACCGTTCACGGTAATACCGGTATAATGTTGGGCAACGATAAGAAAATGAAATATCGCGATAGAATATGTGTAAAACGCACATGCGCAGTGCCTTTGTTTTCATACGCACACGGCGGAAAAAGCATGGCGGTCTCTGCAGTTCAAAACCCTGCAGTTCAAAAAAAGCGCCCCTCCGACAGCCAAACCCATCTGTTCTCTGATTGGATTGTTACATTTGTGATTGACATGACATTGACCAATCAGATGAAAGGAAGAGAAATAGGGTCAAAATTTGTACTTGTAACTTGCAGGGGTTTTTTTTTTTTTGGCTAAGTCCACACACAAATCTTTTTTACGCACGCACAAATCTTTTTTACACACACACAATTTTTTTTTTTTTTTTTACACATACAAATCCTGATTTACAAGTACAAAACTGATTTACAAGTACAAAATATTTATGACCACATTTTGAGCCCATACGTGTGGAACTGGTTTAGCTTTCATCCGTCAGATACACCAATGCACTATTTTTGGTAGAACATGCTAGGGTCCGTCGTTATTACTGTGTTTTTTGGAAAATACGGCACACTTAAAATCAATCCTTTGATTTGTCTGAAAATCGACAGTGCTCCTTATAATCCCGTGTGCCTTATGTATGAATTCTGGTTGTGTTTACTGACCTCAAAACGATTTTATGTGGTACACGGCGCTCTGTATTGTGTGTGTATTAGGGCTGCTGGATTATGGCAAAAATGATAATCACGATTATTTTCACTGAAATTGAGATCTTGATTATTGACGATATTTATTTAACAATAACAATGTATTGAATAATGACTTTAAAGATTGTCAAAAAATAATATAAAATAGTGTGCAAATACGGATAACAGTGCAAATTTTTTTTAATATAAAAAATAAATGAAAAATGTAAACATCTATGTTTAGTGAACTTTGCAGTGTTGCTCTGTGGTGCAGCTACAACACCGTAGCAAAGTTTACACACTATGTCTACTTGATCCACGTCTGACTCCATACCATAATGTTTCCACACCACTGAAGTTTTTTTTTACCTCTCTTTTCAACCAACGGCAGTCACTCTCCTCTCCAAATAACTTCTGCTTAGCTTTCGGAGCTTCCCTCGGGTCCTCTTAATTGTTGTGACACGTGTTCGAAGTGCAGAGAGGTGCGCTCGATTTGCCACACGGAGCAGCGCGAGAGTAAAGCACGAGGGAGGGGCTAATAATCGGCTCAGTCATTTTTAATGATCGTTGAAAGCCCAGATCGTAATCAAGATTAAAATTCAATTAATTGAGCAGCCCTAGTGTGTATAACCTCTTTTTAAGTTTTGTGGATATTATACATGGTTATGCTGAGGATATGTCGGCCAATGCACATAAAAAAAACAGCTGCTTGTTTAAGTAAAAATACATTGATGGTTTTTTTTGCACTAATAAAATTGTGGAGTTGTAAAGTATTTTGTCTAGTGTCAATTATATCGTCAGTTATATCGTTATCTCAAATTTTCAAATGTATATCGTGATAAATATTTTTGGTGCTATCGCCCTGCTCTAGTACAGACAATGATATATATCACAAATATTTTACATTTTCTGTAAATTCTGTGAAGCTTGGGCAACTCGACTTGTGTGCACTGTTTTCAGCTGGGCGTCGTGTACCTGGAGTCGAGTGTGACATAAGTTGAAACGGCCGCAATTTCCTTTATAAGTATTTATTACACGGCGTGCTGCGGGGAAAAGCCTGTTTCTAAGGTTTATTATTTTAGCCCCTGACGGCTCTTTGTAGCTTCTTGTCAGTAAACACTCTGCATACTATTTCACATGATTCAGTTTATTTTGAAAAATCTGCACAGAATCTTCATCTTTATTGTGAAAAGTTTATGTTGAAAATAAACAAGCGGACGGCGGAGCCATGTGATGGTTTTATTGTCGTTGTTTCTAACAACAACGCATAAAAGCAGTCGCTTGTCCAGCCATAGTGTGGTTATATTAAATATAAGAGAAAGAGAGAACTTTAAGAAATTATATAGTGACCATCAAAATGATGAAAAAATATTGCTGTAAACAGTTTATTTTGTGACAAAACGAAACAAACGATAGCGTGATATGAAATGATAGATGTTTTCATATCGTCATCCGATATATATCGTTATATTGAACAGCCCTACAGTATCTAGTATAATACTTATGCTTCTGTGAAATATGTTTCGTATGACACAAACTTACCAAGGATCTAAAGTGGCACATTATTTAGATGGTTCAGATTAAAGGACTCTTTCATGTGTATTTTCCATCTTTTGGTACAATTTCAGTCTGTTCTGTTTCTCTGCTCACATATTCCAAATGACTTTTACAAATCTCTTTAGTAGCACTCTCTCATGTCTGTCTCGTTTCTTGCCTTTCACTCCTCTCTCCACGGTGAGCGTGAGCGTCTGACATTGATCAAAAGCAGGCTGTCTCTTAGATTGAGGCTAAATGACTTGAGAATCCCACCAGCCACACAGGCAGCATGTGTGTGTGTGTTGTGTATGTATTCACATCTGAGAGTGCAGATAAATGACTAGAGAATCCCACTGAGTGTCTGGACAGTGTGTAAGCGTTACATGTAGTAGTGCCCACATCAGGCACAGCCTCCCAGAGGATAATGACTAGAGGTTGTCTGCACCGTCTCTGTGGGATCCTCCTCTCATTTGTCATCAAACACACAAACACATGCACACGGGTACACATAAAGATGGAAGCATAACCCAGCAGGAAGACGTCTGCGATATGCATGTCTGTCTACTGACCTGCTGTGGCACTGATCAAAACACATCACAGTCACCTCTGCTGAGAGACAAAAAAGGAACAGGACCAATTTTGTCCCAATTAAGCCCTCTTTCACTCACTTAAAAGCTCAGGAATGAAAAGTCACCATGTGTTTCTCTCCCCTCCGGAGACGTCCTTATTTCCTATCATTATTAAATAACTAACCAGCTGTAGTGTAATCCCTCTTGCATGGTCCAGTCCACTGCAAAATTTTGAAAGGATTAAAACTTTGATTCACAAAACAGAAGACATTACTCATCAGCTCTGCTTATAAACAAGATGAAATACATTTATGAATTTTCCCCAGGCTCTCTGCCTACAAGCCTTCTTAAGATGCAGTCATTTTAAAATACATTAGAAGAGTAATGTTTAGTTTATATCTGTACAAAAGCTTTACATAAGCATATTTTGTACTCTTTTACGCAGTCATAAAAACCCTCATTTGTCACACTATCACAGTAGCTGTTAGCCAAGCGGAAAGTGTTAGCTGAACAGTGTCATTAGCAGCTGACAGAGATTTTTAGTATTAGCAATGCTAGAGCTAATGTACAACTACACAACTAGAAAACCAAAGTAGGCCTAGCTGATAATTATGCTGCTCAAAGAAATGAAGTGAATGACACAAAGTCAGTTATGCTACAGCCTTTTTTGGTGACTGTGGGCAACGAACTTGTGATTGAAATGATTTTGAAAACAGGAAGCAGGTGTGCGACCAATCGCACTGAGTTGCTGTTCTAAAAGCATCTTTGGTGCATGAAGACGCAGATAAAACATCAGTGAGATCATCGGTAGGCTATCAGTTTGGGATTGAATGGGACCAGTTTGGAAATTATGTGCAGTCTGTTTGTGATAACACAGTGATTAACTCTATTAGTTCAGCCAGAACCTCATAGATTTGAAACAGAAATTCTAAAAAGGTCATACTTGCTGCAGGACAGCGCTAGAACTGCTAAATGACAGAGGCGCTCGGCAATACCGCTTTTATCTAGAATACAACCATATGGCAACGAGTTTAGCCGAGTCCAAAAGAAACATGCTGAAAATGGGTTGCACTCATCGGTGGTTACGTACTCAGAGGGACTGCAACATGTTGGTAATCTGTCCGCATTTTTATATTAGATTGCAATTACTTACAAACCTTCATATGGAGTTTATGACCAAACTCCACGAACAAGAAACAAACGGCTGTCAAACTTTAGCAGGTCAAATGGTTTCACAATGGTCGTAACAACAGGACAGACTGATACTCTGTAAGTTAAAAGCTCTTCTTAGAAAACACAAGCAATCAACTTTGAAAACTATCCATGTGCTTCTGCTAATTGTTCTCTCACTAGCACTTGGCGAGTTTACTGTGCCACTGCTACTGCGCTGGGAAAAAGTTATCAGCGATAACCAAACTAACTGTGACAGCTTTTAAAGACACAAAACGGAGGAAGAACTTTATAAACTTCCAAATTGACAGGGTGAAAGTCAGGGAGATGCCTCGGGGGCCAATCAAGAGGAAAGACCTTGATGAGTAGGTTGAAGCGAGCTGCAATGTAGCAAGCTATTCACGCGCCACAAACACACACGCATATACGTATTATTATGCTCTGCTGTAGTCTTTAAAGACTGTCTTCAAAGAGTCTTCCCTTCACTCCTTGTTATCTCACACCAGCTAATATATGGAAGAAAGTCTCCCACTCTCTTTCACGCACTCTCTCTCTCTCTCACACACACACACACACACACACACACACACACACACACACACACACACACACACACAAAACAATCCTAGTAAGCAACAAATATAAGAACATAAACATTGCTGCATATTTAAAAATGTGAATTTATGACTGCATGCTGTCATACAAGACATAAACAGAAGTTCAGACACTGCTGAACGAGCACACGAGTGCATGTATCCATGCACACAATACAGCAGTACAACAGCAGAGGTATCAATGTTCAGCAAGCTGATTATTACACGTTGTATTACTGTGTTCCAGGGTAAGCCTCACTGCCCCTGAGCAATACAGAGGAGATGTGAGCAGAGACCAGCATGAGATACAGTAATATGCTGCTCGAGTGCATAATGAGCACCTTCAAATGCTTCTACCGCACAAACTTTGCGAGTAGCCCGTCCTGCAGCTTCCTCCTCACATTTTCTCTCTAGCGTTCTGTCAGCTTGTAGCTGCTGCAGAAATGTACACAGGACTTTTCGATGCTGTTAAATAAAACAGCAGTAGGTTGAACTCAATATTAGGCGGTGCCAAAAAGTGAAGTATAAAGGTTCAATTTTTCTAAGTGAATGTATATCTGAGTTTTCCATTGTGGATAAAAATATAAGGGAATGAGAGAGATAAAAAGAGTGAAGATTCAGTAAATAGTAGATAACCCAAGCCAAATCATCAGAGACAGACTGATGATTCATCTCAGGAGCCTACAGAAGTAAAAGAAAAACAATGGTATAAGGAATCCAGCCTGTAAAAAAATAATTTATTAGCACCAAAACAAAGAAAAACTAAGAGCTTAGAAAATGAGCCAGGCAGAAATGAAACTGCCTTACTGGAGGTAAAGTAACTCCAACTAACTGGAAGTTAGATCAAATTTAAAAAGCTTTATATGCCTCTCTTATTTCTTTCCAATTGTAAATGTATTCTGTGATATTTAATCATCAATTAACCTTGTTAGTAACCTTTAACCTGCCTTTTGATGCTCCAGCATCTTTTTATATTTATCTTCAAAAACCTGCACAGCTCAGGGTAACGTAATTCAAATCACTGCTTTTCTATGTGCGAGGCTGAACGGCAGTGAAACATGAGGAATTTTAAAAGTTACTTTAAAAATGATTTGACACTAAAGATGAAGGACAAATCTGGCTGTAATGCCTGATCACATAAACGACGCCCTCTTTACTGTTATGAGGGGCTAGGTGGAAAAAAGAGAGCTTAAAAACATGATAAATAAAATAATCATTAAAAAAGCCTATAAAAACTATCCTCACTACTATATAATCTTATTTACAGTCAGACAGTGTCTACAGAGTGGGTGGTTTGGTTTCATACCCTCCTAAATTTCTGCAGACGTTATTGCTGCATCAACTGGGTGATGCTCTCTTGTTGACTTAAAATCAGACCAGCTACTTCATTAAGTCTTCTTCAGTTCCAAAGAACATATAAGAATGTTAATGTGCATACTTTCAATAAAAATATCAGATTTAAAAGATCCCCAAATACACTAAAAGGTCAGTTTATTAAGTACACCAGTTCAACTGCTTGTTTACACAGATATCTGCTCAGCCAATTGCATGGTAGCAACTCACTGCATGCTTTAGGCGTGTCAAGATAACCTGGTGAAGTTCAAACCAAGTGTCAGAAAAGGGAAGAAAGGTGATTTAAGTAACTTTGAATGTGGCATGATTGTTGGTGCCAGACAAGCTGGTCTAAGTATTTCAGAAACTGCTGATCTGCTGGGATGTTCAACCACCTCTCGGGTTTACAGAGAATGGACCGAAAAATAGAAAATATCCATCAATATGACTCGTTAATGTCAGAGGTCAGAGGACAATGGCCAGACTGCTTCAAGCTCATAGGAAGTCAACATCAACTCATAAATTGGGCAATAGAAAAATGCTGCTTGGTCTGATGAGTCTCCTACTTCTGTTACAGCATTTGGATGGCAGGGTCAGAACGACAATAAAGCATGGCTCCATCCTCTCTTGTGGTCAAAGGAGCTTGCAAAGAAAAGCGTCTGGACTTCTTTAAGTTGCTTGAAGACGTTTCACCTCTCATCCGAGAAGCTTCTTCAGTTCTAAGGTCCTTTTGTCCCTCTGTGGGGGATACTCCCACTAGGTTTAAATCTGGGACTCCCCATCATTTGACCTTAGAACTGAAGAAGCTTCTCGGATGAGAGGCGAAACGTCTTCAAGCAACTTAAAGAAGTCCAGACGCTTTTCTTTGCAAGCTCCTTTGACTACGATGACCTGGATGACTAAGAACCTTCACAGACATCCTCTCTTGTGTCAAACACTCAAGCTCTTGCTGGGGATAATAGTGTGGGCAATATATTCTAGGCAAAATCAAGCCCCTTGACTGAGTAATTAACTAACTGACTAATAGACTGAGTATCTTTTAATCACCTAAGCCTACCTGAGTATTATCGTTGACCATGTCCATGAATTTATGACCAGAGTGTATCCATCTTCCGGTACTAGTAAATCGCACCTAATAAAGTGACCTGTTAATGTATATCCCTTTTTAACAAGTTACTATACCTCTCAACTGTCCCCAAACCGCATCTCAAAACACTGCACAGATCATTTTGTCTACAAAGCCCCCTTGTAAGTGTTCACCGCACTTTCAGGTGAAGGTCTGAGAGTGTCAGAGAGAAGTAGCATCAGTGGGGTTTCTGCTGTTAATTTAGTTAATGGCAAGGCAGCTAATCAGACGTGAAGAAGGCACTCTGCTGTTTCTAACCTTTGTATGAGCAATTATGTTACATGGAAATATGGCTAAAAAAACCCCAAACAAACAAAAACAAACACACGCCTCAGTGACAATGCTTGAAATTTAGCACTAAGCGCCACTGCCTGACAAAAAAATTGCTATTAAGGCAACGTATAGTTAAGGGGCTGTGTTTGTGTCACTCTTTTATACATTGTTTTTTGACATAACACATCAGAGCATCTTTATTAGCGGTGCAATTTTGTCAGAGTTCTGGCCTCTGCGCAGAAAAATCAAAGTTAACGATAAAATCAGCCACATAACCCAGGCAAACTCTAAGGGTCCTTCTATTGTTGCAGGGACATCGTCATCAAGTATTCCCCTGCACTTCCTTTGATGACAGAAGTGCATTAAAGTGTTAGGTTGGATTATTTGAAGGCTATACAGACAGTCCTTTTATACTGGGAACTGAAGCCTGAAGTCTCATTAAAGCCACCAGACTCTGTTGACAAAAACAGTAATTTTCCCCTGGCAGAAAACGGGACATGCTCGATCTGTTCGTTTGTTTGTGGTATTGTGTGACTTTGGTGTTTTTGATTAAACGTGTTAAACTACCTAAGTCACTCAGCGATACTCCTGCAAGTTCAAATTGCTGTTTTGGAAACTGGCTTCAGCTTCCTGTCATGAAAGGCTGTCTAACAGCAAAAGAATGGAAATATTTTAAATATCACATATGCTTAAATCAAGGTGGCTTTCAGTGCTGTCCCAGTCCTAATGTATGCACTGCTCAGCTTCCATGCATTACCCCAGGCTGCTTCTCCAAACCAGGTCGTGCCGATCCCATCTACTGCAGGTAATAAATCAACTATTGAAAAGTAGCTCGTATAGCTCAACTTAAAAAAAAATAAATAAATAAAAAAAAAATACAAAATCTTTGAAAAACCTTGAAGCGACTGTTAAAGAAGAACTTAGCAGTGAGGGGGCGGGATTACACATTTTTTTTAAGGTGAATGACTATTAGTTATTGTAATCTCTTCTACTCTCCTACTACTTCATAAAAATGAATAAATCCTTATAAACAATCTAAATGCATTTTCAAAATAAAAGCACTTTTACTTTAGATTATTTTGCATCTGTAGGGGAACCAAAGTGCGAAAACAATAGGTGAAGGCTATAGGTGGAGTCCTCATAACATGTAAAAATAAATGTCAAATCTTTCTGTTTTCAGCGTTACATTTATGACACATTAACACTTTGCACCATCCCTGACACTTTTTTATTATATCTTTGCAGATTGAAAAAGCTCTTACCTTTTTTGCAGCATTGATACACTGCATGTATTCTTTGGCCAGGTCAGAACACTTTAAGGTCTGGTCTTTGTTGTCCCTGTAACAGGATAAAATCTGAGCCTGCAGGCCAGCACACACTGCCTCTGTGTTGCGAGGCCTGCAAAAGACAAGAAACAAGAGAGACGGAGTGAAAAAAACTGTCATTTTTGTACCTCTGTTTCTTACTGCTAGTGTAAATTGGGCTTTCAAATTAAAAAAAAAAGTAAACTCTCTAAATCAGCTCATGGCATCACACTATTCATTCAGATTCTTACATAATCTGTAAATCAACGTTTCATTCATCAGTTTAGCTTTGATTAGTTGATGACATAGTATCAGTGTAACATGAATTCAGGTAGGTCAGCTGCTCAGAAAAAGAGAAAAATGCTGGGTCACAATTGAAGCAAAAAACAACGATCAACAACGAACAAAAATCAATACTCTAGCTGTCAGTCTCACATTCATGACTGACTTAGAGGGAAGAAAAGCTGCAAGAAAAAGCATCTAAAATGCATTTACAATCTATGAAAGTTTACAAGTATCCAAGAGAGCTGTCTATTGCTGTTTTGGTGGCAGCACGGCTATTTTCAGCAGAAAAGCTCCAAAAACCTGTTATTCACCAACTCTCCAGCAGCACACTCACAGACAGACACAAGCCTGTAAACAAAGGAAGGCAAAAAGCAGAAGCTTGCACAGACAGACAAGACAGAGTCAACTAGAGTGACTAAACAAAACAACTTCATCAGCTCACTTTGTTCATGGAATTCATTCATTGAAACATTTCAGAAATGTGGTTCTTTGATTACAGTTTTAAATACTGACACAAAGAGCCTTTTTGGAGAACATTACATTCAAAATGTGGTATGCACATCATAGTCTGGCATCAAAACATATGCTGTGTGAAATTTTGCCATAATTACTTAATGAGAATTTCTTAGTTATGGCCAAAACTGTGTTTCGGGAGGTCGCAGTGATTTTGTGCTTTGATCACAAAATTATTATCACGAGTCAAAGGAAACATTTGTACCAGACAAATAAAAAAGGGCCTCCAAGTACTCTTGGGGACCTTATTTAAAAAGCCTTTATTAGCAAAGTGCATTTCCAAATGCTGAAATTATTCTTTTAAACAACAGCAAGCTGTCCGAAGAACTTTGTCTGAACTTTTCCATTAGACAAATCCCTGTAAAGATAAAGGTCATCTACAAATCATCCTGGCATCCTTAAAGAGATCATCGATGATGAATAACTGTTAGTAGAGGGGAAGAGGATATTTAAGACTGCTACCAGTTTCTGAAGCAGCAGAGAACACGCAGGAAAACTAAGTGACAGTAATGAAACACTGCAGGTTAGATCACTCAGGCTTTGTGATCAGTCTCATTAGAGATGTGCTCACTTCCTGATGTAGCAGCAGAAACAAGCCCTCCGAGTATTTACTTTAAAGGCAACGGTGTTGTACTTTGTATATAAACATTATGTAGGAGTAGGTCATGGATAATAGGCACTGAATTGTAAATAACTGGACATGAAGCTAATAAGTTAATACTTTCTTTAAAGATATCATATATTTTGGGGACAACTTTAAAGAAAGGTATCCTTAAATGTAAAAGCGAGGTCAGAGGTCACGTGTGACATGTTATTTTAAATATTGATATTATACTTTCTGTATGTTGACAATAAAGTTATACGTCTTTTCGTCAAATTTAGGCCGATAAATTATTAAGATGACATTGAAGCCGTTAGTGAAGGTGAGCCAAATTTTAATGAATTGTTAACATGAGCCCACTCTACACCCTCACAAAGCTAGTGTGTTTACAGGCAGAATGACAACACGCACATATGCAAACACTACCAAAAACATAACCTTCTTGGTAGCGGTAACAAAAATGATCACATCACTGACATATTTGGCAAAAAGTGGGGAAATGCACCAGTGCAGCAGCGAGGATTCTGGTCTATCGCAAACTTCCATCCGCAGAAGGATCCCCCAAGCAATTAGAAGCTTTCATGTTCTCTTCTTATTTCCTCTGGATGTGGAGGAGAGAACAGGACTGAGCAGTCTTAACAACATTAGCTGCACTGAAAGCTGGCTGGACACGCTAAAATTATTATTTTTTTTTCGTGAAGGGTGATTAAATCAAGTTCAAGTTGAAATTTTATTCGCCACATGCAGTGGCAGGTTGCCCTGCAGTGGAATGAACCCGCCCCCCGACCTTACACACACAACAATTAGGGAAGCTTTATCATCTTTTAGGGACTCCTCCTGAACTTTTTGATCCCATCTCGTAACGCTGATCAAGTTAGCAGTGTGTCCAACTTTAATCTCAGTTGTGTTATAGGAGGTTTAAAAAATAAACTCACTCTTTAAATTGGGACGTTTACATGTTACCCACTTCATAAACTGATGTGAATCAAACAGCAGAACTTCAATTTGGCGGCTTTGCAGCAGCTGTTTTGTTATACTGGACCTTTTGCATGACAGACACTTAAAGGATGGAGGATGAGAAATAACTGTACTATGCAAATCACAAATATGCCATTTCCTCACTTAGAGGGGGGGAAAAGCAGTTGATGGTGCTTTCAGTGCTCCGGCACAACTACACTTTCCACGGCTTTCTTGTTGCTTTAGAAGTTCTTAAGTTTTCTTGAAAGTACTTCTCCTGACTCTCCACAGTTTTTCACCTTAGGGCTAGGATGAACATCTGTACCAATTTCAATTGTGTCCCCTGTCTATACCTGTAACAATACCAAACAACAAACTGTAGTGTTTAATTTTGAACACTTGTTTTACAGCTGTGTTCAAGTTCTGGGTTAAAGCTGTGGGTTAAAGATGTCTTTTTAATTTTATTTTGTCTCAGATCAGAACAAAAGAAACTCTTTTAAGAAAAAGTAGAAAAATTGGCAGTGAAGATAAGAAACAATTCACACCTAGACGTGCCAACCTGTTTGAACAACCTATGGGTTGTATGGTACGTGCTTCGCTGCGAATCGTACAATTAGCGCTAAATCGTACTTAATTGAGTGGGCAGGATCATTCTGATCAAATACAGCAGAAAAGTGTGCTTTGAGAGATTGAATTAGCCGTGTTTAATTTGATATGTGGGCTGTATTATAATTTGTCTTTACCTGTCTATCTGTGTGATTGTTAACTACGACAGGCTTGCTGCCTGGGCGCTTCGCAGTAATGGATTCTGACTGATTGAAGCAGAGACAAGCGAGTTATGTACACCCACGCAGGTATAGACAGGCGCGTGCGCACACGTACACTGTAAACATCAAAGGGCTCCGTGCACGCACGCGCTTTGCTACATGCCAACACGTCGATCTCCGCACTGTGTCCCTGCTCGCTTTCTCCATGAGGAGCGTTTAACACCGGATTTAATTGAAAGCCAAATTAAAGACTCTTTTAGACTTTGACTCATGAAGAGAAGCTGACCCCATCGTTTCAATTACAGCATATCCATATCCACGCAAACACTTTATCATCAGGAAAAATATCATGGATGCGGCAACGGAGTTTATCTGAGCGCAGGTGATCGAGGTTAAAGAGGAAAACGAACAGAGATGAAGAGGAAAAAACAGAGAAAGTGAGAGAGTGATGGATGGAATGAAGCATCAATTGGCTTTCTTTTAGAAGCCCATTTGAAGAAGATGACAGCCTATCAGATTACTCGGTTCCCCCCAAACAACCTCCAATGGTTTATATCTCCTGATTAATCGCTCTTCTTCCACTTTTCGCCTTCCCTCCAACTCTGTCTTCTTTCTTACTTTTTTCTCTCCCTCGCCCGCCCTCCTCCTCTTTTTTTTCCTTTTTGGTCCCACCATTAACAACACAGAGTACAACACCAAAGCGTGCCATCTTTATCTCCCCCTCCGTTTGAGGCCGCCAAAGATAAGGAACTCTCCTTTAATTTGAAATAAATGGCCTTCATCAGGGAAGCCAAAGCCTCCTGATAGCGGTACGTGGTTTATTAAAGGCGCTTGAAGCAGAAAATTGGTTCAGCTGCAGCAAAAGCTAAAGCTCTGTCCACATGCTACACCAAATTGAAGGTGAGGTCTTAAATCAACAATATTAACTGAGCCGCTTACGAAAATAAATAAGAGGAGGAGAGTGAGTGGGGTGGGGAGTGGTGGGACTTCTTTCTTCTTCTTCTTTTTTTTTTTTTTTTAGCTGGAATGAGGTAAAGTGGCATCTCTGACAGCCCGCTGAGCCATGTATGGGGTTGTTGTTGTTCATTTTTGTGTGTGCGTGCTGCAGAAGCACTCTAAATGTGAGTGGAAATAGCAATTTTTACATTTTTTTGGAGGAGGTGGTGTGGTGGGGTACTCCACGCATCTGTGAGCAGTAAATATGACAAAACATAAACAGTAAGATTAGTCGCTTAATTAATGGTGCTGCCCATTATTTTTAATCTCCGGCAGCGAAGGCGGAGGCGGGCAGAACACAGAGGCCTCAGACTTCTGGACCACGCAGCTTACCAAGACAAAGAGAGGGAGAGAAATGAAAGGGTGAGAAATTGGAAAACGGAAGAGACACGAAAACACACCAGTGACTACAAAAGCCTCCGGGAAAGCTACGAGACTGATAAGGAAGATGCTTTTATCACCTCGAAACCGCGCTTCTCTCAGAGTTAAGAGTGATGTTTTTGTGTTTTTCCTTAATGGCTTTGGCTATACATATGAGGCACTGTTTGTCCTATACACCATTTTATTTCTATCCTGTCAACTACAAAGGTCTGGTATCTCTAATGTGTTTCAGGCAAGTAATTAGAAAATTGTGTTAACATCTCATACAAATAAGCACCCGAGGAGAGAGAAAAAAACAAAAGCGGAGAGAATCAAATGCTATGACGTAGTGTAGGAAGTCTGGAATACCTCGTGTGTGAGCAGACACATTGCTTTGTTATTCCAATAATAGCCTCCAACTACAATCATGCTCTTAACATGAGCTATATTTCAGAATTAAATTACAATAAATGCATTTTTTTAATTAATTGGAATTAAGGCTGCTTTGACAGCATCACAGGCACTGACCTGGAGGTTTTGTCAGCTATTTTTGTATATAGTGCTAAAAAAAATTAGAATTTATGTAAACAAAAGAAAATCCAAACAATGCTATAATGTTGCTATAATTTGTTTTTTTTTCTTATTAGAAAAAAAAAATCAAACTTTACTTTACTTCTCATTGTGGCAGTGGTATGCAATGTGATGTCACAAAAAAACATCAAAACTATGTCTTTTCCCTGTCAGGCTCCGTAAACCAATCAAAATACCAAGATGGTGATGGTGTGATGAAATGTTGTGTACAAGACAAAAACGTATGGAGCCAAACGCAGCACTCTCAAGATGTAAATAAACTTAAAAAAAACCTTTAATGTTTCTTGGTCCAGGAAACTCACAAAGCCCAATTTTTAAAAGCTAACAGGGCACCAAGCCAAGGAATCCAAACTTCCAGAACATACCTGAGGAAAAAAAGGCAAAGCAGAGGAAGGGGAACACATGCAAACAACAACGCAACACAGGACAAAGGAAGACTGGCAAAATATACAAGAGGTAATGAGGGAAGAGGAGACAGGTGGGGAACAAAGCTTAAGATAATTAACATAACGAGACGGTGGGAGGGAGGGTGAAAATCAACACATGCAAAGGGAACAACAGTTACCAACATAAAAGATCTAAACAAGCTTGACGCAGGAGAAGACAAAAGAGAAGAGAGGGATGAGACTGATGGAAGGAACAGAATGGAAACACAAAAGGGGAAATAACTATAAACCTGAAGTCATCACTGACTTAATGTAAGACTATTAACAAGACTAAAAAATAAACCATAGAGAATATATACAAACTTAAGATAACCAAGATGTGTAAACCCAAGTAAAAAACAAAACTCTATTAATAGTAAAATAAATACTGACCAAAATTCTAAAAGAAAGAAAAACTGAAACATAAATCAAAAAGCATGATGAACTCAAAACCTCAAACTCCTGGGTCCAACAACAAACGGTGAAAAAGCAAAACAAGTCCATAAATTAACGGCTGATCTAATATGTGCTCCTGTAAACAAAGGAGGCAATGTGTTGACCAAGAGCTCTACAGCAGTCTAATCTTTAAAAACTAAAGTCTAATTAGCTTTAAACCAGAATCAAAACTCTGTCTCCCAATAAGTGAAACGTGCTAACATCAGAGAAGTTCTCCTATGACAGCAACAACAGAAGGTAAACAAGTTATCAGGTAATGACATTTTGGCACACTGGAGGTTCTGAATCACTCCGACTACTCTAATGTTAGTGGCTTGATTAATACTGACGTGGTGGTGGAAAAAAAGACGATAATAAGAAAAAGAGATAGGGCAGGACAGGTGAAGAGGAAAACAGCAACAGAGAAAGGGTTGCCTCTTATCTCTAGCTTGTAGCTTGTAGGCACCTGCTCCCTGACAGCTTTTCAATTGACTCAGGGCACATATGCCCTTCCCCCCTATCTTGTTTCTCTACACTCCTTCACTCATCCTCTCCCATCTCGCCTATTCCCTCACAACCGTAACCCAGAAGAGAGGGTCCACTATATAGTAGTGCTCAGACTTCACTTTGTCTCTCGCAAACACTGAAGTTAAAGGACTCCCTCTCACTTTTGTCAGTCCTTTAACAATGCTGCACACATCATTTCACTTAGCTTTCCACAGTGGCTCTGATGACTGTAATGCAAAAGATTTCCATAAAAATGTATACTGTAAAGAATCCGTGTGTGTCCATCTGGAAAACGTGCATAATAGAAATAAAGATGAATGCTCCTACTCCGGCCCAGCTATCTTCTAGTTTTAAAATAAAAACCATATATTGTGTAATAATTCATTTATGCCTGTTCTTGTTTTGTAAACTGTCATCCTATTTTTTTAATCACCAATTTTAAGTTGTACTTAAACTAATAAACGTCTCATTTTAATACTATTTTGTTGTTTTGTTAAACATTATACTCCAAAGGAAACTGGGCAAAAAATAAATAAACAATCTACTGAACAACATCATTTCTCATTCTTCACTGGAAATGGCAACTTCTCAAATCCATTCATACACGAATGTGAATCCAGTCTGCTATACCAGAGTGAACTGCACAAATATCCAAAGAAACAAAGATTATAGCTGGGTGTACAGTCATTGCCTGCTTGTTGTGGGACATAGTAGTGAATTTAGTTTTTCGATCACAGGCGGTAGAAAACTGTGGATCTGTGTGAAGGACAAATCTGTTAAAATTCCGACTGCAGCAAAAAAGATTCTGCTATCGGGAAATACTGAAAGTAACAGGTGATATGATTTTCCATTGCAGCTGCACCCTAACTAATGTCGAAACGAACCAATAATTTGCTGATCACAAATAAATACAGTCTGCAGCAGGCAGCTGCCTAAAGGTTGTTTAAGGTATCTATGATAGAGAAAACAAGAATATACAAAATGCAGCAAGCTTATATGTATGGTGCGGATCCATCTGTAGCTGATGCGGGGCTGATTTGTACACCCAATCTTACACCTAATCTTCATAACTTTATTTGACAGCATTTTTATAGCAACCTGAATTTGAATAGATCTGTTTGCAATCCAGACTTGTATTTGATTGGCTTTTCTCTCACAGCACAGCAACAATTGCGAACTAGGCTGCTTATCTATCTGGACTCAACTCGTCAGCTTTATGACTGAGTGATCTCTGTTGACTGGTACGTTCTGACACATGTTGGAAGAATCTGACAAAGGGTGGCTATTAAGACTAGTTGGACTACCACTGTAACAGACAGCTGGCCTTGTTAAAACACCTTGGATTATTGACCCGAGTGATCTGATGTGGGTATACAGTATATCTTGCCTGTCTCCATTTTACTCCCATTCGAATACTCTGAAGAGGAGTCCGTTGTCATCACAATGTCTCTTTCACTCCAATTCTACTGCCAACGTGTGAAAAACCTGTCAATTTAGAAGAAGAGTTTTATATTTGCTAAGTGGATATCAGAAACTACATCAATCTCTTTGTTTCAGAACAACAACGTTGTTTATGAAACTAAAGACACGCACAGCCACAGGACATCGATATGAGACATCATTTATTTAAACATTTATATATTTTTTTGTGGCAGCTGGAAAACAGAGAGGCCACATGTGGTGCACTACTCATAAAACTGAGCTGCTCTGAACTACTGCAGAAATCTGTTTTAGATTGAGAGCCATTGACTGACTCTTCTAACAAGACCCTACCTTAGTTTATCTCTCACTGTCTGTAATCCCACTCTAGGAGAGTAAATAACCTGCCAGCACTTCAGTTTTAGGCTTGTGAAACTGATGGCTCTTCAAAGCAAACTGCAAAATTGTGCAACACTGTTAACCAACATGTAGGAACCTGAAAAGGGGGAAAGTGGGAGGCTGGGGGCCTCGGGACGGGGTTAGCAATAATTAACAGCTTATTTTTATAACATTTGCTTATTTTGTGACAATTTGACTGATAAACTACCACACAAGCCTACGTCCTACTACAGATATCAACATCACAGCCCATTTCACCAACTACTGAAACTGTATTTGGACAAAACTTATAACAGTAAAAGCATAATAGAGGTCTTTTATCAAATGTACGAACCACATATATAGTAATTTGTATCAACATGACATATGTGGTTGCCTGGTTAGTGGAAGGACAGACAACAGCATCCAAGACAGTACATGATAGTTCTCTTTGTGTGTTAGGCGCGGGCAGATACACTTAAACATCTGGGCTAAACAAACAGTCCTTCACAGGAAGGTACCGCAATGTGTTATTAATAAAGGCTGCAGACCTTCTGCCTCTTTCTTTGCCCCTCCCTGGTGTACCATGTACACTGAACTGTCTGACAGATGTCAATGATAACAATGCAATCTGGGGTAATTCCTGTAGCCACGTCTCTGTGAAACACCAGTGCACTCACAGAAGTAGGCTTTTTTTTCTCCATCAGTCTCTGTTGTCTGGATCCGTCTCTTTATACACACCATGTATCTCCGTGTCAACCCCTGATTTCTGCGGGAAATCCAATTTGTCTGGACTGTCATGAAACAATAGTGGAATGAAAAGTGGAAATAACCTGGTTAAAATACATACGTACAGACTTGCAAGTGTTGTATGTTTTTCTGATTTACAGTACTTAACAATAGCTGGCTACTTGAACTGTAGGTATCTGTGATAAGTAGTAGTAGATGAAATGGTATGCTATAATCAAAATGTGAACTATGCTTGGAAAATCTTTCTCATTACATAAAAAAACGTCTGAATCTGGTTAAGAAATCTGGAATGCAGTGAACTTCTAGAAAATAAAGGGGGAAAAAGTAATTTGTAATTGGAAGGCCTGAAGAGTTGGACAAAGAAGGCAAAGCAATGAAAGGCAAGGAATGATAGGAAAGTTACTGAGGCTGCTCTATTATGCTCCATTGAGTTTGACATTTTAGAGTGCTACAGGTTGCAGAATTTCCTACTCTCTTCATCTTCTTTTTCCTTTCTCACACACACACACACCATGGTGACACATTGGCCCTGTGCTCTTTGGCTTCCTCAAGCCCCAGAGTGCTGCCAGCCAAAGCCAAGGATTAAACTGTGGATTAAACACATCCCACACATACCAGCAGGCATAAACACGTGCTTATACAAAGCACAGAATAACACGGACAGTGGAGCTTGGGTGGTTTACGAGTCACCCACATCTTATTTTACAGTAGCTTTGTTCTACTGCTCAGCACTCAGAAACTTCCCTTGGATAGTTTTGAAAACTAAGGTCTGCCTGAAGTTTAATATAAAATATAAAAGACGTTTCTCTCAATTCCACTGTTGGAGGATTTCTGCACAGTCTTCTTATGTCAGTTAAATCAGACTATCGATGGGTATAAAGCAGTGCACTAGTACAAATTTTCAATTTTGTGTTAGGGTAAGATTTTCATAAACATTACACAACTGTTGACTGTTAGTTTCTTTGGGTGCTTTTAAACAATACTGTTTAGTCAATATAAAGTGAATAAATACATTTTCCTCATTGTTACAGTTAATTTATGTGGTCTGAATACAGTATTTGTCCCTTTTTGGGTACAACCACACACACACACATTAGGTAGATAAAGCACCTGTTCTGACAGAAAAAAATAACCCACCGTCAGTGTGACATGAGCTCCTGCAGTTGATAGCTAGTTCAAGTTGATAGCTTCCAAAATACAAATCGAGCTTGTGCAAAGCCTTCCTGTTGTGCTTACTCACCTCCACTCAACACATATGTAAAGCCAAGGTTAAAAGATTTTGGAACTAACAGCAGATAACCCCCCATAATCTAAAATAACACGGTGAACAATAAGTTCAAGAAGATTTAGACAAAACACCTCCAAGCAAGCTTGTTAAATAATGCAAGGAGCAGGAATAAAAGATTACACAGGCAGGATACAGCCAATTCTTTTATTTCAACCATCTAAGGGAAAGGATGTTTGGATTTGTTTTTTGTTTTTTAAAGAGAGATTTGTGAACTGATTCTGACAGGCATGTATAACAAACAATTGTCCTTTTTTAAATTTTTAAATTATTATATAGGTAATAATGCTGGTTTTAGATGGCTGAACACGCCAGGTAGTTTCCTAATACAGTTCCCAAGTGGACTAATAGCCTGCGTCTGAACTGAGCACTGCAGAATATGTTTGTACACCCAAGTTGTTCAGTTTTTGAGTTTTGCTAAAGCATCTTCTGTCAGTGAGTTGGCCAATGGCTGTCCTGCTTCACGGTGCTCGACGTCCTCATTCAGTTCCCATGTTCTGTGGCCATCAGACCGACTGCGCCCAGTTTCTTTCTGGTCCTGTGTTTGTCACAGTTGCTCCCTGAATTTCTTTGTTTTTTCCTGCTTTGTTAATAAAAATTGCTGTTCAGTGAATCTGAACTTTGAACTACCAGTTAGCTGTACTGAGAGCATTCGGCCTTTAACAGCAAACTCACTTCTGGCTTCTAATGCAAATGGCACCTGAGACGACCCCCCCCCGCCCCTTAAAAAAAGTGAAAAAAGAAAAACTGATTTCAGCAGCAACAATTAACTACCTTTCCCCAGCTGCGGTTCATTAAAAGTCCACTATGAGAAGTGAAGATGAGGAAATAAGGTATTGTTAGATGCAGCTTAATCAAAGCAGCCAATTCAAACATTTATCACATTTTCAGTTTGCTCTAGGGTAAGAATGTAACTGGTTAAACAATAAGAAAAAAATATTACAATCTACTGCCATTAATTACTCAACTGTGTGCATGGATAAGTGTGAGTCACTGTGTGTATGAGTGTGGGGATGGGTGTGTGTGTGAGGCTCCAGGAATCATATCTCCTCATTTTTGGACTCCAGATAAACGTGTGTCTGTGTGTATTTGCGTGGTTATCTTTGTGAGTTATGACATTTTAACAGGTCTTCATTTTCCGACACCAGAGAGCAGAGAATGAGCCTCGGCCTTAGCGCGAGGGTTAAAATCAGGTCGAGGTTAGGGTTACGGTATAAGATGTGCGGGTGTGCGAGTGTTTGTGCGTCTCACCTGACATTTTCTTCCGTCTTGGAGGCAGCTTGGTGGAACTGTTCTTTGCTTTGTTGATACCTTTCCAAATTCTAAAGACACGCACACCAAAAACAACACAGGAAAAAACAGCATTAGTAAAAGGTGTGATTTTGCAGCGTTAATGTGTGTGTTTGTGTGCCTTTGTGACTGTAGTATTGTAAGTTGGGCTTATAAAGTGCTGATATATACATCCCTGGGACCGTTCAAGATACCTTTCTGTAACTGTGCCCTCTGATAACTAAGATCTGGCAAATGCAGAAAGAGATGTATAATGTATTATTTAGAAAGTATATGTTTGACTTTAAAAGAAACACTATTAAGCAATATGAAGGACTCGAAAGCTTAGCATGAAGATAAAAGCAAGTGTTTGTGCTAAGCTAAGCTAACAGGCTCAACTATATTATAAGCAGTATATCTGATTTTTTGCTGCACTGTGAGCATAAACACAACAAACAACTATATATCATAATTTTCCCGAATTTAAGCTTTGCTATTTCATTAAAATAGCCGCTCTGTTCCTAAGTCATATTTAATTGGTTATCACTTCAGACTGTGCCCATATCTGACTGAATAATAACATTTCTGATTGTCATTTGTCCATCACTGATTTAGGACCCTTTATAACTTTCCAGATTTTCCTTCCAAGTTCAAACTTAGGAGTCTGACTTCCATTAGATAACATTACCTTCACATATAGGACCTATTTTTTCGTGATTCCAGCCTCTTTAAGTGGAACTAAAGCCTAGCAGTGATGAGCTGCATTACTCATACATTTTTCAAGAAATCGTGATTTCTGATTTCGCAGCTTGCCTGGTGAGTACCAAAACCCAGGCAAGCAGACAGTGGTATTATAACAAAACAAGCAGCTAATCCACAACAACTGCAGCCTCTCCTCTGCTGATCCTCCCAGCTTAGGCCTTCCAGCACCCTGTATCCCCCACAAATATTTACCCAGCAAGCTGTACCAGCTTTGGAAGGAAGCATGGAAGGGAAGAAATCGAGAAAAGGCAAGAAAGAAGGTAAGACAAGAATAAAGAAAGAGAAGCAGCAGAAGGCATGAAGGTAAGTAGCAGGAAATAAAGAGGGGAGAAATCATTTGGCCTGACATTTATTTAGTACAGAGTTGGGCACAGCATGATCATACAGTCATGTGAAAAACTATAGGAATAACCACAGGAATTAAGAGGGTAAGAAGCAATCAGCTGCTGCTAATCAAATGTACCTCATCAGTTTATCATCAGTGAGTATGAGCGCCTCTAAAAAACTTCAATAAAAATTCAAGTATATCTATCACTATCTTCAGCATAAATGGGTAAAAATATATATTTAAAGTGTACAGAAACATGATTATTTCAAAGTAATCAATGGCACTTCTTGTGACCGAAGCAAGAAACACAGCGTTGTTGGCCTGGCATAGTAGCCCTGTGTTTCAGTGTAGCATCTTGAATCACAGGCAGCAGGTTTATCAACATATCCGTACTGCTGCGTCAGATGGCTGCAAGGATTTAATGAACTACAGGAGAGATTTTCCCCTTTCAGCATAAAGTAGCTGTGGACAGCTAACACGCTAAGGTATTATCATTATGCGATTTCTAAGGATCAGTTCAAAGTCTCTCATTTTTGTAACTAATCTGATGTTAGCATTGTGTTGCGCTGTAAGAAATTGTAATCATTTGTGTCCCTGTTGTCAAAAGACACCCTGCAGCAAAAATCAAGTATTCACCTGGACCATGGTATAAAGGGAGAGTTATTTTCCAGCACCTGCTTTTCTTTTTTCTTACACCAGTGCTTAACCGTCATCATTCTCCTTCCTTCTCATTACCATCCTTCCTCCACTCCGTTTTTTCTTCCACTTTTAAACATGTGTTTGCCCCTCCTTCCACAGATTACGCATAATATTGGAGTTACTTTCCACCATTCATCATTCCTTCATTATCATCGGTGATTAACTCACACATACTGTTTAACTGTGCTTGCCAAGATGACGTGATGACATGACACTAGCTGCAAAGCAATCCACCAATTTTGCATAAGTTGAAAGCAAAATTCTCAAACACTGGTTGCACTATTCAGAACTTTAGTCCAAGACTATGTCAAAATCCATTTTTACTGAACCATAATTGACCCCACCATTTTTTTTTTTTTTACCTTTATATTTCAACTTAATTCTAACCAGCTATAAAGCGTGTATTAGCTTCTATCAACTGGTTAGACTGAGCAACAGATTTCTGTTTGTATTTCCATTAATTTTGAACCAAAATCCAGAATTGAAAGGATTTAAGAAAAAAAAACCCAACAACAAACAAATCAAAAATGAATAAACTGTGAAGTTTATAACAAACGTATAGTAAGTAGAATATGTGTCCTAACAAGCGATACCACTGACAGTTTCCACAAGGTGATTTTAGCAGCTATAACAGGAAGACAGGCCATGATCAGTTTAAAATAAAATAAAACATTTTACAGGTTAAACTGCTCACTGTATGCACACTGTAGTCAAAGGTGTGTGTGGGGGGGGGGGGGGGGGGGGGGGGGGAATGGACCAGAGAACATGAGCTTATTGTTTCTTACACTTTAACCTCCTCGTTGATTCTAACAAGACAATTACAATAAAAAGAAAAGAAACCATCATGTTGTATTCAGTAAGAGTTGAAATTAGTCAATGAGGGCTTAAACTCATAAAAATGCAGGGCAACCATGGTTCAGGGGGTTGGGAAGCTCATCTTGTAACTGGAAGGTTACCGGTTCGATCTCCTGCTCTGTCTGTCTTGGTCATTGTGTCCTTGGGCAAGACACTTAACCTACCACCTACTGGTGTTGGCCAGAGTGGCCGATGGTGCAATATGGCAGCCTCGCTTCTGTCAGTCTGCCCCAGGGCAGCTGTGGCTACAACTGTAGCTTGCTTCCACCAGAGTGTGAATGTGAGAGTGAATGAATAGTGGAATTGAAAAGCATTTTGAGGGTCTCGAAAAGCGCTACATAAATGCAATCCATTATTATTATTAAATAAAGTCTAAAGTTATTCCACACTGGCTTTACTTTTCAGACGTGGAAATTATATCCATATGGAATCTATACCAGGAAGTACTGCATGGTACATCCATTCGTGTTATTTAACTGGAGGTTGGTAAACAATTTACTTTAGTATATGTGCATTACTGCCACCAGCTAGTGGTAGCTGACATTAAAACAAAATTCTGGTAAAAAACAACAAACTTCATGCAACTCTGATCAACTATTGTTAAAATCTTCAAAATGAGTTTTCATTTTCATGATATCCAAGTATTTAAGTCAAGTATTTTTTCAAGAACCAAAAAACTGGAGCAATCAATGTAAAATGTTTCACAGACTGACAGGATTTGACACAGCTAAATCTGCGTCATTCAGTTTTAAGGGATTTGGCTACAACTAACAGGCCACCTGAAGCTTTAATTGCCATTTACCCTTTTTTCTCCCCCACTGGTTGCTCATTATGTTCACTTGCTCTCTGCCCTGTACACCATTCAACCCAGCAACCTTTTGTCAGTTTTTCTTCTATACTTCAGCCTGAATAGCTGGCCTCAAAATCGCACCAATGCTGCAGTTTATTAAAGCATCTCTTCCTTTTTTCTGTGCATCTTTTCCATCTAAACTGCGTTGGCAAAAGTGTCGGCTGTGTATAGAATTGAGGAGAACACACACATATGCATGGCACAGGGATAAAAAGAATAAATAACAGTGGTGAGCCAACAGGCTTGTTAGCTGTGAAAGGTGGCAACAGCTGTACTTTACTGTCATCAGTCCAAACAGATTTGTGCTCCTCTGCTGATGATGATTGCAGCCATTTTCCCCAGCTGTCTACACATGTTTACAACTACCCCCGTAACTATGGGAACATATTTCTTAAATTTGGTGGTTTGGGAACACTGAAGTCAAACGCAGTTATGTAGATGCTTTTTCTTTCTATACCAGGAGATATCACAAACACTGATCCAGAAGTAGGTGGCAAAATTACTCTTCACACGCACACACAACACACACCCTTTGATCCACCTGTAAAACAAGCAGTCTTTTAACCCACACACACTCCCACTTCATGTTACACTGATCTGAGAGCAGCAACAGCATTCACTGAACAACACAAAATAATCTTTAATGGTTTCACACCATTAACCCTGGACTATGTGTGGGCCTACATGACATTTTCTTTATATGCACATGTATGTGTGACCTATATCTTTAAATAAATATATTTTGTCATCTATGTGGGAACAGAACAGGTTTGCATTCAGTGGATTCAGAGTGGGTCTCCTGGTCAGCACAAACACCAAAAGTAATAGTTTCTAATATTGAGAATGCACTTGAAGCAAACCATCTCTTGCTGTTTTCTCTATGTGAGTAAGGGCAATGTTTGGGAATGATTTGTACTTCTTTCAACTGCTCAGATTCTAATGGCTCAGTCACACTAGAGTAAAAACATCAAGGCAACCTCTATGCAAGCAGGAGGGGAAAATAAATGAATTCAACCACTTACACGTAGAACCGCTGAGCATGTCATTTTGATCGCATAGAATTTAATGTAAAACAAACAACAAAGGTAGCAAGCCAGCTTACCTAAGAACATATTGTTTATTTAGATATGTTTGCTATTGTGTGTTTGTGCTGCATCCTTTATTACAATCTGTATAATGAATTCTAATGTACATTTTAACTTTGCTACCTATAACAAAATAGTTTTAAAACATTGCAAAACTAAAAAAACAGCCCTATAGCGTACATACTTATTCAGTGAAATCTTACTTATACTGATAAAATTAACCTGATCTTCTTCATCACTGCTGCTGTTGTTGCATGACGAGGTCAAAATGATGGCAAGTTTGCTGCATATGGTCGGAATAATCTGGGTGGTCCCACAGTCTCGAAACTACTATTTCCCTAGTGTTATGCAGCTGTACAGCTACAGCTGTTTTAATAGCGGGATCATGTCACACAAAAGCTACAAATGTTAAATTCAGCTAAAATGTTGTCCAAAAACATTTAAAATATATGTATTAGATATTTTTTTTTAATAATTGGGGATCGTGTTCTATTCCGTGTTATATCCTTGTGTAATTTACCACCTTCTCTGAATGGTTATATAACATAATACAGAATAAAAGCACAGCATGTAACATTTAGTCAACAACCAAAGTTTGCAAAACAAAAACAAAGAAAAGAAAAACATTTATTTGAATCATTTTTCTACTTTTTCAGTCTCACTATGCCTTCTTCTGGACACTGCATACTTGAATGTTGCTGGCTGGATTTAATGGTGTGTGTTTACCACAGTTATAGCAGTGCTCCTTTTGCTCAGGAAGAATAATGAGGCAACTGGAATGTTAACCACAACTCTGCAATGTTTAGTAACATTAACTCATTATGAAACTGCTATCTTCATCTCCAGATGGGTGCAGCCTCAGTGGAAATACTGCAAACAAGCTCAACTAATAAGCAGATCCGAAGCCCTCGCTGCCGCATATTGAGCAGACAGCTTTTTGCAGGATGAAAGCGTTAAAGTTCGACTTGGTTTACATAAGGCCCAGAGTGTATGTGTTTCCATAAGAAAGTGCAACACAGCAAAAAAGCGGAGGGTGTTTTTTTTTTTTAATGCAGTACTCGAGGTCTGATCAGAACAGCAGCACGGCTCCATTGCGCTGGGATCACACATACAGTAAGCGTCAATGTGGGTGTATATGTATAAAGATCTATATGTTTACACCTGCATATGTGTGTGCTTATATTCCACCTGCTGTGGGGATATAAATCTGTCATGAAAATCTGTTATAAAAAATGTCTAGAAAAAAAGTTCTAATATTGTAAATTTATTTCATTAAGAAGGCAACGTTCATTGCTAGCATGACCAGCTAACACGTTAGATGTAGGGTTATGGTAAATCTCCAGACAATAAATCAAAGTCAATGTACTGACCTCTGAAATAATGAAAACACAGCAGTGTGTGTCTGTGTGCATGCCGTCCAAAATATTCTCCCGCCTCTGTTTGGCCAGGAATAAAGGTACTGCCTTTGGAATGATTTGGAGTGAAGCAGTGAGTGTGCGTTTAAGTGTGCAGATATTTCTGGTGCACTACATAGAGGCCCCTGCTGACAGCCTGTCAAGCAACCTGTCAGACTTGGAGGAGGATTATTATCTCCTTCTGTATGCTCTATTTCCACCAGCTTCAAACAATACTCCATACTGTGACAGGAGAGTGTGACAGAGAGTGCAAGACCACCAGTGAGAGAAATAGGAAGGGGGGAAATAAAGGAAGAATTAGGGAGATATTAAAAAAGTGCTTGCAGAACTAACAAAAGATATGCTTCCACGGCAGATAAATGTTAGTATTGATTTTCTCAAATGAAAGACAGACACACTTCAATCAGGTTATCCAGTTAAGTCGCTCCTGACATTGTCAAAATAGTGGCAAACGATTTTTCTTGAGCAATTCGTTAAGATGAAACAAGACTTTTAGGGTCAGTTAAAGTTCAAATACTATGTTTTGTGTCTTTAAAAGCAAAAGCAATACCCTACAGTAAATATTTTAGCTTTTTTTTTTTCTTTGTCACCAAAAACTGAGACTAAGCTACATGTCAAACATTTTGTATTTGACAAATCCCTTTCCAGAGTATGTTCAAAGATATTAATAGTCATAACCATTGTGAGAGCTTGATCTTACACCACTCAGGTATTTGCAAATGACAAACAAATCCTTCTTTTAATTTCTCGGCACATATGAAATGTACACAAATGCATTAACATAAACCTAGCTAAGCTTTGCTTAACTCATCATTATTCACATCTACTGAAAACTGAACATCAGGCATCAAGAACACTTTGACCAGTCTCTTATGTGACTGCTAGTGTAGTCTGCAAACACACTGAGCTTTCAGATAGACCCGTGAATTTACATATACTGCACACATCCACCTGAATATACAGTATGCATGCAAAACATCTCCCTCTTCCTTTGCCTGACGCACATACCCACACATTGAGGACTGTCTGTAAACATCCTAAGCTCTACAGTAAACACAGCTTGTGCCACCCGTATGCCAGCCTGCCACTCTTCTACTCCCTCTGCAAACCCAACCTGTTACTAATGAGACTAACACAAATAGCCAAGCATCTGACACCAAGACCTCTGTGTGTGGCTAATTCAAATATGTGTAGAGACTATTCATCAAGGTAATAAATGATTATTTAGGTTGACTGCGTGGTAAACGGAATACAGATTTTGTGCTGTGGTGGTTTAAGCCTGCTTGCGTTTGTCCTTCTGTTATTTAAACTAGACAGGAACACAATCGGGAAAAAGAAAGAAAGAACTCTTTCTTGTCTTCAGCAAAGAGGCTAGCCAGAAAGAATTGGACTTCCTAAAAATCCCTAACTTCAGATTTAACCAAGCAGAATAAAGCCTATTTTTTTTTTATCAATTCCCAGAGTCAGAACCAGACATGGAGAAGCTGCATTCAGCTTTTATGCTCCATATATCTGGAACAAACTCCCAGAAAGCCTCAGATCAGCTGAAACACTCAGTTTATTTAATTCCAGATTGAAGACTCACCTGTATGCATTTGAATAAAGCACCAAATCCACACTGTTTTACTTTTAAGCTTAAATTTCAAAACTTACATTTTAACTACTGATTTTATCTACTGTTCCTCCCCCCCCCCCCTTTTAAATCATGCTTTTTATTTGTTTTTATTTTTTAATGTCTCTGTAAAAGAACTTTGAATCACCTTGCTGTTGAATTGTGCTATATAAATAAACTTGCCTTGCCTTGCCTATTGCCCAAGTCAGTAACTCTATCAGCTTATTGTGGCTTATGGCGCACTAAACATAACCTTTACTCACATGCATACAACCACACAAATGCTCACAAATCTTTAAAACTAAAGGATCACCTATTCCAAACTTGGAAAACAGAAAAGAAATCTCAATTAGCAATCACAAATAAACAAAAGAAAATGTAACACAGCAGCAGAGTGGCTGTAAAGTGTCCACTCAGCCACAGGGGAATGATGACACTCCAATGTTACAGTTGTCCCATGTGGCTCTGTCTACTGCCACCACCCTGTCCCCATCAAGCTTGAATTATCCATGGTAAACAGAACATAATACTTGGATTTTACACATAATGTCCTATAAAGGTCTTGTCAGTCTGAAGTACAGAGGAGTGCTTCTCCCAGAGAGACCGCGAAAAGGTCCTTTTTGTGTGGCGCCCGGTGAGGCTGAGATTTAACTTGAAACCACACCTCTTCTGCCTGGCAAATGTCAGACCGAAAGATGAAAGGCAACGCAAGGGCTTGTAAGGGCTCTCTGGAGATACTCAGGCTGGCTCAAATTTGTTTCCTTTTTTTGAATCACATTTACAGATACACCTGGTGGAGTGCTTCTGCTACACACTTTTTATGCATTGAATTCTGCTGTATCAGTCAGGTTAAATCTACTGTAGATGCATTTGTTTGCTCACAAACCTGGGAGATCATTTATATCAATTTACTGTCTGTCATAATGTTGCTGCTGAGTAAATATATGCATTCATGCGGATCATATCGTTGAATATGTCCACATAAAAGTGTGTTTCCACTTCGTGCTCATGCTTCAGCACATGATTTTCATAATGGCTCACTCACGCTAGAGCAGACCTTCCCAAAGTGTGGGGCCCGCCCCCATTCCAGGGGGGGCACGGCATGAAAAGGGAAAAAAAACAAAAAAACAAAAACCCAACGCTTGGACACTGCTAGCACAGGGCGCCTACACAAACGCAAAGCAGGAGATGAAGCATAGCTGAATATGTTTCCAAACCAACTTCATTCTAAGCCAAAGACTAGAAAGTATGGTGAAGCAAGTCTTCCCTTTGGTTTCACCTGCATAAGTGCCAAGGTAGGTCTCTCCTGCAGAATTGGTTTTCCCTGCGTCGGGAGCAGCGCTGGGCTCTTCAAATCACGGACAAACAGTATCCCACATTCTTGATTTTTAGTTCACAAACACTTGTTGTAATGACTAACTACTCCTGACATTTTGGAGATGTTAGCTCTTCATACAGTACAGTTACAGTGGGATACAAATAATATCAGGCTGATCCTGCCACGATTTGTTCCCCCTGTCTAAATCACGGACAAACAGTGTCCCACAGTTGTTTATGTTTTTAAACCCATTTTGCACATTTTCCTGAAAAATTTATTGATAGCAATGTTGAATATTATTACACAGGAAAACAACAACTACATGTAAAATAATCACACCGTGACGCCTCTGCCTTTCTAAATAGAGGGACAGTAACTGCGTGTTTATATGTAAGACTGTAAAACCTGAAGATGGAGACAAAATACTGTTTATCTGCCATTCTGCATTTCCTCTCATGTAAGCAACAACGTGGTGCACAGCTGACGTGAAAAAGGTACATACCTTTGACGTTGTGTGACGAACTCTGTATTCCTCGTCCACACGTAAATGCAAAAAAGGAGTTTTAAAAAATCTCCGTTTTCGGTGATTTGAAACGCCGTTTACGTGTGGACAAAACAGCTGCGTTTTCAAAAATACCCGTGTAGGTGTGGACGTAGCGTAAAAGAGTTAGTAGTTTATTTTCTTACTACCTGCAGTTTACTTGTATTTGCTTAATTGTTTACTAAATGTTTGAGGTGTGAAATAAACCGCAATTGAGCAAAATATGGGTGTGTGTGGTTGGAGGATGTGTTAGTGCGTGCGTGCGTGTGTGTGCGTGAACATTTTTCTGTAAAACAAACGGGGACCCAGCGAAAAAAGTCTGGGGAACCACTGCGCTAGAGTAAAAAGCGAATGGCAAGCTCATTGCAATGAGGAAAAATTGGTTGCTTGGTGATTGGATTGAATTTTTTTGCGATCACTATTCGCCAAGTGGTCACCCAGAGGTTGACCATTTCCAACACTGTTTGTGCAACCACCCATTCAAGTGCATGGCAACTGCACAGGTCATCTGGTGGGAGGCCGTCTCCAAATCTGACTCAGACTAATCGCTCAGGCAGATTGACCAAGGCTTGCAAGCAGTCTGAGTCTGTCTGTGCCGACTTATCTATGTTAGGTCTCTTTGCAATAAAGTCAGCTGGTTGTATTCTGGTTACATGCCTATATAAAAACAAACTTGCCAAGAGCTTATGTCATTTTGCAGTAAACTGCCATCCTATAGCAACCAGGTCACCATTTGTGGAGGAATTTCTGATTTTTGTCTCTGCTTAATGTGCATTTTAATTTCTCCTTAACATCTATGGCATTGGAGAGTTATTACAGTTAATCATCTCTTTATTACAACTTGGCCCAGTCCAAAACTAATAGCAGGCCGACTCCACCTTTTATTGCCATGTTGATGCACCAAAGTCACTTAACTGACTGAATTCTGGTTGCTCGACCATATTTATGTACGCGTGTACATCAAGTCTGCCCATGTCTGTACACCCATATAACTTGGTTTGCAAAAGACTGCAACCATGTGAGTTTTTAAAAGCCAGTGAAACCTAAAATGATGCTGCTCGAAACCTGTTTATGTGTTAGTTGTGTGATTGTGCAAATGTTTTACCCTCTTCTCCAGTTGTGCCAGTTGCTCCTTGTAGAAGGCATCCAGTGCTTTCAGCTGTGAGTCTTTCTTCTGTAGCTGCTGAACCTGCAAGTAAAAATACACATGCATGCAAACAGAACAGTGGATGAAAAAAAACAAAAAACATGGAATCCAGGATAAACTTACTTAGATTATAGTTATAACATTTTAGGCAGTGGTTTGTCAATGTAACTGACATGGAAAGATATGTTGTTATCATTTAACATAAAAATACTGGTAACCTAAATTGTAGTTTATACAGCTGTGAAAAAAAGGTTACCAACACTCATCATGGTCATAAATGTTTTGTCAATTTTTGGCTTTTTGTGGTTTCTTTGAATTCTTTGGGGCTAATACAAAGAGACAGACAACCACTCACAGCCATATTTACACCTATGGGCATTTCAGAATCACTATTTAACCTAACACCAGTAAATGCATGTATTTGGACAGTGGGAGAAAGCTAGAGTACCTGGAGAGAACCCACGGGGAGAACATGCCACACAAAAGTCTTGGACAGATGGTGGAGTAAAACTCAGGACCTTCTAGCAAAAAGTGTTTGTAATGTGAAGAATTCTCTCAGTGTCCAAGTACTCTCAATTTTCTTTGGGGTCAGATTCCGGTGCCTGTATTTCTTGCAAAGGTCAAGAAGCACCAGGACCGGTGTGTATGGTATGTTTGGGTTCATTATGTTGCTGCATTGTGATCTTTCCATAAAAAGAATTTTGATGAACATGTTGATTAAGCGGTCACTCCTAGTTTGGCTAGCTGTCCCTTGGATGCAACAGTTTTAACCCACTGAAGGACAGTTTGACACCAAAAATACTTTGAAAGCTTACTAATTAATGCATTACATCATATATTCTTGTGGAGTCAGTTCCTGTAGCCAAGAAACAGCCCACATATATCTCCCTTGCGCTTGTGATCAATTATGTTTTTGTATGGACAAAACAAGATAAGATAATTAGTTAGCTTCAAGTAGATACATTTCACCTCTGCATTATTCGATGCTGAGAAATCTTTGCTTAGAATAACAATCCAACTTTGGGCACTCTGCCTCTTATTCTCACTTTGAAAGTATAGCAAGCCATGTTCAGCTGGAAACTTGGGGCACAGCCATACTTGTGATGGGTGAACAGTGGCTCCCATTTTATTTACTTGAGTCAGACTCTGTGAATGAGATTGTTATGCTTCCCCTGAAAGGCGGCTCTGCTCTCCCTTAGAGAGGGAATGGGGGAGGGAGGGGTGAGGGAGTTCAGATATATGACTAGGATGCCTGCTGGGCACCTCCTGAGTGAAGTGTTCTGGGCATATCCTACCAGGGGGAGGCCCTGGGGCAGGCCTAGGACATGGCTTTGAAATGCCTGGAGGAGGAAGCTGGGGAAAAGGAGGTCTGGGCTACTATGAATAGACTGCTGCCCCCTGACCCTAGATAAGTGTCAGAAAGTGGATGGATGAATATGTTCTCTGTTTTGTCTTGATCTGGTCTGAGTCTCTTGGACACCACTGTACAAATACAGCACTGGCAAATGGATGCAGTACAGATCAGCGTGTGACTTAGTGCAGTAAAAAAATTTAACATATCTTCTAAATCTAAGATTTAACAGCCTCAAGATGGGGACACGATTTTGTCTCCCAAGAAAATAGAGTCTTCACAGTGTGACAGTGTAAACAGATGTGTCCCTACAATATCAGTGATACAGGTACACACAAGTCCTCTGTCCTTTCTCTGTGCAAAGTCCAGCTTTAAGGTATCGATTAAGCAAAAAGAAAAAAAATGCCATATATAATCACAGCTCTCAAATCGGACTTTTATCTTTTATTTCTTTTCACCTGCACCCCTCTGTTTATTCACCCGTGGATTCTCTTTTACTCCCTCCCATAAGCACCATCTTACATCCAACCATGTTATTTACAAGTAGTTTTGAAGCTGCAAGATGGCAGTTACACACAAAGAAACATGAACAAGTGCAATTTAGTGCAAGCATGCTGACAGACATGCATACACATGCAAATCTACACCACAGTGACTAAATGACAGCAAAAAAAAAATTAATTAATTAAAAAAAAAAAATTGTGTCGGAGACATAGAGCAGACAGAAAAATGGAAAAGGGAGCATAGCTCGCAAAAGAGACATGAGACACAAGAGAAATGCAAGAAAAGCTGCAAAGACAATGGCCCTTATTTACCAACACGTGCATGGAAACGTTCTTACCCTGTGCAAAAAACAAGTGCATACAATCATTGTTGTATTTAGGAAACGTGCGCACCGGCCTATTTTGCACTTACTACTGAGCGTAAATTCAAAAATCTAAATCATTCTGAACCAACAGACTTACGCGAGCTGCATACTGACCCCATTTCTCTCCTGGTGAAGCATAAAAAGCCTGCACCTCTGAGGCAAGGAAGCAGGAGAAACTCCAAGTCTGAAGAAGCTGAAACTATTCTTTCAGACAAGAGTGTTTGATGTTTTTAATGAATGATGAGGAATAGGTTTAAATTTAAACTGTAAGCCTGCACCTTTCCATTTTGTTTCCTTTAAATGCAATTGAATTTTTTTGTATTAATTCTGAACATGTCTTACGGCATGTCAGAAAATTATAGATAATGGCCTTATTCTTCATATTATCATTATTATTATTATCATCATTATTACTAGTAAGTAGTAGTAGCATTTATTTCAAAGACTTAGATGTACATTTCCTAAGACAGCCAGGATTTTATTCTTTTGTTAAGTACAAACAAATTTATTGATAAATTATTGATGAATCAATGATTTGTCTGTGAAACTTTTGTATGGATGATTACATACACAGATTTGTATGTACGTATAGTTATTACTGTAAATGAGGGCCAATATTGGCATTTTCTTTTAAAAAGCACTGAATTAACCAACTGAAGAAATCAATTATTTGTTACAGCCATAGAGAAACTGCTGTTGATACATTATAGTAACAAAATGTGATTTTATTCCAGTGCTTTGTGACTAACAAAGCACTGGAGTTATATATTTATACAGCAGAAAAATGTTGCCATGTGTATAAAGAAAGCAAGGTCAAAGTAATGAAACAAAGAACGGAAGCAATGGAGATAAAAGAATGAATAGGGACTGTTAAAAGTAGGAAGAAGGTATGTGAATATTTGAATGAAAGGGCTGGAGGAGCATTAAACTGAGAATAGATGAAGAGCCTAGAATAGTGAGTGTGTTTAAAAAATAAAAATAAAAAATAAGGAGGAAGGAAGGAAGCGGGAAAGGAGGGGTTCAATTTGCTTTGAATTCAATCAAATCAAAGTTGTTTTTGCTTCTTCTTTTTTTTTTTTTAATTCACGAGATGCTGCAATTTAGAGATATTTCACTCTTCCAGCTGTCAAGGATTTCAGCTCAACAGAAATGATTAAGAATGACTCTAATCAACACATAAATGGTAATTTCGATTTTGTTTTAAAGTGACCTGTAGCCTGTGCAAGAGCACAATAGGGAACACTGAGAGAAAGCAGTGGGATAGATGGAAAGGACAAAAGAGAGACTGAATTTTTGAAGGTCAGAATGAAGCTTACCATTGATTCTATCTCATCTGCAGGCTAGATATGTTGGGGGACAGAGAAAGAGCGAAGGAGGAAGAGAAACAAAGCAGGATAAAAAGAGAAAGATGAAAGAGAGAGAATGAAGCACAAACCGTAAGGACCAGTAATTCATGTAATCAAAAGCATAGGCGATCAGATTAGATTCCCCCAAGAAACATGCATGCAATCACATTCATCTCCAACAAAAAGTAAACAATTCAATAGGAATTTGCAAAAGATTAACCTTGTAACACCAAATGTATCAAGTATAATTAAACATTTCTGAACATAATACATGTTTTTTGTCATTTCCACAGCTCCAGATTAGCACAACATGTTTTGAGAATGTAGAACAATCATATAACTGTATATTTAACCTGCATTTCTTGAATAAAACAACATTAATGTGCAACTAATATCAATAAAAGATTAAAGACATATTATTGTTCCAAATGTTTAGTCTTTAACTAAATACAGGTTTCCATTTTAGATGCAGTGATACTGATGTTTGGCACACATGTGGCTTGTTCACTGATATTGGCACATTGGCCTTTTAGCACAATAAGATGATCTGAACCAGAGGCTAATTAGCTTCTACCAGAATTGCAGGATCACAACAGATCCACCAATTCTGCTTTTAATTAGGCATCCAGTGTCATAAATCTGTATGATCCAATTTGTTAATTTAAAACAATTCACCAGTTAAACTAATTTAATGAAGAAACAGGCTATTTATGACCCAGGCCTCCAAGACAGATTCATTTGTCTTCTTTTGCATTAAAGGAAAAGCTGCAATGTTCAGACAATCTGAATCATGTTAGCTATTTGAATTCAGCATGCCACCCCCCTGCCAACCCAAACCGGTCGTGGGAGATGGCCGTCCCTCCCTGAGCCTGGTTCTGACAGAGGTTTCTTACTGTTAAAAGGGAGTTTTTCTTTCCCACTGTTGCCAAAGCAGAGTTTCATAGAAAGGCAAATAAACATGGGGACAGCGTTTGGACACACAGACTGCAAACTGGGAGGAAACACAGGTGACTCTAAACACCTAGAAAAGCTTTAAGCCAAATCTCTCTTCTTAGATCGCCATTCCCACCACAACAGCAGCATTTCCACAGACTATGAAGAAAGCCACATGCTTTCTCTAGAAACATAAGGGGTTCCATTCTGAACAAGTGGGAGCGAGACCCCTGCCATTCTGTCTGATCTCCTAGATCATCTTTTTTCAGCTGCTTGCTTTACGTTGGTGTCACCACAGTGGATCATCTGCCTCCGTCTCATGCTATCCCTAGCATTCTTCTGTCACATCAACCCTCTGCATGTCTTCTTTTCCTCACATCCCCTAAGATCTTCCTCTTTCCCTCCTGCCTGGCAGCGCCATATTTAAAATTCTGTGTTCAACATCTTCACCACCCCTCCTATCCAGATGTCCAAACCTTCTCAACCTTGCCTCTCTAAATTTTAACCTCCTATCTTTTTGTTAGTGCTAGCATTTCCAAATTATACCATCAACGCAAGTTCCACTCACTATATATTCATATCACTATTTGATTATATAATGAAATAGGAGAATTTTATGATTGTCATATCAGGATATGTTTCCTTAGTATGAAGCTTGTAGCATCTGGCAAAAGCCATATATATGAAGTTTCCACATTAGACAAGCTGTATATAATTAGCTATAAACACTACAACATCACACATGATTTTTAAAGTTCAAAAACCACCAGATGGGTGCATTTGTTACACTGAAAAACTCAATATGTAGAAAAATATAATACCTGCAAACTATCATTGAGATTGACGGGTTGTCACTATCTGAAGTGCCCTGATGCACTAAATCTTACACATCTGGTGCTCCAGGCAAATTAATGCCAATCAATATTTTTAAAGCTCTTGTATCGCAGGTCTCAGATCTCAGTGGCACTGAAAAGCAGCAGCGCCGGCAAGTAACTGAGGTGAAGAGCGTCTACTCGCACACATGCACACACGTACAGCGGGGGGAAGATTCATCATAATTATCAGGGCTGCTGAACGCCAAATCAAATCAGAGCCAATCGTCTGTGTTTCATAAACAGACCTTAACTGAGGAGAGACAAAGAGCGAGAGGGCTTCTGACGGGAGAGACGCTTCCACTGTCGGGTGAAAGGCTGCAGCTGGTGCATGTTAATGCAGGTGAAAAGAGAGACTGAAATTGTTCATGTGTTCATTTTCTATGTTAGACAAGTATCGGTTTGGTGGGGATTAGGTAGAATCAGAAGAGATTTAATTAAAAAAAGAAAGAAAAAAGAAAAAAGCTGCACTCCTTTCTATCTGTGTCTGTCTGTGTTGGTCCCGTTTTAATTTGCAGTCAGAGACGAGGCTGAAAGTGAATCAGATGACTCCTCTGGTGTCCCTCCAGGGACCTGCAAGTCTATGGTAGATAACAGCCAGCCAAGCGTGGCTTTACACACAACACACCGCAGCACCACACCATGATACACTTAAAGAGGATGACTCAAGTATACACACTGATGTTTATTGAGTCTGTCCATTTTTCTGTTGGGTACCTGACGTTGTCCGTTCATGTCTGTTACCCAATGATGCTTTTTTTTCCCCCTACAGACAAAAAGCCACAACTAAATCAGCATCTCCAAGTCTAAATCTTATTTTTGACTGTATTTAGAGCAATATTAAGCACCGCACAGCACCTTTGCTTTCAATACTTAGCTCGATCCATCTTTGAACTGGCAACGCGGAAATGCTAAATCAGAGTCACCATAACTTAGTGTTTCCCAACCTTTTGGAGCCACAGCACATATTTCGCATTAGAAAAATCACACAGCACACCACCAAACAAAAAGTCACAAAAAGCATATTGATCATTTTTCCCCACACACCAGGCATAGCAGAATTAGCTCCGTTTGTCCCCAATATACCATTTTTGCTTTCTTTTAACCACTACTCACGCTAGGGCCGTCATCTGGGTTGGAGGTTTCTCCAGGACCCAGGTCAAACTGACTACTTTTTCTTTTCAAATATTAATTTATTGCTATTATGCGCTGCGCTGTCTCATGACTATGTAATTTCTTCTTCGTCTTCTGTTTTACTGGCAGTTGGCAACCCATTTAATTGGAGCAAGATGTTGTACTGCCCTCTAGTGGAAAAGAATGTAATTGTTCTGCCTTTTACTCACGTCGGTCACTTAGAACACCATTCAGGTGAAACTAGATAACCTTCCACGACACACCTGATCATTTGTCACGATGGCACAGTGGTTGGGAAACACTGCCATGACCACACGGTCAAACAGCAGAAAGGTGACACAGGTAGTGCTGTGCTGATGGTCAGAGTGATCGCTAGAAACTTGACAATCAATGACGATAATGCACGAAATCAATATTAACACCATCTTTAGAGTCATTTATTTAAATCACTAGTTTAATGTTGGCTTGTTTGCTTATAACTGAAATGAATGTGTCTGGTAAGCGGCTACACTGATCGATCATCATAAAATGAAAGAAAACAGAAAGAGGGCGTTTCTGTCTGATGGGCTTACTAACATTACAGGTTTAGATAACGGCAAAGGTGGGACCAAGTCATTGTTTTGCAAGTCTCAAGTAAGTCTCAAGTCTTTATCCTCAAGTCACAAGTCAAGTCTCAAGTAATGTCAGGCAAGTCAGAGTCGAGTCTCAAGTCACTGGTGTAAAAGTCAGAGTAAAGTCACAAGTCTGAAACTTTGAATTTCAAGTCCTTTCGAGTCTTTAAAAAAAAACAAAAAAAAAAACGTTGCAGTTATATGCTAAATGTAAATATTAGACCATGTAATTTACATGTAAATGTAAAATCTAGGGATGGGTACTGGTATCCGGTGCCATGATGGCTGGTTCTGACATAAACGGTAGTAACCAGACCGAAAAGCAGCGCACATTTCGGTGCTTTATTTCGGTGCTTTATTTCAGTGCTTTTTTTCCTGAGCTGTGATACACTTTAGATTCTAGCCAATCATTTTACGTTTCCAAGGATAGTAGGCGGGTCCAGGTACGTACGTTCTTTTAGAGCAGAGCTACAGATTAAAAATGCCCAAGGCGAAGCGGTCAAAAGTCTGGCTGTACTTCACAGCAAAAGATGCAAACTCAGCAGCCTGCAACAAGTGCTTTAAGCTGATACTGTGATACTGTCAAAGGAGGTAACACCTCAAATCCGATGAAACACCTGGCGACGCATAGCGTTTTTTTTAAAAGCCGAGAAATGCGCCGTATTTGATAGCTTGCTGCGAGACCTCACACCGAGCACATCTACTGCGGGTGTGGTGCCTGTTATCGGACCCGGAGTTAGCATCATCCCCCAAAAACCCGAAGAGGAGAGTCCTGGCCCCTAGCCCTGCCAGTGTAGCAGAAATGATGACGGATGATGATTGCAGCAGCAGCCGTTCTTCTCTGCGTGAGTAGCTTAATGTTGTTCGTGTGTAATTTACGTTGAGTAGGCTAACCACGTTATTACATTAACGTACGTAAGGTGAACTAGCAAACATCATCATAGCTACATGCGGCTGTCTTCTTGTTTGATGGCAGATACTCCCTTCACCCTGGCCAAAAAAGCTAAAATGACCAAAGAAAAAGTGGAAAACAGTTAAACATGAGAGGTTTTTGGACAAAGTTTGTGTTTTTTCCATTGTTTAAGCACTGCTTCCAGCCAAGAATGATACCATATATGCCCTATAGCTGCAGAAAAGGCTAACATTGTTATCTTTTTACAAAAAAACAGTTGAACATGAGAGGTTTTTGGACCAATTTTTTGTTCTCCATTCTTTAAGCACCGGTTTGAGCACCGCTTAAGCACCGGCACCGTTTCAAAAGTACCGGTTTGGCACCAGTATCGGATAAAACCTAAATGATACCCATCCCTAGTAAAATCTGTGTTTTTCTCAACACATGACGAAATAATGAACTTAGAAAATATACACAAATTGTGAAATTGCACCTCTATAAAATGCAGCTCAATTAAACTTAGTTCCAAGAATAATTTTCACCGACAGTTCTGAGATAAGCTGCATGTTATTCTTGGATGCGCTTGTAGGGCCGGCTTTAAAATCGCATGACAAAAATATCATACACATTAAAAAAAAAAAAAAACTGTATCACCAACGTAGCCTGGAAAACATTTGCTAGTTAGATGAAGTCAGCTATCTCATCGTAGCAAAAGAAAAAAAAAGCAAAAAAGCAAAACACCACTACCGTTCTTTGGAAGTTGTTCCATCTCTGTCTGTGACTCTCTTCTTGCATGTTTTGCATATTGCATTTCGGTTTTTTGTTGACTACTTCATAGTTTATGTACCTGAAAAAAATAACTCCTTGCAGCATTTTTTAGAGTTTTTTGTTTTCTTAAAAAAAAATCTGGATAATTTGATTGGCTGTGCTACAGCTCACGCACACAGCTCACGAGTGTGGTTTGAATAAATGAATGAATGAATTCAATTAATGGTGCACACTTTCTATATAATATGCGTGTTAAATTTTAGATTTGGGGTGAAATATCAAGTCTTTTCAAGTAAACCGGTTCAAGTCCAATTCAAGTCCCAGGTCATTGGTGTAAAAGTCCAAGTCAAGTCACAAGTCTTAGAACATTTTCTCAAGTCAAGTCTAAAGTCATAAAATTAATGACTCGAGTCTGACTCGAGTCCAAGTCATGTGACTCGGGTCCACACCTCTGGATAACGGTGTGATGACAAAGATTCCAGGTATTGCTTCTTTAACTTTTTGTTTCACTGAGCATGTGTGCATCACTGCAAAACTCAGATGTGTCTACAGAAATGAATGACTTAATAAATAACAATCAGTTAAACGTTGCAAACTGAGCGCATACTTTTTGTACAATTACCTCTTTAGTAAAGAAGTCAAGTGTGACCTTCTTACCATGAAAACTATGGGCTATGACTATACTGGAAACATTTTAATAAGATGAGTTCGGTATCAAAATAAGGTAAAAAGGAGAGTTTTAAATGTTATCACCTTTTTAAACAGTCACGTATTCCAGATACATTTTCCATAAAACAAGCATTGGTAGAAAATAAGTGTCACAATTTTCCTATTAAAATCATAATCTATCCAATGTAACTGATGTTCAAAGTTAGTTACAGAAGCAATCGTCCTGAAAGAATGCATTACACTGAGCCATCTAGTTCATATGGTTGGCTCCTATACTTATGAGGTCATGTGGGACCAACAGTGCTGGAAAAATAAGCGCTTTTAGTGGTTCCGATGATATCCTTCCATTTATGTGAATGAGGCTCTCTGAGATAATTCAGTATTTTTCAGCTTATGGTGGAAGGGCAGAAATAAGCTCCCTAGTGTTTCCCTTTCTTTCTCTCGCTAGCAGCAGCAGCGCTGCAGTTTGTTTTTAGTGAACAGCACTACCTTAAACTACACATTAATCAGTTGTTTAACAAGGGTACAGACTGCCCAGCTTTAAAGCCTTGCTTACACTTTCCGCATCCCTGAATCTGCTAGGATCCACTTGGGTCCAAGTGACATTTTGTCATTTATCAGTGAAAGCAAGGGTCCACGCGGCATCCACATCTGATAGTTTACTGTGACTGTGCAGACTGGTCCATGGAGCATTTATATTACAACGCATCAACTGTGAATGGGTCCCAAGCAGGAGAATTTAAAGTAGTATGACAGGAATGAGAGTAGTATGACTACTCTCATCATGGCCTCAGCCTCGAGTATAATCAAGGCTTGAAAACAACATCACCTAGGTCACTGGGTTGTACAGCAAACACTGAAACTTGGTCAAAATGAGCAGGTATTGACATTATTTACCCTAAGACTGTTAGACCATTGAAAGTCCCTAAAAGCACCTTTCTTCCCCCAGCAACAGCAGAAGCTGCAAAGTGCATGAAAATCAAATTCTGTGTTACAGCCAAAACTTTGAGCCACAGCAGCATGAGTTTTACTAATTTTAAAAGAAACTGGATTTGTGTTACTGCCATAGTCGCAAAAGAAAATAGAAACTGCTTTCACATGACTCACCAACAACACAAGGCACTCAAATAATAAACCTTTACAAGGTGATTTCAGTCCAACCCCTTCAAATGAATGCTATCGCAGTGCATCTGTTCATTGTGTTATGTCAGTTACAATCGGCTTATACATCTGAAATCAACAATGAAGGGATTCAAATTGCAGAGACAGTCCATAGCGCGGTAAAATTATAGGGATATTAAGCATTGTGCTTCTAGGATAACAGAAGACGCACTCATCACAAAGAACAGTGTTTCTTTTACACTGAACTTGGGTTAGACAGACATTATGTACAGAATAATACATAAATAAATAAATAAATAAATGTAGCTTTAAAGCACCATTAAGATCACAAAAGCCACACTTTTCGCTGCCTGACCAGTTATTTGCATTAAAGAGAAATTTACCACGTCGTCTTACATGTTGCTTTAAATATATTGTCCTGAAGTATTTTTTAAAACATTCCTAAAAATACCTGGCTGAGAAAAGAAAAGGAGAATGACAGAAATGACTAGAGACAAGAGAAAGAGCAAATGCATTAGAAATGTAAGCAAGGGCAGGAAAATAACTTCAGTTATTAACAAGGTGCATAATTGATTAAGGCAGTTACTAGCCATGAGCTAAGCAGGAGATTAGCTTACAAATGTATTATCGTATATTCTTCCCTCTCCAGGCACCTTCTGCATATGAATCAATTCAGAGCACAGCTGGAGGTGTCAAGCATCTACTTAGAAGCTAGAGACAGCAGGGAAAAAAAATGTGAGACAGAAAACCCGAGCGGGAGTAAGAGAGGGAAGGTAGAGCTGGAAATGATGAGGGGAAAACAGAAGACAGGTCTAACAAGTATGAAACAAAAAAAATGACAAGGATACCATTACAAAAATCACAGCAACAATGAGCGAGCTCGCAGATCAAGAGAAGGAAAAACATCCGGCAGTGTAACTGAAATCTAGCAGGGACGCCCAAACAGTTCCCATTGTTGAAATGCAGTTTGACTCGTTAGCCTGAGACCCTTTTTTCCCCCCTTTTTGAGAAATAAGTGACAAAGACAGTTTTAAAGGTTCAACAGTAGCTCCATGAGGCTGAAACATGCATGGCAAATAGACTACAGAGGTTGAGCCTAATAAACAACAGAAACAACCAAGCCACTAACAAGCAGACGCCGCCAACTCCACAGGCAAACATCCTCGCCACTGTCCGTTCTGATCAGTGACAAAAAGCTTAAACTAAAAGCTTTATTTATACCGAGGGGCCTGCAACTTTTACTATCAAATACGCCACATTTGGGCAACTTTTAATGGAAAATTGAGCCATAAAATATTTTTCAACTTCATAATGAAGATGACGCAATAAGCATACATTACTAATGATCTATGATTATTTGATACTTTCAGTGTTGCATTACAACTAGAATCATGCTCTGTCATGGTCTGGAGCTGTATTTCAGTCAGTGGTGGATCGATCAAAATTGATAGCATTAAGAACACATAAACCTAGTGGGAGATTCTGAATCACCGCGCAGCAACATCTGGGAAGCGTCTGATTGGGAACGGCTTCATTTTCTAGCTTCACAATGGTCCCAAACACACTGCCAGTGCACTAAAACCATACATGGATAAAAACAAACGATGGAACACTATCAGTCACGGACGGGCCTTCCCAGAGCTCGGACATCAGCATCACTGATGCAGTGTTACATCATCTCGACAGAGCTCTGAACAAAACTACTTAAGACTACTTAAAGCAATCAGAAGAAAGCTAAGAGAGTTCAGGCTGAGCTGAAGAAAAGAGATGGTCATGCTAAATATTGAATTGCAAACTCATTAAAATGGTTTCTGGCTTGCATACTACATTTTCATCTATGTTTTACTTTCATTGTTCTTTTCCCAAGCAAAATATAAAGAAATAACAGGTGATTACGTTAAAGACTGTTTTTTTGTTTTGTTTTTTCCCCAACAAGCAAACACAACTCAGAAATGAAGACAACAAAGTTGTTAGCAAGATTTAACCTATTCTGAAACACAGAGTCCACTAAAGCTACGAAGGCCACTTTGGATCCTGCCTGTGCTTATTCAAATGAATCAAATTTAAAACAGTGTACTTTAACAACAAAAACATGTCAGCTAAAAGATTTTAAGAAAATACAACATCAACTCATACAGAGGTGAAAAAGAAAAACCCAGAATACTATGATTTAGGAATGTCATAAACCCACATTTTCCGCTTCTGTTAAGAGTCCATAAATGTTTGGGAACTGAGGAGACCAGTTGCTGGACTAAATGAGGTAAGTTGTGTAAAGTGCTTTGAGTGCTCAGATAGAGTAGGAAAGTGCTATTTAAGAACCTGTCCATTTACCATTTACTAGAACCAAAGGTTCCTGGAGCCAAAGGGTCAAACTGCCTGGATTAAACCAAAATAACTGCAAGAATGTGTCACTTCCTGCTTCCCTTCAACTCAGCGTTCATTGGGTGTGAAGAGGTTAAAGCCGCAGGGTGAGTCGGCCGGTGGTGAGACTGTGTTGTGTCCTGGGTAAACTCCTGACTTGTTCCATCGCCACTGAGGACCACGACAAAAACTGCTGTTTGATCAGAATGACCAAAGTTAAATCAGGCAAGAGTTTCTGTATTTTGTATTGGTGGTGTTGTGTAACTCTGTGAGAGTTGGGTCTCATTTTATGATTGTCAAAGAAAAAATACATATTTTAATATTTGAAACAGCTCTTCCCTACATCAGTCGTACCAGTTTTGAGGTTAAGCTGTAGGGACAACAGATGGTGGCTGGTTGAGCTGTTAGTCAGTGTGTCTCTCACAGTGATATCAACTATTGTGGGCCAACTCCCTGATCCAGTACAGAAGGAAAAACAAGAAGAGAGCCTCAGTGCCCCAGTGTTAACAGTGCAATGGATCATCAACGCACCACATGGGCAAGGCGCACTAATGTTTGGGCTTGTAAGTATGTCTGGGACAGACACGTATAAATACACACTCACACATCTCCATCTTCCCCCGTGGGCAGCGTGTGTGTTGGGTTGCCATCTGATAGCGTCAGCAGTCTGTTCTCCCTCTTTCTCCCCCTCTCTTTATTTACTCCACTGCGTTTATTTAACACATAGCTCCCAGCGAGGCAATAAATTAGCACTCAATAATAATCTGACTGATAATTACAGCCAGCCAACTACACAGAAGAAAGAGTGGGACAAATGGGCCACTGGCCCTTCTCCTCTTCCTCTCTTTCATCTATAGTTACTGTTTTCATGCAGACTGCTTTTTATTTATTTATTTATTTCTGTCTGACACTTAATCTTTAATGTTTTTGTTATCACACAGTCTGCACAGTCATGTGATGGGATAGTTTAGTTAGGTCAAGCAAATCAACAATTAGAACACATGTGCTGTCAAAATGAACCCCCCTTTATAAAGGAGCTCAGTTTGGCAGTTCTACCAGAAAGAGTATCTGCTAAAAGCACATTATTCAACCTAGAATGTGAATTATTACAATATGGCTCTTTCGCAAGAAATAACAAATAACAGGGATGTGTGCTAACGTCTCTGTGATGTTGGTACAATATCCCGAGCCTAGTAAGTTCAACATATCTGGCTTTAAGCACTTTCTTTAAGACTAATATATTAATACATTTTAGCCAGTCTGAAGGCAGGAAAGAAAGCTAGCAACAATGGCAACTGGCGAAGTCTGCAGCACAAGTTACTATAGCGATGTAAGAAGTGAACTGTTCTCAGTAACCCTGCATTTACGTGGATAACCTTAAATGATGCAATCAGGCCTCTGGTATCATGATTGTGTAGATAGCTAGTTATTAAAAGATCAACTTTTACATTTGAAGTGCCTAAAGGATAGTAGCCTTGTTTGGGGAAATCACAAACATAAAAAAGCCCCAAAATTTAGCAGTGAATGGTATAAATGAAAATCCTATGTTTTACTAAAAAGAACAAGCTTTGTACTGAAGGAGTAACTAGAAAAGTTTGGTGACTTTTTCAGAATACTCAATAAAAAATAAGATTTTACTGTAAAACATGCGGTTGGTTTGTTTTGGGGTGTTTTTTGTTTGCTTGCTTGTTTGTTTGGTTTTTTTATCCTTTTTTGTTCTTGAACTGCGTGTCCTTTTATTTTTTCCCTGGAGGGGACTTTTTCTTTTGAGGATGTGGATCGCTACATATTGAATATGATGAACAGACTGTTGTTTGGTTTGGTTTTTGTTCAGGGATTTTCTTTTTCTCTTTGTCTGCCAGCTGTTTTGTCATTGTTGGGAAAAATGTGCTACATATGCTACAAGATACGCTATTCTCTAAAAGAAAAAAAAAACCATATTGACAAATTTCAGCATTTAAAACAACAGCCTAAGGACATGAGAAGCAGAAGATGACGGATGGATGAAAACTAAAGTAGGACAGATTTGAATATTTACTTCTTTTTTTTTTTAATTGTAATAACTGAGATTACCTGAAGAAGTCCTCAAACGTCCCGTCTGTCTGCCTTCTCATTTGGCTTACTGCCTCACCATCTCACTCTGCATTTAGGGGAAGGAGCTTTTGAGCGCACTGTCTGTCTAATAGCTTTACATGCAGAACCATTTCAGTCACTGCAGATGACAATTACTGATACAACCTGCAGGCTTATCTGTACCCGAGCCTCCACAACCTCCTTCTCCTCCTATATTCAGTCCGTCACTCACCTCTCTTCACACCATTTCCTTCAGCAGCACACATCCCTTCTCCCTACTTCCTAAGCACCCTCTCCTCCTCCTTTACTGGTCATTCGCTACATCTTCTCTTTGCCCCCCTTGCTTTAGCTTCATTACCGTTTACATTTTTTCCTTTTTTCTCTCCTTTGTCATCTTTTTCTTCCCAAACACTGGGTCAAGGTTGGCGATTATTTGTGAGTAACGTTTTACGGCAAAGTCCAAAACGTTAAAGCACTTCAGATTCGGTCCATTCTAAATGCATCTGAATCATCATGAGCAAATAGCAGAGCAGGAAAACAGATGGTACAGGCCCCAAATAGCCCTGATCTTAAAATCATGGCGTAAGTCTGAGATTACTTGAAGATAACTGAGATGAATAAATCCACATGAGAACTGTGACAAATTCTGAAAAATGTTTTTGGAACAAACTTCTTGAAGCTGTGCCAATGAAACTAGGAGAGTTGGTGCTGCGCTTCTTTGAAAATAACTGAAAATTATTTGGGAATAGTTTTCAGAGTATGGGAAGTTCTGCACAGCATGCATGTCTGAGCACATCTTTGTTAATAAATTCTTTTCCAATTTATACACCAAGGCAAGATTACAGCTTTTCATAATAAGAGCAATAATGTTAAAATAGATCAAAGGCTACTAAACCACGGAAAATGGAGGAAAAAGCCTGCGCACTTAGCAACTCATTTATCCTTTTTTCATTCAACTAAATGGCATAATAGCAGCATGTTACCATATGTCTGACTAAATAAGCAGTCAGAGGAGCACACGATAAAACATCAAGCAATTCACTCATATGTAGTGCTATAATGAAGCATGTCCCATCTGCCTCAGTCTGCCTCACTCCTCTGTGTGTGTGTGTGTGAGTGTGAGCATAAACACAGCTGTTTCTCTCATACTGATAAGCAAAGTCTGAATGAGTTTCCTGAGTGTGTAACAGAGAGACATTGCTGTCACCCCATCAGCATCAGAGTTTCCAACTGATTATATGGTTTTAGGTATAAACAAGTGAGGCTGGTTTGTCCAATCAGAGAAAAAAACATCTGGTTCATTCCGGCAGTCTGACAAACACACCGGCAGGTAGGGAAAAAAAACTAAACAAAAAATAAAAACAACAACAACAACAACAATGTGATGAAATCAATCGCTAGCACCCAGGCGCGACATCTGACCAAGTCTTTGCTAGAACTTCACAGTAACAGAGGAGCGCTCCTGAAATTAGACAGCTCAAGAAACAGCAAAATGCTGTGTAATATTGTGTAAGCTCATTCCAAGACACCAATGTAGGCATTAAACAGAGGATCCTCTGGGTCCTGTGGGTTGCTGGTGTGAGATCTCCATGGACTGAGCATGTTGTGGATACTCTACCAGATTTGGAGATTGTGGGAGTGTGTTGGGCTGCTGACTCGTTTTAGTCTCTGCTTTAATCTACACTAAACATGATGACAACATCTGTTTCTTCATCTGCTATATTCTCCAATGTTTTCAACAGATAGTTGTCATTTATGCTGATCTCCCATTTGGTCTTAAAAGTTTGCCAACTGCAGCTGAAAAGGGGGACATGAGCAATGGGCGTAAACAGAGACATTACATTTAGGAACATTTAGTGTGAGCGCTCAAACCCACAGACCCTAAAAGTTATAGCAGAGAAAAACTTGGATTTGTTGCTCATCATTAAACCAAATTCAGGATCATAGAAAAATTAACTAGAATTAGTGTGTTTATATGCATCTCCTAATCAAAGTAGTTTAAGAAGTGCAAGACGTAGCAAATACAGCATCAACTTTGGTATCTTACAAAATGTAAAATATAGTCAGTGTCTCCTTATTTTAAAAACTTATGCATTTAAAACTGGCCAGAAAAACTTACAGATACCAACATAGTATCATCTTATTTTTAACTACTCGATATTTGTGTAATGCTTTGTGATATTCGTCTATAAATTATTCAGTTATGGCTAAAAAGATCATAGGAACCCTTTTTAAGGCTAAAATGGGTTTGGGAAGCAAAGCTCTCTCACCTTTGACCACCAAACTTAAAATCAAGCCTTCTTTTAGTTCAAACAAATAACTCCTCAGCAACGCTTCCAGCGTTAACTGGCATGGTATCAAAACAACTCTCTTTAAGTCACTGAATTCAATGGGGTTACTCTGGTTTAAACTTGAAGCTTAAAGTTTTTAAACCCAAACATCACAGAGCATAGATTCTGAACTTTGAAAGATGCATTTGAAGGTTTCTTTTCTTTTGAGTATTTAAACATTCTGAAGTTTTTAAAGCTTGCACCACTTGCAGACTGAAGTTAATGATACCCTGGCTATTCTACTACCATAATAATTAAATCACTGGAGTAAGGCTATAAAATTGGGTTATCCTTCACTATTTTAAAGCACTGAAACCTGACCTTACTCAAAATAAAGAGCACTACCCCGCCAGATGAATATCAGAAGAAATGGATTCAAATATTTTCTACGGTGGCCCTGAGAGGTCAAATGCACTACAACTTAAGAGAGCGCTGCGAAAGCGTAAAAGTGCACGCAACACATGGAAGATGAATAAAAGAAAAGGAAAGGAAACTGGAGCGTTTTGGGGACACAATAACGTGACGGAACAGCTACGGAAGTGACAGAAACCAAAAGATTTGAAGGACTGCACAGAGACGCTCAAAACAGGCAGAGGATTCATCAGTGCTGTGAGGGCGAAAAGGATGTAAGGGAATGTGCGTTTAATCGCATATTTAAGATGTACCGTTTATGGTTTAGAACACTGATACATGTCTGCTATTAGCCGTTTACTGTTAGCTTACGTCCACAGCTTTTCAGTCTTGTTGCCGTCTCCTAAAAAACACTACAGCTGTGTTTTGCAGGTTTTGTTTTTTTCTTGTGAGGTTTTGTGGCTTTGTTTTCTATTTTTGGGTTGTTGTATTAAACTTTTGCAGCAAAATTTCTGTTTGCTAGTGTTTTCTTTAATTGCACTGCATTTGACCTCTCAGGGCCGCTGCACTTTTCTTTCATATAAAATATGACTTTTATTAAAGCAAAAATACCTGGCAGTGCCACATCACACAGGAAAAGCCAGATATCTGTGTGTTAGTCAGTTGTAGATACACACAATTCAAACCACACTGACAAAAAAAAAGTTGTGCACTGATATTGCAGTAACTGTTCAGAATAGCATGGAAAAAAGCTAAAGGTGGGAAAATAGTAACACGCCACAGTCAGTATTAATGAGGAGTCCAACACAGTGTGCACGGTGTTGTTTTGATTCGGAGGTTGTAATGCTGCACTTGGATTTTTTTGTTTTTTTAATGACATATACTAAGAAATTATAATGAAGGATGTTTAGTACACATGGGTACAAGAGCTCATTCGATTATCATTATATATGTTTTTGTCCTAAAAACAAAAACCAAACAAAAAAATAATAATTTACTTTTAAACTTTAATTGAAAATATAATTTAACCCTTTTTTACATGCAATTTTATGGCTCAAATTTAATTGTCATCAAAATAAGCGCTTCAACAACTGGGGGAAGAAACCAAACATAAAAAAAAAAAAAAACAACTCACAAGTATTAAATATGGAGAATGCAACCCTCACTCAGTGACCTGGTGCAAATCTGAATAAGGATAATTGCTTTCTTTGTAAAGATCCAGGAACATCCCTACAGCACGTGAGTCAAAGAGCATCAACAGATCTTGATATATATGATAGCTTCCTTAAAGACTAAACGAATATGAACATTACAATGTGCCCTGGCGCTGTACCACAGGCAATTCTGACACAGTAAAAATAATGGCAGACAATAGGACATGTACAAGGAGGGCACACACAGATTCCATTAGTGTTGGGGGAGCAGGTGGAATAGCATTTGTGACTGGCTTTTCTGGTGACAGAATTTCAAATTTATCTAGTTTTTGTGCATGATGTGCACAGGGACAAAGCAGCAGGCAAAATAAGACAGGCAGGCCAACATATGAAATATGGCATATGGCTTTGTTGCCATCTAGTGTCGACTGGAGGAAGTGATTCAAACTGAGTACACCCAGAGTGCATCTAAACATGGACATTTCCGAGAACAACGCAGTAGTATCTCATTCTGGTAAATGTCCACATCTATGAATTAGATGTGTGCACGTTTATATAACACAGGCTTTATGTTAATAATACGTAATGTCTCTTAATATTATGTAATCAGGCTTTATCTTGCTTTTATGTCTGAGCTAAAAGCAAATCAAAGCCTGAGAACATCTCCTCATGATGTAAAGATTGCTCGAGTGCCCATTAATTCTCTTCTGTGAAGCCCTGAGGATTTTTTTATTTATTTTATTTATTTTTTATTTTTAAACTGGACAGCTGGCCAATGATACCTGATGATGATGAGGACATTTTCCCTCCCAAACAGAGGTTCCTGAATAAACAGAAGCCTTAAATAGTTTTAAGTGTGTGTTATACTGACATGAAAAATTCCCTGCATAATACCCTTTAACCACCTTACATGTTCCCTGTCACATTAAGTCCAAGTAAGATGCAACTGACTCACCTGTGCTTAAAAGGCACGTTTGAAGAATGAGAAAAACAAGGCTGGCATTTTATATTAGCCCAAGCTCAGTCAGAGGAAGTTAAAGGGCAGCTAATAAAATAGTCTTCCTAATTGTTCTGTGAGAACACAGAGGCAGAGAGAGAAATTGACCATATGCTAATGTGACTTATAACCTTTTTTTTTTTAAGGGGGGGTGGGCCTTTCAAGACGCACCAAAAGGCCATTAATACAATATAAAAAGAGAAAATCCCTTTTAGCTCTTTAGTTCAACTTGCTTCTATTCTTTCTATTCTCCCGTTCTCTCCCCCCCTCACTTATTCTGAAATTAATCTGCAGAAGATTTGCTATTAACAAAGACTATTCACAGAGTGTGGCACAGTGGGCGAGAGCCTTGGCTTGAAAGATGAGGAAAGGGCCAGAGGAACAGAAGGATCAGGCAGTGCGCTCGGAAGAGCACAAAAGACAGGAGGAAATGAGCGAGGGAGTGAAAGGCACCGGAAAAGAAAGAAACAGTTAAAGAGCAGACGCCACACATCGCTGTCCGGCTCTTTCTTGACGTGTGACTCAGTGCTGCGACCACGCACGAGGACAGCGTGCACTGAGTCACCTGTAGCAACCTTCTCTGCCCACTCCTCACACCTTTGTTCTGACACTCAAGGAGAAACCGTGACTCCGTCCATTCGGCACACATTTGCACAGCTCCTCTCTCCTCCTATTCCTCCGCTTTCAAACAATTGTGCAGATCACCTGCTGCGTCCTCTTTCTGGATCATCATCATGATGATCATCATAAACATTAGTTAAACTTGGTGCCACTTTCAGTCTTCATGCCTTACATTTAAATCTCCTTTATTTCAACTTCCATAGGAAGCATTTACTCAGCTGTTTTTTTAAAAAAAAAAACTCTCCCTGCACGTATCCCTCCCCTCTGTATGCAGTGCTGAGGCATCTGTCATTTTCATTCTTGCTCCTATCATTCCTTTCTTTCCGTCTTTGTTCTCCTCCTCGTCCTTCTCCTTCAGATTTCATATTTTCTCTCAACCCCTGCCACCCCTCATCCCTCCTTGTCTAACATCTCCTGATTGTGTGAAATATTTATTCATCTTGTAACCCGCTTTTAAAAATCACACCCTCCTTCTGCAATTCATCCTCCCAATGCGACAAAGAAGCGTTACAAATAGTCCCTCCTTCCTTCTCGTTGACCCATTGTGGCGCTTCCCTTCCACTTACTTGTGGATCCTTCACGAAATGTTCAATCGCTTGTAAAGGGCTCCTTTTTCGTTCCCTTCTCCTCAGTTCTATTCCGCAGGAAATGCGTGTCATCTTCTCTTTCACTCCCATTCATTCCCAGCTCCTCTTCATTCTTTATCCTAACCCTTCACAAAATGTTCCGTCACTTCTTTTTCATCCTCACATCCTTCTTGCTCCCAATTACTTAGTAAATGCTTAATCAGCTGTCAGCTCTCATTTTGAATCGTCTCATATGTTCAGTCTTCCTCATCCATTTATTTTCCCTTTTCAGGAAATATTGCATAACTGTCACAGCTTTAAACTTTTCCTTGCATAATTAATATGGCTCCCTGCCAAATGTACATTGGTTCTGACCATGGGTGCCAGATAACTTTGCTGCCAGCTATGTAATCCATCTGAATTCGAAAGTTATTTAGATTTTTATCACTAAAAATAACAAAATATTCACTTTTATTATTATGTTTTTAACTTGTAAACACTCGTCCATGCGTCCATCTACACTGTGTACATGTCATGTCTGATGTGATTAGCCTGTTCTGGGTCCTAATGCTCTTTCGGTTCCCAAAAGCAAAGCAGCACAGAGACACCACTGAGATTTAAAAATGATCTAAATCCTTTACACCTAAAAGAATTTGGTAATCACAGCTACAATGTGAGCACAGGTTTTGGTATTACAATGGTAGGAAGAAATAGGACCTTTCATTGGCTTAAATCCTGTTTAAGGATT